>NC_041391.1:507999568-508007238 GCF_002162155.2 Triticum dicoccoides
TGGTTGGCCCGATGGCCAGCTGGGCCGCGGTCCAGCAGGGGGGGGCTTCCCTCCTTTTGTTTTTTTTTTCTTTTTGGTTTTCTGTTTTTCTTTCCTTTTGTATTTTCTTTTATTATTTCTTTTCTGTTTAAATCATTTAATCCATTTAGCCATTTTATAAAAATATGTCTGTTGCACTATAATTACCTTTGTAATATTCGTCAACCACCGAACAATTTTATTTTAAATTTTGAAAACTTTTATTGTTTTCATCAATTTGAATTTTGAATTTGAACGGTTTCGAATTATTGCGAGGATAGCAACAGTAATCGGGATGACGTGCCATGATTAGCGTGGGATTACTGTAGCAAGATTATCCGGGCGTTACAGCCCCGATCTAGATCGGGGAAGGACGAGAGGGAGGAGTGGGACGAGGAGGAAGGAGTGGGTGCGAGTGGGGGTTGCGGGTGTCGGTCGGGCTAGGGTTTGGGCACGGCAGGCCATATAGGCCAAGGGGCGCAGGTGGGCCCGTGGGTCGGCCGGCTGGGTCGCGGCCCGGTTGGCCATGGTTTTTTTTTCATTTTTCTTTGTTTAAGTTTTCATTTAGTTTGAAATAAATACCTAACTGGTTCCTATATCAGCCTAAACAAATATACTACTGCCACGTAACTCAGGGTATCTAAATAAATTAGCCTAATATTTTATTAATTGAAAAGGGCATTTAATTAATTGTTCCGGCTAGTGTTTATTTATGTTAGGACATTCAAACACCTCTAAAGATGTAGGGTTTCTCCACCATAATTACCTATGCATTATTTGGCTCACTCCGAACATTTTAGTTTTAACATTTGAATAAAAAAATTTAATGTTTGCTTGATTTTGAATTTGAATTCGAACTGGTTTCGAACTAACGGGAGATTAGCAACAGTAATCGAGGTGATGTGGCATCATTAGCATAGGTTTACTGTAGCTTGATTATCCGGGCATCACATTGCACCCCATGCATGGATTGACTCACATTATGATTGCCTTGTTGCATCTTATATTCCAATGTCATCCATGATATATGAGCTTGTGCACTTCCTAAGCAAATTTGTTGTGATCTTCCTTGATGGCATATTCATACATCATGATCATATTGCCCACCATCAATTGCATGATAACATATACATATTGGGCATCCATTGCCATATTCATGCTATTGATGAATCGTCCCTCTATGACATCATTTTGCACAATGGTAGAATTTGTCGCATTGTGCACCATGCTAATTATCCCATGAATGATTTGCATATAATTCTATATCATCTTGATAAGCTTCATGCGCTTTGCCATGAACAATCTTGCCGCACAGACTCATACTTACTTGATGGACACTTTATGTGCGCTAACCATTGTATTTCCGAGTATCGCTTGTGTTTGCTCTTGCATGTATACCACTCCGAAGACACCTTGGACTATTTGGATTGCGCAATGTCTTCCACTTCGTCCTACTACAAGTCCGTCCACGACAATCGTTTCCATGGTGATGAGGTTTTCGGTCCGAGGTCGGATCTTTCCCAAGGGAGGGGAGATGATGCGGAGCATCCGATGATCATTCCCATGTACACTATGACTACTCCCCAAGCCCCAAGTGGACATACGACGAGACCTCTAACATACGCCGTTGGACACAAGGTGAACCCGATCCTAAATGCTTCCCCTTTCCACATGTGCGAGACATGGTTGCTACCTAATGCAAAGACACTATGTATGCTCAGGAACCGAGGAGACAACCATGGAGATGCTCGAAGCATAGGACAAGTCCACACGGAAGCGAATCAAGAAGTGCCTCAAGTGGAGTCACCGCGAAGCTACAGCGGCCGGACATCCGGCAGGAGCCCGGACATCCGGCGCCGCCATCCAGAAGAAGACCAGAGAGACGGACGCTAGGCGACTCTACAACGGCCGGACATCCGGCCGACCCCCGGACATCCGGCGCCCCGCGACGGGCTGGACATCCAGCGGTTGCCCGCAAATCCGGCGCATGCTATCCAAAGAGCAGAAGAATCGGGCAACTCCAGCCTGGACATCCGGCCGAGGCCCGGACATCCGCCTCTTCGTGAGTCGCCGGACATCCGGCCCCTAGCCCGGACATCCGGTACCTGCCTGTGGGTAGAGAACGGGCCAAGGCCCCATGTATCCCCCTCCCACTTACCCCTTCGTGGGCTAGCACTATATATATACTCCCCCACCTCCTCCTAGTTAGGGGAGCAAAGGATTAGCTCATTTGAGATAGAGCTTTGCTCATCCATACGGATCTCCTCCTCGTGAGAGACCGCAGCCTCTTCGGAGAAGATCCACGATGGATTCAAGACCCCTTTACGGGAAGATCCCTCGCGGATTCAAGACCTCCTCTCGGAGATGAGCTACCGCCACTTGTATCGTCCTTTGTTGGATTTGGACCGTGTATCTCTTTGTGTTTCTTGGATCTGGCACATGTGTGATCATATTCGTGTTGGTTGAGTGTTTCTCTCATTTTCCCCCGTGATTTCCCTCGTGTTCTTCCGCGCGTTCTTCGTGTTCCTCGTAGGGATCCACTCCAAACGTGAAAGATCGGCCCCTAGGGTTGTGCCCTACATCAGTACTTCTTCTCCCTCAGCCCTGGTTGCCCTATGCCTGCTCGCCTCAGCGGTAGTACCGCTGTGGCAGTGGTAGTACCGCTCCGGCGACGGTAGTAACACCCAGATGCGGGTTGCGGGATGCATAACGGTTGGATGTGTCCCCCCACTATATAAAGGGTTCTTCTTCTCCAAGAAGACTCACCTCTTCCATCCCCAAGCTCCATTGTTGCTCCAAGCTCTAATTTCGCCCGATCTCTCTCCCTAGCCAATCAAACTTGTTGATTTTCTAGGGATTGGTTGAGAAGGCACCGATCTACATTTCCACCAAGAGAAATTTGATCCCCCCACTAATCCCTTGCGGATCTTGTTACTCTTGGGTGTTTGAGCACCCTAGACGGTTGAGGTCACCGCGGAGCCATATTCCATTGTGGTGAAGCTTCGTGGTGTTGTTGGGAGCCTCCAATTAAGTTGTGGAGATTGCCCCAACCTTGCTTGTAAAGGTTCGGTCGCCGCTTCTAAGGGCATCAATAGTGGAATCACGGCATCTCGCATTGTGTGAGGGCGTGAGGAGAATACGGTGGCTCTAGTGGCTTCTTGGGGAGTATTGTGCCTCCACACCGCTCCAACGGAGACGTACTTCCCCTGAAAGGGAAGGAACTTCGGTAACACATCCTCGTCTTCACCGGCTCCACTCTGGGTTATCTCGTACCTTTACTTGTGCAAGCTTATATTGTGTTGCATCTCTTGCTTGCTTGTGTACTTATTGCTGTTGCATCATATAGGTTGCTCACCTAGTTGCATATCTAGACGACCTACTTTGATGCAAAGTTTAAATTGGTAAAGAAAAGCTAAAAATTGTTAGTTGCATATTCACTCCCTCTCTCTCTAGTCAACTATATCGATCTTTTCAACTGGTCCAGCTCCTATAGAGGTTTATTATTTTACCTAGCACATTTAATGAGCCTGGAGTATTTGGTTGTGTTCTCCGTATGGTTTGTTTTTGTTAACATGTTTTGATTTTTCACTTTTATTACTTTTCGACCAACAAGAGGGGCACGCGAACAACGACGTTTACGAGAATTGATAGTAGTCGCAAGTCTAGATTAAAAAGTGATAATGCATTTAGTAACGAGTTGTCTAATTTTAGAAAGTGTTCAATTTTTTTAAAATTTCCGTGCAATTTCAAAATGGTTCGCACTATGTTTAGAAAAAAAATGTACAAATTAGAAATTTCAAATAATTAAACACAAAAATTCACTTCTTTAAAAACACTAATCACGCAATTATAAAAGGTGTTAACTCATTCAAAATAATGTCCGTACTATATGATAATTTTATTTTAGATATACATGTGCATATCTTTCAAACATGTGAACATTCTTATTGAAATAAAGAACATCTTGTATGAGGTTTTAATTTCAAAAGAGCTCAAAGCATGAAAATATTCCATTTAATAATAATATGAATATAAATATCAATTATTTAAAATATAAAAGTATTTAAAAAGTTCATTTAACTAATCTTCAACCCATTTTATTAAAAATAGTGTAATTATAAGAGGTCGCATATTTTTCAAATATGTAGTATTGTCTAAAAAGTGTTCATACTATTTAATGAAATATTCAAGTAATATTTAGCAAAGTCTCATTCAAATATTTATAAAAAAATGATTTGTTCGTTTAAATATTTAAAAACAGTTAAGAGAATAAATTATAAAAAAATATCTAAGAGCACGACAAGGAAGAAAAACCCAAAAATGTAAAATTAAAGGAAACAACAGGTAATGAAAAAATAAGCCTATAACTAACAAAATGAAAAATAAAATAAAATTATTTTTTAACAACTAGCAAACAATTAAATATATATATAAACAGAAAATGGAAAAGGAAGACAAATGACGAAAAGGGTCTAGGCCTGTGATAGGAGCGCCAGGGCGTTAACAAGATATATCTCTGGTAGGCAAGATATAGCATTGGCGATCACTATGTGTTACTCACATGTGTAGGTAATTTAGGTCGACCACATGCGCGGTCCATTAACATTATATTTTTTGTTTAATTTTCTTTATATTTGTGTTTTGCTTATTTTAGGTGGCTTCTTTTGTTTTTATTATATTCACCTAGTTTTTTTATTGTTTCTTCTTTTAAGGAGTTTACTCATTTTTTGAAATTCTAAAAATTCAAGACATCTATGGTCATAACTTTTTAAAATATGTGAACATTTACAATTTTATTTTTGGCAAAACGTGAGAACATTTTTCGAAATAGTTTGACTGGACGTCTGACCAACATCTGAAAATAATGCCAGCAATACTAATTATCGGGCCACTCTTTTAAAACCTCCTTGCTCGCTAGAAAACCAGATACTTTGCCCGAGTAGGAAACTAGTTGTTCGCACCCTTGATAAGAAAACCGCTTGCTACTTGGCCACAACAACAAATAAACGGCTTCATGTTTTTTAAAATTGAAGGAAATATATTCGTTGATTGTTTTTTGTATATCTAGAAAAGTGCCCACAAATTTTAAAAATATTAAAGATTTTAGAAAATATGTGCAAATGTTAAAAATTGTGAAGAATTAAAAAGTTTCATGATTTTATTAGTCAAGACCGGGGGCCTTATATTTAATAAGGGTCTTTCCTAATAAATAATTGGAAATAATTTTAACAAATATCATTTGTTTTATACACTTTCTTTCTCTTAGAATAATTTTTATACTCTTTAAAATATCTCACAGGATATTTATGCATGAAAGGTTCACTGGGTTTTTACATTTACTTTTATTATAGTTTGTTCTTATATTCTTTTCTTTCCTTTTAAGGATTCTTTGGTCAGTAATTGTATTCAATTTCTTATTTTGACTTTATTGATATCTAGTGGATGCAATGTTCACGAAAGTTAAAAATTGATTGTGAAATTTTAAAACAATTCACAGGTTTAAAAATGGTCACCTCTCAGAATATGTTCATGCATTTTTTTAAACACTCACAAGTTCTAAAAAATATTCGCAATTTTCAAAATAATCAAATTTCACAATTTTAATAATTTTTGAATAAAAAAGAGAAGAAAGCAACAACTTGGAAAAATAGAAGGAAAGAAACAGAACATAACTTTAAAAGTAAATATAGGGAAAACCATGGTAACACTGATAAAAATGAGAAATAGGAATTGGTGTGAAAATAGAAAAATAAAATAAAATAAAATGCAACTGGAAAAAACACCAACCAAAATCCGTTAGGAAGAAAAGGAGCTAGGCTCATCCCATAGAAAACAGCCCCGCATACATGAAACATTTTTTCATACAAATATTTGTTAGCAAAAAGGTTATGAACAGTGTAGTTTTATGTTAATGCGTGTGAAAAGTTTTCTTTCAACACATGTTCATTTTCAAAAACAATGTTCATATACTTTTAGAAGAGTTCAAAGAATAAAAATGTTCCATATTTTTAAACTTTAATATAATTAGCATTCATTGAACATGTTCACATATTTTGAAAAAAGTATGTGTTACGAAATGAAGTGTTCAACCCAGTTTTAGGAAAAGGTTAGTCCAACTAAAAAAGGTTCAATTTTTTAGAAAACTTATATTATGTTTGAAAAGTGTTTATGCCTTTTAGTGAAGAAAAATGTGTTTAAAAAATAAGTAAATAAAAAAGAAATTGGAAACTGAAAAAGGAATGAAAAAATAAAATAATACCGAAATAGAAAATGTAAAAGAAAAAAATGAAGAAAAGGGCGTTCGCCCGTCCGAGGAGCACCTGAGGTGACCGCTCTCTGTATGTCGGATTAGGTAGATATAGCATTTGTGATCACTATGTCATATACTACCTCCGTCTTGGTTTATTGGCCCCCTTCGTATTTTGTGCTAAAGTTTGACCTTAAATCGAACTAACGAAATGTTAATACTTGTAACCAGAAATAGTATCACTGAAAACTATGTTCAAATACGATCCAACAATATAATTTTTAGTAACATGCATTATTGTTTTCTTAATTAAATTTGTGGTCGAGGTTTGACACAAAATACTATGAGGGCCAATAAACCAGAACGGACGTAGTAGTGGATTCCTGGGGTGACTCACACATGGGTAGGTCATTACCCTTTTTAACCCCTAAAAAGGGGTAATTTCGGCCAACCACATGTGCGGCTCATTAACGTTAGGTTTTGCATCTGGTTTTATTTTCCCTTTTTATGGCTTTTTGGGTGGGCTTTTCTTGTTTGTTTTTTTCTCTAATTTTTCTCTTTTCCTCTTTAAAACAATTATGTGTTTTTAAATATGTGTAGATATTAAAAACTCAGGATATTTTTATGGTTGATAAACATTTAAAAAATCAAAAATTTGTGGATTTTTTATTACTTTTATTGGACTTCTTATCAGCATAAAAAATAATACCAGCAACACTAAGTATTGGGCCACATTATTTTGGATCTTCTAGTCCACTCTTTGAGCGCCGAATAAGCGCTATATAGAGCTCAAGCGTGAAACCTCTCCGCTCGCTAGAAAACCGATGCTTTGCTCGGAAAAATAAACTAATTACTCGCACCCTTCATAAGAAAAACACTTGCTACTTGGCCAGAATAAATAAAAGGCTTCATGTTTTTTTTTGAAACTTCGGCCTCTTTATTAGATCAAATAACCGTTACATCATCCACCGGTGGTTCCTCAACCCACAAAGCGGGTGGATTTAAAACCGCGAGCCTAGCTAGCTCATGAGAGACACTGATTGCCTCCCTGGGGCAGTGAATGAAAGACACCGAAGTATAACCTAGTGTTAAAACATTGCAGTCTGCGTAAATTGCCGCCGCTCCCGTCGCAGTGAAGCCACCCGAGTTCATCGTGCTGATTACCTCCAAACAATCCGCCTCCACCACCAGCTTGTTTACTCCCATTTGTTGCGCCAGAAGGAGGCCATGCCTCAATGCATATGCTTCTGCTGATGCTGCATCCGACACATGCTCCAGTTTCTCATTGGAGGCTGCTAGGAACCCCCCTTTGTCATCCCTGAGCACTGCCCCAACTGCTCCATTCAGATTTTGCATCAACGTTGAGCTTAATGTATCCCTCCCTTGGCTTGATCCAACCTTCCTT
>NC_041391.1:508007701-508064894 GCF_002162155.2 Triticum dicoccoides
GTGTAGTTGGTCGCGAGAGTGGATATCGACAACACCGAGCGAGCTGGCATTTGTACTTCCTCTCCATGGACCTTCTGCCTTCTCTCCCACCATACATACCACATACCCACAAGGATTAAGGTCTGCGCACTCACATTCAGAAGTAGACTTCCTCTCAGCGGCGCACATAAGATATAGTCCAGCACCGATGAACCAGCTCTGTCCACCTTGCTTGCCTCCTCCACAAAGCCATCCAACTTTAGGCATCTCCATATCCCAGCCGCTCTTGGACAAGTAAACAACACATGCTTTATATCCTCGCATCCTCCTGCACACATTGGGAAGTTCCTGGGCATAGCTATATGACGATTTGCGTGGACTCCAAAGCATGGTAAGAACCCATGCAACACTTTCCACGCATGTATCTTGACTTTACCTGGCAGTGAGGATTCCCACAGTCTTGCCCATACTGGATATTGTTGTGACGGTTGGCCTTCCGTTCTCTCAAACCAGCGTCCGAATTGATGATCCCACTCAGCATGATACGCCGATCTTAACGTGAATATGTTATTCTTTGTGAACCTCCACACCACAAAATCCTCCATCATTCCTGACGGCGCCAGCGGAATAGCAAGGATTCTTTCCGCATCTACCTGCCAAAACGTATCCATAATAAGCTCTTGATCCCACACTCCTGTCGCCGGATCGATCAGATCAGATACCTTCGACAATAGGTTTGCTCCTCTCGGGGTGACTACGCCATCTGCACTCTCGGTTATCCACGGGTCAGACCAAATATTAACTTATGAACCGTCTCCTATCCTCCAAATTGCCCCTCTTTTGAAGGTGTTAATACCAACGCATATATTCTGCCATGTGAAAGAACATCCACTCTTCATCTTCGCATCCAAAAGTTTCCCGTTCGGGTAGTATTTCGATCTTAGGACCTGTCACACAAGGAGTCCGGATTTTCCAACAATCTCTATACTTTCTTGGCTAGCAAGGCAAGATTGAAGCTATGCAGATACCTAAATCCCATCCCCCCTTTGTTCTTCAGAATGCAAAGTTTCCACCAAGCAACCTAATGTATCCTCTTATGGTTATCGTCATCACCCCACCAGTATCTTGATATAGCATCCGTCATCCCTTTGCAAACTTTTTTCGGGATATTAAACACCGACATCGCGAATACTGGCATGGCTTGAGCAATAGCCTTAATGAGAACATCTTCCCCTCCTGTACATAACAGCTTCTCTTTCCATCCGCTCACCAACCGATTGATCCGATCAATGAGATATTCAAAAGCTTCACTCCTATCCGCCCCCACCATCACCGGTAGACCCAAGTACCTGTCATTCATAGCTTCTGTGAATATACGCAGATTTTGACATATTACTACTTTCTCTTCCACTGTCAAATTCGGGCTAAAGTAGATGCTGGACTTGGCATCGCTGACCAGCTGCCCCGAGCTCTCACAATAAGCATCCAAAATGTCCCTTAGACATTGAGCGTTAGCCCCATCGGCTCTCATCAGAATTAGGGATTCATCCACAAAAAGTAAGTGTGAGATTTGTGGTGCGTCTCTACAGACTCCCACTCCTACTAGATTCCCATTGTTCTCTTCCCTTTGCAGCAAACTTGACAAGGCCTCAGCACACAACAAAAATAAATAAGGAGACAAGGGGTCTCCCTGCCTTAGCCCTCTCGATGGGTGGAACATGTCCGTACTTGTCCCGTTGAAGCATACATTAATGAAACTGATGACACACAAGCCATTATCAACGAGACCCACCTGTTATCAAAACCCAACCTCTCCATCATTCTCTTCAGGAAGCACCATTCCACCCGGTCATATGCCTTATGCATATCTAATTTCACCGCACATAGGCCTGACTTTCCTTGTTTCCTCTTTATGGTGTTCATGCATTCATACGCAATAAGTATGTTATCCGTGATCAATCTTCCGGGGACAAAAGCACTCTGCGTCGGACTGATAATTTTCGGTAAGATTCCTTTCAACCGATTAGCTAGCATCTTGGAGATGATCTTGTAGGCCACATTACACAGACTAATCGGTCTAAATTGCGTAATATTTGTCGAAGCAACCACTTTTGGAATCAACACTATGGTGGTACTGTTCCATCCTTCTGGGATCGTGCATGTGTTTATTGCTTCCAACACTTCCTTCACCAGATCATCCTTGATCATACTCCAGAACCGTTTGTAAAAGGCAGCATGTAATCCATCCGGTCCAGGGGCCTTGAAATCTCCTATACTGAATAGTGCTCGACGAACATCCTCTTCAGTGAACGGAGCTAGAAGCGCTTCGTTCATTTGCACCAATACTTTAGGCACCACTTTTTGTATTACTTCCTAATTTGGAATATTCACCTGCGAGGTAAACAAGCTAGTCAAATAAGCTTGTACAATCTTCTCCATTTCTGCTTGCCCTTCCTGCACTACTCCATTCTCATCTTGTAAACTCTTGAAGGTATTCTTCTTCCTTCTAGCTGAGGCATACATGTGAAAAAAATTGTGTTTCTACCACCATGTTTTAACCAATTCGCTCGGCCTCTCTGCACACATTCAATTTCTTCCTGTTCCAGCAGGTTCTCAATTACGAGAAGTATCTATTTCTGCCTATCTATGGTTGCATCTGTAGCCGGACCCCTTCTCAAGTCTTCCAGCTCTGCCTTGAGGGCTGCCATCCTCTTTTGCGGTCTCTTCAAAACTTCTCTATCCCACTGGTGCAGCTTCGTGTGTACGGCATCGACTTTAGACTTGAAGGGCCCAATCCCTGGCATCGCCGCCCGTTGCCACGCCGTTCGTACCACCTCCTCCACTGTTTCCTCCTTTAGCCATCTTGCTTCAAACCTTCTTCTGGTTCCCCTCGGTCTGTTCTGCTCCGCATAACATTCAGTATTCACCACTAGGGGTCGATGATCAGATTTCTTCATCTCCCCATTCAGCACTCCTACATGCGGGAAAAGGATATTCCACCGTGAGTTGCACACCGCTCTATCCAGTTGCTCATTGATCCGACCTCTACTCCAAGTAAAACTATCCCCCGAGGCCCCCAGGTCATCTAGGTCACAATCAGCCAGGGCATCTCTAAATCCTTGCATCTGTCGCTGCTCCCGAGCTTCTCCCCCTCCTTCTCATGTGAAAAAAAAGGATCTCATTAAACTCTCTGAATACCATCTAGGGAACATCCATAACCTGGTGCAGCGACCTAAGATAGTCCCACGATTTATGCTTATTCTCCCTTGCCGGTTCTTCGTAGAATCATGTACATCTCCGCTTCTTCCCATCATCAATAATGACATCAATGAAATTACTCGTCACATCAATTTTTGTAATATCCATCCCGCGTCTCCAGAACATCACTAGACCTCCCGCCCTACCATCACTCGGGCCGACCAGCCTCTCCTGGAACCCTAGCTTTGTCATCAACTTCTCCGCCCCTGCGTAAGACAGATGTGCCTCTGACAGAAAAAGTACATCTGGTTTATAGCACCTCTGGACCTCCAGAAGTGCCCGAAATGCCCAGGACTGACGCATCCCGCGGCAGTTCCACCCTAAAAGAATCATTGGGCCTGGCGGTCCCCCGATCTAGGGGCCGCCAATGTTGCCAAGTCCATAGATGTTGTGTCATCCACCTTATGCCTCTTGCTCCCCTGCAAGCTTGTGTCCTCCTCCCCTCCTCCCTTCCTTCTTTGCTTGCTTATTCGATTCCAGCCGATCTCCCCCTTTGCCATCAGTTAACAATAGCTGCATTCCTGCCCCCTGATCCTTCTCTTCAAACTCCAACCTTCTTTTAAATGACCCCGTTGGTTCAGTATCGCTAGGGTGTTTGACCGGGCTACTAGCCGTGCTACGTAGATCCTCATCATACCTCTCTTTTGTAGTCTGGTTCCTCCAAACGCCCCTCCTCGCCCTCCTCTCACTCCACGAGTAGTCCTTGTACCTCTCTCCTCCTGCCCTGTTTGCGCCCAATGTTCTTCTCTTCTAAACTCCAGAGCAATTAACGAGATAGGATATATTATAGCACTCTCTTCATGGACACCATTACCAAGCTCCTTAGTGACATGACTAACCAGGCCACAAACTCCACAAAATATCGACATCTTCTCAAGGACCCACGGAGAGAGTTGGGGATTTCGCTATTTTCATATTTGAGTTTTTCTCAAATTTTGAAAAGAGGATCGTTTGATTTTAATTATTTTCTCTTTGAATATTTCTTTTATAAAAATAAAAGAGAGGGGATAAAATGACTTTCCCAAAATAAAGAAATATTGAAGGTTAAATACTAAAAACAAATAAGAATTTTATTCAGAGTTTTATCATTATTTTATTTGAATTAGGAAAAATATGTGTTTTTCAAAATTGCATTAGAGGCCCAAATAAATGTTCACTTCGTCCACTATATTTTTAGAGGACGAGGAAAATTTATTTCAGGATTTTTGGAGTCCGTTTAGTATTTCTTTTATTTGTTTTTCTGCGCGTGGAATTATTTAAAAAAAAAGAGCACCGACTTAGCCGGGCCATACCCGACCCGGACTCGTCCAGTCGGCCTCTTAAAAAGGCCCGCCCGGGATCCCCCAGCCCAGCCTCCCGCGCCTCCCGAAACCCTAGTCGGCGCCGCCAACTTCGCCGGCGCCGCCGTGACTCGACGCCGCCGCCGCCGGATCCCGTCGCCACCGCACCGACCGCCGCCGCCCGTCGTCGCCACCAACCACCGCCGCCAACCCCGCTGCCACCTGTCGTCGCCGCGCCGCCCGACGCTGGAGCCGCCGCCCGCCACCGCCGTCCCGCCGAGGTAGCCGCCGGAGCCGCCGCCGCCGTTGCCGGTTTTCTCTAGAAAACCGCCCGGTTTTAAAAAAAATCGCGGTTGTTTTTTTATTAGATCGGTTTATTTTTTTTCCCGGTTTAGTTATTTAGCGAACGCCTATTCGTTCGTTCGTTTTAACGAACGATTTTCACCTGTTAGCCGCAGACAGCGAACGTTCGTTCGTTAGCCTGTTCGTTAGTTTTTCTTTTTCCAGCGATTTTCCGCGATTATTTTCGATCGTGATTTCTGCCCTGATTTTTGTTTTAGTTTATCTTTTCGCTCGTTTATCAGAATCAGGCGATTCAAGGGCCTAGGGTTTGGTCTGGAAGCCCTCTTTCTGTTTAACCAACTCAAACAAGTTTTTGGTACTGTAAAATTTGACTTAAGTCCGGATTAGTAAACAGAGCTTGTTTCTTTCGCAGTTTGAGTTTCGTTGCTTTGTTTGATTTGATTCTTTTTGCAAATCAGAGTTCTTAAGTTGAACTTTCTCGTTAGATCTCTTATTTGGGTTTTACCCGTGCTTCAAGTTGAGTGCTTATTGTATTCTTGTTTGTTTGCGATAGAGTACCCGGAGTGCGAAGCGTGCTACTACGAGTCTCTAGGTTTCTCGGATCATCAACAAGGCAAGTAACACTTTGATCCTACCTCTTTACTACCCAGTTTTATTGCATTAGATCAATTCTCAAACAATTGCATGGTTAGGATCTGATTAACATGTGGATTTTGGGAAGTAGATGAGGTAGTACCTATTGTCCTGTTTATTATCAAACCTTTGGGAGTTACTTCTATGTTGCTTATATTGTTATGCTATGCTTGTAGACGTGGTTTGGTTTGAGGGATTCATGACAGATGTGAGTGTTGTTACTTAATGGTTAACTTAAGTGGCTACTTTAATACACATCTGGGTGGATTGCTTGAAGGCACCCTGGAGTACCCAGTGGTTGTCAGGGCACCTGAAGAATCCAGTGTTGTCCTAGGATATCCCAGAGTACCTGTGTGATTATCTTACGGTCCGCCACCCAGACTCAAAGGGATCATAAAATTATTCATGCTAGAAACATCCGTGTGCAGCCATAAGCTATTATGGGCTCTAGCATAGTTGAGTACATTGCAAGACCTCTTTCAGTGGTGGGCTAGCAGATGTAGGGGAAAGTAGGTGTAACTGTCCACCAAGAGTAAAGAGTTATTGTTTCAGAAAGACTGTGTCTCGATTCTCCGACCATGGATGTATTTGAGTCTTGTGGGAAAAAGTGCGCAAACCTCTGCAGAGTGTATAAACTAATCATGTTAGCCGTGTCCCCGGTTATGGACGTCATGAGTATCTAGTTCTTGGATTATCATGTTGATCTCATCACTCTTAATTTAATTTGATTGGGTTTAATGATGATGCTTAATTGGGATTGAGTTGGAGGAACCTTCTTAATGTTTAACAACCACCATGATAGTTAAATAAAATGTATTTCTTTGTTGTAGGAAAAATTTAGCTTTATGCAAAACTGTAACCATAGAGCTTTCCACCAGCCATATATGCATGTAGTGATAGTATTTATTCAGTTCATTACTCTCTTGCGTTACATTGCCATCATATTCCATGTGTTGACCCGTTTCGGGCTATAACGTTCATGTTGCAGACTTTTTAGACGACGAGTAAGGTGCCATAGGTCGTTGTCTTTCACTCAATGATGCCGTTGGAGTTGATGGACTCGCTTTATCTTCCAAGCCTTCCGCTGTTATTATTTTTAGATGGCCTTAAGCCGTATTTATTGTAATAAGTTCTCTTTTGAGACATTCGATGTAATAAGTGTGTGATTGCTACTCTGTTATAAATCCTCGAGTACTGTGCGTGTCAGCATTACCGATCCAGGGATGACACTAATGCACAGAGATCAGACTGTTTGAGGTCTGGTCGCTACACCCATCACCCTCATCTAGACCTGGTAGGTATTTAGTTCAATCTCATTCACCTCCGACCACCCATCATAAGGAACCAGCAGTACTGGGCAGTTTCTGAATATCCACGGTCCTTCGTTCATCACCCTCTCCCAATCTCCCAAGCAACTCATCTGTACCGAAAACATGTTATCCTCAATTGCCCTAAACTCCACTTCTTGCACCAGGTTCCACGCTGATCTCATATTGCCATAGAAGGCACCATGACTAAACTTTTTGTTAGTATGGATCCTCAATTGCATTCAGCATCCTTCTCCAGCTCTAGTACCACGTCTTCTCCTCCCTGAGATTCATATACTTAAGCTTGTCGTTCAACGAATCCTCCTGCGACACCCTGGCTCCATCCATCGAACCTTCCAACCACAGGTCTCCCTTCGCCTTCCTCTTCCCTCCCTTCTGCTCCTCCGTCTTCCGCCCAATGACCCTAGATGTGGACGAGTCTGCACTCGCCATGATCTTCCCACCTAGGATTGTTGTCACCCCTTGCTCTGCCCTCTGGATCGATAGAACCCCGCCGGACTAGAAGCCCGATCGAGATCCGATCTAGTCTCGGCGTGGTCACGCGGTCTCCTCGGTCGTCGCCCAGGAGAAGGAAACCCTAAAGGGTACGTGACGTTTTGGTTCCGCGATAAAAGGCTTCATGTTTAGTTTAACTAAAAGAGGAATTGTTGAAAAAATATACTCTCTCCGTTCGGAAATACTTGTCGGAGAAATAGATGTATCTAGACCTATTTTAATTCTAGATACATTTATTTCTTATCCATTTCTCTAACAAGTTGATGGAGGGAGTACATATGTTTATAAAATGTCCACATATTTAAAAATATTCACGATCTTTCCAAATATTTACTTTTTTTGAAATGTTGAACAATTATAAAAAGTTCATAGGTTTTGGCAGTATTCACATGTCCCAAAAATGTTAATAAATTTTTAAAATTCTCTTTAGTTATTTTTTGTAAAATTTTATATAGTCTAATTTTATTTTATTTTAATTAACTAAAAAAAGAAAATAGCAAAAACAGCTTGAAAACTAGAAGAAACAAATTGAACAACAGAAAAAAAAATCAAAAAATAAATACTGAGAGGGGAAAACCATGATAATACTGGAAAATGAGAAGAAAAAAAGAATAGCAGCAAAAAGAGTAAAAAAAGAAAAAATAACTAGAAATACCTCCGGCAAATATCAATAGGGAAAAGGAAAAAGGAACTAGGAGAACCGGCGCCCACGCGCCTGGCTAGTTGGGCCGGCCCACGAAACGCGACGTACGCAGAAAACCCAAACGAAGCCTCGAGCGAACGAGGTAATTGAAAAACAAAAACGATGGCAACGGGACTCGAACCCCATACCTAGCGTTGCATGCTAACGAAGCTGGCCAGCTGGGACACTAATTGTCTACGACCTAAAAACGGTGTTTGTTTTTAAGTACCAGCCCAAATGGTAGATCCGGGGTATTTCAACATTTTCCATTAATTCTTGGAAAAAATGAAAATCTAAAATATGCGAACAAATGTTTCGAAAATCATACGCAAATTTCGAATATTCCTTTTCTTTTAAACGTGAACTATGTTTTTCAGAAACTGAACAAATTTTGAAATTTGAATACTTTTTTGTACTGTGAACAATTTTTAGAAAGCGAATTTAGAATACACATTGAACATTTTCTTAGTATAGGGTGAACATTATTCAAAGAAATACTGAACATTTTTTTAAATACGCTGAACTTTTTTTGAATGCATGCTGAACAAACTTTCTCTACACGATGAACATTTTTTTATACACACTGAACATTTTTTCAATGTATGGTGAACAATATTCAAATACACATAGAACTTTTTTTAAATACGATGAACTCCTTTTGAATGCATGCTGAACAAAATTTCTATACATGATGAACATTTTTTTATACATACTGAACATTTTTTCAATGTATGGTGAACATTTTTCTTCAATACGGTGAACAAAAATTTAGAATTCAAAACTATTTTTGAAACGTGGACAAAATTCGAAAACATGAACAAAATTTGGAGAAAACGAGCTGGCGTATTTTGAAGAAAACTTCATCGGAAAGAAAGTTCATACAATTGAAAAAAAGTTCGTCGATTTTGAAAAAGACAGAAAAAGGAAAAAGAAAAAGAAAAGGCAAAAAGAAAGAACAATAGAAAAAAAGAAAAAGAAAAACACGTGAGAAATAAAGAGAAAAGAGGAATTAGATAGTCACAGAAGGTGGCTTGGCTGTGTTGGTTAGCGCGTTCTATAGAGAACCCCGCGGCGTGGGTTCGATTCCCTGTAACGCCCTTTTTGCAAGTTCAGAAAACGAAAAAGAAAATGAAAAGGGGCCGGCCCATCGCGGAGAGAGGGTGTGCGCCCGTTTGTCGAAATAGAAGAAACCGGCGCACCGTTTAGGATTTGCCAAGAAAACAACCCCGCAGCGAGGAAAATCGACCTAGTTAGGCCGGCCAAACAGTGCGTTCCCATGTGCGTTGGAATAGGAAATTCCACATTCTTTTGCTTAGTGATTACAGTCTTATTCCCTTACTGATAACCTTATTAAAAAATATTGCACCGCGTTGCATAGCAACCACGAACCGATTAGCAAGTTTATGAAAAAGATCTGCACAGTTGCATAAATATCATGCATATGGTGAGCAACGGACACATTTTATGAAGAGAGCTCCTTAAGATAAATGAAGATGAACTAGCGCATCACCAACATACACACCATGCCCCGCCATGAAAGGCACATTGACAAAGACAAATATCGGCATGACTGCACAGATCTGGAAAACACCACTTCCACTACGACGCATACAACTTTGGACTTTGGAGGCTACGATCCTAGAAGGAAACTTATCACTCTAGCTAGCTTGTTAACTTCAGATTCATGGGACGCAACCTGCAAATCACATAGAGCAAAAAACAAAAATAGAGATGTCAGTACTTTTTTTTCGAACCTTGTCTTCTCTTATGATCTACTCCCTCTGTCCGGAAATAACTGTCGCTCAAACTGATTTATCTAAACGTACTTCAGAGCTAGATACATCTGTTTGAGCGACATTTATTCTAGTACTGCTAGATACATCCTTTTGAGCGACATTTAATACCGGACGGATGAAGTACATGTGTATCATCTTGATGCAACGATATGAGTCAATAAAAAGCACGGTTTGTTGAAATTATTTTGGATGGAGAAACAAATCTACATGTAATTGTAAGAGACACATCATGTTATGGTATCTATGCATAAGCATGCATGCTATACATTCTCTTTTTTATTGTTGCAAAAGGCATGTTATGCATTCGTAGAGCATGAATAAGGAAATGAACCTACCGTGACACCCCTATTTGTGAAGTTTAGCCCATGACTATACTTTTTTTTAGGGAGCCCATGACTATATTATGGTGGAAAAGGTAAACGAAACAAATCATGTGCGAGCAGACGCTCACGATTTACTGAACGTTACGTGCAACGAGTACAGCCGTGTGGATGAGACACGTGTTGATGTTCTTTGTGGTGGAGTTGTATAACCGGCGTGCTTGCTGCGGAAGGAAAGAATGATCCTAGTCATAGATCGACCAACCTGCGTCATTTTGCGTCGCGGGCTGCAGGCCGGGAGGGTCCCCGGCGGTTGGACTCCACGGCGCTATCGGGGAGGGGGCGATCCAGCGGGAGCTGGCCGCGGCCGCCGGCGGGCGGCGGCCCCCGGTGGCAGAGCCTGCGCGACGCCCGCCGCTCCTCGCTGACGCCGGCGGCGCCCACGAGGACCTCCTGCACGAAGGAGCGCTCCACGCCGTTGAGGAACGCCGCGTGCCGCTCCTCCGTCCACCCCTCGCCGCGCGCCAGCACCGCCAGATGATCGTCCATCCGATCCACGGCCACGTACGGGTGGGCGCGCCGGACGGCCCGAGGGTAGCGGAGGACGTACGCAGGCTCGCTCTCCTCGACGACGGCCAAGGGCGAACGTCATATGGGGCCGCACACGCCACCCGGACGAAATAAATATCTAGCCAGCCGACAAGGCCGTATGTAAACGCGCGGCGTGCATATACTCGTTACTCCCTCCGTTGAAAAAAGTTTGTCCAATTAGCGTTAGATACATCTATTTAAGTGATAAGCTTGAGACAAATTTTTTCGGACAGAGAGAGTACAAACTTAAACCAGTACTGATCCTACTTGTTACTAGTAGTGCGTATTCGCTAGCTATATCTAATATCATTTTCAAGCGTATCATATCAGCATGGCGAGGCTAGGCTGGCGGGCCACGAGGAATGCGACGTGCGGCGTGTCGCATGTACCGTTGAGGGCTTATCTCCTGCAGATATTTAGTCTGCGTGACGCGAGTGAGCGTTACGGACGGGCGGCTACGCAGCAAGTCCTTGGGGACAAAAGTGTGCCGCGCTTTAAACAAAAGTTCTGCGCTTTTCCTGATCCACTCCACTGCATATGCCGTGTTCAAAAGGGCCCGAGAAATATCTTGAGCGAACTATACGGAACACCCCCCAAAAAAGGATATGGAACCCCAACTTAAAAAAAACCGTATGTCGAAATTTATAAGTTCTCTTTGATTGCGTAATCGCAATATTTGCGCTAATAATTGTCACCCCATCCAAATTATCCATATGCTGCAAAAACTGACCGACTACCGTGGATGCAGGAGGAATAAGGCGTCAGTATTCATAGAGACTAGGATGCATTTTTAGTTTTTGTGTGAAGGCATATGCTACTTAATATATGGCCTTTGAACTTTTCACAAATATTTTGAATGAAAATTCAAAGTTTTGCCCACATTTTGACCAAATTTGACTGTAATTCAAAGTTTCCAAAATTATTTAAATCAATTCTAGAAAATAATAAATTTTAGAAAATTTTAAACAATGAATATTGTGGAAAAGTTTCGGCTCAACTGGATAAGGAGTTTGAGAATAATTATTCTAAAGTTTGGGGTTGGCCAATTATGGAAAATCTGAAACTTCCCAAATACATGAGAAAATATAGAAAATCATAAATAGTTCATGAACCCCGATAACGCCCGAACGTTTGGGATTTGGCTATGGCGAATGTTTTCGATGACAATTTTAGTTTCTCGGGGATGGCAATTTTAGTTGGCAAGCATGACAACACCGTGCTCAGTGTTTTTTTTTTTTTGCTAGAAAATTGCCCTACGTGTTAACTAAACTTGTCATTCTCGCGTCACAAAAATTGCCATCCAAACATTTGATTTGCCTTGGTCAAATCCCAAACGTTCACCAAGTGACCGGGTGAGATAAATCAAGGAGATCTACACCAAAACTCTCAAACACAACACTATACAAAGCAAATAGGCAAACGTGACTTCTTGACATGGTTTCACTAATGGGCATTTACAAGATTACAACGCTATGGTATTGTGTAACAAACAGTTTTAGCTGATATACACCACAATGTGTAACTTCAATACACAATGACTACCATGACCATATATAGATACACAAATTAACATGAATCATACTTCCTTTGTTATACTCCCTCCGTTCCAAAATACTTGACCCCCACTTGTCTACATATGGATGTATCTATACTTGTTTATTGTCTAAATACATCCATCTCTAGACAAATGAAAGTCATCTAATTTGGAACGGAGGGAGTATTAGCTAGGGCGCTCAAATTCACAATCAGGAGTTTATCATGGATAAGTACCGTTGTCGTGACATGAGTCGCCCGTCGAATACTTGGACTTTGGAGATTTATACTTCTTCACTACCACTGCTGCTGCTGTTTTTCCGCACATTCAACTTGCACAAAGGGCAAGTTGCATTGATGTGAAGCCACTTGTCAATGCAAGCGCAGTGGAAATGGTGGCCACAAGGGAGTTCACGCAGCTCCGCGCCATCATCATACACTGAAAGGCAGATGCAGCACTCCTGCATCGACCAAGTAGATGATGAATCATTTCAAAATAAAGTTAGTATATGAGCTCACAGAAAAGCAGAAGCAATGCACAGATAAAGCACTTAAGCTGAAACAGGACCAACAGGCTCAGGATGATGGTGCTAAAAGAAATGCACTTCAGCTAAAGAGCTGATAATTCATTAATCTGGTTTCTAGTACAACAAAAAACCATTCGGAACAAAGTAATTTTGACGCTAAAACCTAGGTGTATGTGCAAGGATTTGTTATGTGCACAAAGAAAAGCAATCGCTACAAAGACTATAAACATGTTTTATCAAAATGTACAAGTCAATTAATAGTAAGCATAGGTTCATTTGTTTATGACTAGATAATTGCCCATGCGTTGCAATTGGACCACAAATATTTTGTACACAGTAACCGTGATTTACCTTCCATTTTATTAGCAATATGGCTTTGTACCAAAAAAGTATTTTGGCTGCCAACTGAATCAGTACTTCTTGACTCACCAAAGATAACATGATTTTATTTGGTGAGCCAATAAGACGTGTAGAAGTTGAGGCGGTTTTCAAGAAAAAACAGCAAAACCGAAAACGGAGGTGGAGCGGGAAGGGAGGGCGAAGAAAACGACGTAAGACGGAACCTTGCATATTTTGAAGTAGGAAGGGAATCAGTACTTATTGGCTTGCCAAAGAAAACATGGGTTTATCTGGTAAGCCAATAAGACGTGGGGCAGTTGAGGTGGTTTTACTTCGGCAAAACCGAAAACGGAAGTGTGGTGTGGAAGCAGTACGAAAGAAACAAATGTAAGACAAGACCTTGCATATTTTCTAATTTCTTTATGATTTACGATATCAAATTTAGACTCAGATACCATATTAATGGGATAAATGAGTTCCACAGTTCTAGTAAGTGGGCCCACCACACTACAGCTTGAAATTCCTCTCCATCTGGATATTTGCAGCGAGGATTCACAGCATAACACCTTTTGCATTTCCCAATATTTAGTTATTTAAGGGAAATATTTCGTAGTTTTGTAGCTAAGCTGGCCTCCGTGAAAAACTGTGATATACACCCTCCTTTTGGTCTTGTCTTAAGTCAAACTTTTCTAAGTTTGACCAACTTTATAGAAAAAGTATCAACATATACAATACTAAATAAACTTTACAGAAAAAAAATTCCTGATAGATCTCGTGATACTGATTTGGTAGTGTAGATGTGAATATATTTTCTACAAACTTGGTCAAACTTAAAACAAAGTTGACTTGAGACAAGACTAAGTAGCCTTGTATAGACGAAAGGAGGGAGTAGCAAATATTTTTTTCTCCCAAGTTTCATACATGTAAATATATCATATAAAATCACGGAGTAAGTCGGTATAATAAAGTAGGTTCCACAAATTGTTCACATAAGCAGAAACCAGTTTGGCAAATAAATTTATACATTTCAAGGACAAAAGGTGGCAAACTTACTGCATCTTCAGCTGCAAGTACTTTCTCAATAGGTTGGTTAGTACCACACTCTATCATTATTCCACCAGAAGATTCAGTCATGGTGACAGATTGCTTTTCAGGCTCGCCCATCCTCCGAAATTTGTATTTCGGAATTTGGCGAATGTCATCTTCAGAAGCTCCCTCCTAGTATAAACAGATTGTGAAAAAAAGTGTGTCTGTCTACTTGATGAAAAAGGTTTATGCTTCATTTTTGTGTAGGCAGACTATACAAATGTAATGCAAGCCCAAAAAGTATTAAGAGAAGCTAGGAAACAGAACTATAAGTCTGCAATTAAACAATATCAATATAAGTTCAGAAGACATTTATCAGGGAAGTAGTACCCATATGCCAACCAGACTCAGTTGAGACAGGTGGCACACCTGCACTTCCACTTGTCATTGGGATTCATCAACAGGATTCGGAAGTGGGCAACAGTTGGACAACAATAACAAAAACTATTTATAAGACATATACCAACACAACAGAAACCACTTTAATATTTCAATTTCCTGATTCAAAAGACATCTCTGGTTTTAACAATTTGCCAACATCTATAACTTGTAAAGTGGCTGAGTAAGACTTGGTCGGCTAAATCAGACCATAAATTTAGCTTACACTATTTAATCTAATTACACGGCACTGTTGAAATGCTAGACCACATGTTCCTTGTATATGGCCAATAACAATTAACAATGCCTAACCAGTTGACTTTTAGAACAAATTGTGCATTGGCTGGTTACTGGTATAGTCATGACTAGGTATAGTGTTATGACAACCAACAGCATAAGAATACACGAGAACAAATAGTGAAACTAGCATACGTTGGCACCAGATAAACTATAACTTAACGGGCATTTATATAACACACACTTGAGAAGCCATACCTGATCTGATACTGCATATAAAATTGCTATGATACAAGGGAGGCAGCAACAAACAGCAATACCAATGATGCAAGCCAGAGCAACACAAAAGACGACAAAGAAAACATCAAATGCCAGAAAGACGATGCAAAGCCTGCAGGAAGTTGTGAGGAAATATGTTCATAATGTCAAACAAATAAAACGAAAATCCATACAAAAAGGTCCAAGCATATCTTATCAAACTATATGTACCAGTAGAGCTGAGGTGCATCATGGGTAAGAACTTGTCCACCAGCAGATACCCAGTAAAATCCAATTATCCACCATATAAAGGAGAACATTGTATTAGCAGATTCCAGATGTTTTGCCACACTGCAATAGTACATATACTCAATCAGGAAATAAGACATGTGGAAATTAACATATTGCAAAGAATACACAAAACTCTAATGTAAGGGCAGCAAAACAAGAACAAAAGTGTGAAATGAATTCAACACCAAACTACAGTTACTTACTTGAAATGAAGAAAGTGAACACTGGTAAAATATAATTGCAAGGAAGCTTGCATACAAGCATATGAGGTAAAAGCACAAATTCATATTGTCAATTGAAATAGAAAGGCCTAACCACCAGGCTGGTGCTTATATAATCAGAGATGCAGAATAGAACAATTACAGACATATTTCTCAAAGAAGTCGTATACAGCCTTACATCATAATATAAATCAACATGTTATTTGTCTGCGCAAGCCATATATATGGATAAAATTGTTCAAGATTTAGGATGGTATGGGGAACTTCTAATAACACTAGTATTCGATATTCGCAAGAAAATGTATGTGTTTAAATTTTGTGTTTCGTAATAGGCTCATACCCAGATAAACCGGCATAACTCACCATGCATTAGCAAAAGCAAGGTGGGTGAAGATTGCCAAAAATGAAGGGAACACGGGAAACAACTGGAGTTGTCTAATCCAATTAGCTTCACAGCTAAAGTAACTCGATTTCAGCAATAAGCTCGTTACCATGCCCATTCTAATATCCATTCTGGATAATTTGGAAGGTACTCAGCCTGCCGTTACTGAGAGATCACTTCAAATACTCAGTTTGTCAGGATAACAGAGTAACGACAAATAAATATACCACATAATTAAAAGTTAAACAGATAATTCTACCTCCATAATATTCCTATATGGCACTCCCTATGTTCCGCTCAGAATGAAATTACACCCACACAGGGAACAAGTCAAGCAAAGAACATTAGGATACAGCTAGTCATGAACTCCTAGTACAAATTTATAGGGAACAGAGGAACATAATTGTGCTTAAGTTAAAGGATAGCGATGGTATTCACAAAATTACCTGACGAAGTCGTCAATGCGTCCATGGGGACCGCTCTCTCCGGCGTCGTCTATGGACGAGGATGATCCATCAGTGCCCCTCTCCTCGTCGGCGGCCGTAGAGGACCCGCCACGCTGGCCGTGACGCACACGATACTCCATGGCAACACAGACCATGTGCAGGACGCACTGAACGGCATACCCGGCTACCCAAATACGGAGCGGCACAGACGGGCTTTCGTCGCCGCTGAGCACGAGCACGACGGCGGTGGTGAGGATGAAGGCGAGGTTCCAGAGGAGGTCGAGTGCCACGACAGGGCGGGAGTACGCCCAGTCGGCCTGGCGCTCCTCTAGCTGCTCCGCCGCAGTCTCCCGCACGAGCAGGGACGGCTCCCGCATCGCCCGCCGACCGCCCTGCCGCAGCAGCCGCGCCGTCCCACGGAGCGATGGCCGGCGCAGCGCGCCACGACGCCGCCCACCGCCGCCGAGCAGCGGCGCTGAGTCAAGGAGCTCTTCGCCGCGAGGACCCGGGGATCGTGGGGTCGCCATCGCAGGAACCCTAGCGAAATGGGGAGGAGGTGTGTGCGTCTTTGTTACCTTCTCCCCTGCGGAAATGGGAGAAGACTCAGGTTTTCCTTCCAAGGGGACTACGGCGCGTGATTCATTTCTATCTTTCTTGAGTACCAAGTATTAATGCGAACCAACACGTGGTTGGATGGTTAGAGGGATTGTGATATCCCAACTCATCAGGGTTTAAATCCTGGTGCTCGCATTTATTTCTGAATTTATTTTATGATTTTCGGTGATGCGCATTCAATGGGAGGAGACGTTTCTGTCGACGACGAGGCGCCTACGATGACTTCGTAAATCTCCACCTCAGTCTTTCGGAGGCGCTCATAAGGGGTAGGGTGTGCGTGTGTGCGTTCATAGAGGTGAGTGTATGCGCGTGTATATGAGCGCTTGTGTCTGTACTGATGTTCAAAAAAAAAGTACCAAGTACTAATAGTTTTTTTGAAGCATTGATGATTTTTTTAAAGCACTAAAACTTTATTCCTCACATAACTGTCATAAACTCATATCCTTGTCAAATTAGCAAAAATCTTGGTTCGAAATCCTTTCATTTAATTAGCCAGCCCCATCTTTTTGTATGCTCTGATTTCTGAGGCCTTATTTAGCATGGGTGCCCCTTTAAATTAAATTTCTATTTTCGAAAACGGGGTTTATCATTGATAGTTTGATACCAAACCGCGAGTGGATTTTCCCTTTTCAAAAAAAAAAATGAGACCAACCCAAAGGCTAACCCTCGTTGGCTTTTATTTATAGGAGAAACTCCGCGAGCACCACGTGTAAGAGCCTAGACTCGAAGCTGGGTAGGCTGGCAGCAAACCCAGCTGCCCAGCCAACGGGTCGACGCCCCGTTCTCAGGATTTTCCCTTTTCAATAACACGTTTCAGGTGGACTTTTTTTTAATCCGATTCGAGTTTTTTATCTGATTTCAGGTGGACTTTGAAATTGGGCTCTTTGGAGAGAAAAACCAGGCTAGTTTTAGGGGATCACATGTAACTGTAGTGTTTTGGCAAAAAATAACAAGCAACTCAAGTGAAGGAATGGCAAAAAAAACACTCTCCATCTAGTGGACCCGTGTTGCTTCCTTGAGGGCCATCCAGGAGGCAACCCAAACCAGTGAAGAATGTCCTTGGGAAAAACTCGTGCAATTGATAGTGACGGGGTCCTTTCTATTAGTAGTGGTGGAGTGTGGCGTAGCATTGCGACGATGGTTGGGTCCCGATGGGTGTCACATACTAGATTTAAAATTTCAAATCTGGTATGTAAAAAAAATTACAGGGAATTAAAATTCTTGTAGAAAACCATTGCTTGTTTGCCTCTAGCTGGAAAATTGCATAGAAATTGCCTAGGATTTGCTTGCTGATTGATTATGTTGCCTTGTGTGATGCACCTAGAGAGTCAAAGACCCGATCCCAACTTTGAAGCCCTTGTTTGAAACTTGGGAAAACATAATGAACCCAAAAAGTTTTGGGGAATCAGTCAAGTTACTAAGCTCCCTCGAAATACAACGCTAGGGTGAACCGGGGCGTTGGGGAGCGTGTGGGACCCCTCTTGCAGCCTGTGTTGACAAATTCTGAATCGTCTTGAACCAACTGTTTGCTGGATTGCTACACTTTAGGGGTGGTAACACGCTTCCCGTCCAACCCATCCTGGACGGCGTGGGGAGAGGAAAAGGTTGTGGGATGAGGGGGGAAATTGGTTGGTGATTTTTGGTCGTAGGTTAGGAGTCTATGCGAGATGGTGGCACCGCAAGCTCTGAGGTATTGGCAGCGTGCTACACAGTGTGGATGAGATCCGGCTCCGGCAAGGGATTCCAAGTCACGTCTTCTCCATCTACGATGACACGGACGAGCTGGTGTTCCAGGTCGACAATTACTCACACCGCCGGAAGCTCTTTTGCCGGCAAGCTGACCCTCATGGGGCGTCCATGACGCGTTGGTCCTCTCCATGAGGCTGCTACTCACGACGCCATAAGAGGCCACCAAGAAAACCGTCCTCACTGTCGTCGCTTAGCGCAGGGGAGGCCGCCAAAAGCCTCACCTTTGCCTCCGCCGCTTGGCACACAGGTGGCTGCCAAGAGCCTCGCCCTTGCCTCCGTAGCTTGGCATACGGGAGGCCGCCATGAGTCGTACCCTCGCTGGCACCGCTCGGCGCACTGAAGGACGCCAAGAACATCACCCTCGCAGACGTCGATGGGGGCACAGGACGCCGCCACGAGCCTCACCCTCAGCCATCGATTGGGCTTCTACGCTTGCGTGCTCCTGGACAAGGGCTCCTGCGAGGCATTTGTGGCACCGTCGATGAACCTTGCCGGGCACACGGACCAAGCTATGGCGGAGCTGAATGGCATGGACTTCCTGCTTCCTGGTGGTCGACGCGTAAAGGCGGGCACAGCGGCGGTGCTAGCGGCAGCCTGGCCTAGAGCGAGAGGGTCGTTGCTGGTGCGCCACAACGAGGGGAGCGGCATGGCACAATGGCACACCTAGGGCGTGTTTGGTTGCCCGCATAGGGCCCAACCAGGCCCGCGCGGGAAGAAAGAAGCCTGTTTGGTTGCCCGTTTTCACTGTTGGGCCTGCACCGCACGCTTCTTAAAGCAGCCCATAGCCTGGCTCGCTGGAAACGCACGAATCGGCAGTTTCTCGTGAGCCAGGCCGAGGCAAGCGCTAGCGAGCGGCCCCTTGCACGAGTGGAGATGGGAGAGATGCGAGGTGATTACGTGAGGTCTTCTTCAATCTCCGTTAAGCTTCTATCTAATCTCCTCTCTCTGATCTACACAACGGTGCTTCGATTCGAGGTAAGCTCTACACGAAAAAGATGCACCTCAATGCTATAGTTCCATTCAGGCGATCGGTTCGTAGTTTCATCGGCTATAAGTTCTTAATTTCGTCTTCCCGTTTGAAGTTGTTCTTGACGAATTTTGTCAGATTCGTAGCGCATGATCGAACGTTTGAGTTTTCCTTTGACCAGCAGCCTAATCTTGCAGTTCCTCACACCATTCGTGTTGTAAGTTTTTGGTTTCAACGATCGTAGCTTCATATCTTTTTGGACAGCAGTCTACTGCACTGACGATCCTGATGTGCTTGTGCTGCTGTTGCGGCTGGTGGTGTTGCGGCGGCGCGGCCGCGACGAGGAGCGCCGCGCAGCAGGCGGCGACGGCGAGCAGAGCCGCCGCTAGCGCGGACGGCCTGGTCCCCGCCCCCATTTGTCTCTCTCGCCGACGCTGTGCTCCGGTCCGGGATGGCAGGCAGCCGGCGACCCCTCCCTCGACCTCCCTTCTTGACCGCCTCAGTCACCAGCGCGAATCAAGACGGCCGCGGCCCAGGGCGCAGCTGCGGGAGCAAGCTGGAGGGAGCAGCGACCAATTGAGAGAGGCCGGCCCTGGTTTGCTTGCTCAGCTCGCAGCCAAGTTGGTGCTGCTTGCTATTGCTAGTCCTCCTCGTCTCCGGGTCGCCGTCGGCGTGCGTTGGACTGTCCCTCTCAACCCCTCATGGTATACCATGGCGCGAGCACTGCATTCTCCTCCTCTGTCGACTCTCTTTGAGCGAGCACCACAACTAGTTCGTCGACGGTGTCGCTCGCCGTGCCGCCGACGGGGTTGCTCGTCGACGACACGGCGCCACAGTCCGGCGCACACTGCATTTCTTCTCCCCTCCCTCTGCTAGCTCTTAACCCTGTGTGCTAAGTGCAAGTGCTAGCTCTTAATCACACCCTATGCGGGCAACCAAACACCATGTTCATGTGCCACTTGGGCTAATGCAGGTAACCAAACAAAGTGCACTTGGGTATTACCTAATGCAGCGACCCTTGATGCAGGCAACCAAACAACTTGCAGATGACGCATTTAGGACTGTTTTTGCTCACCCAGACTGGATTAAAAAATGTATGCAATGCGACTACTGTTTGAAACTTGAACCAAACACGCCCCTAGCGTCCACTCCGTCTAGTGCTGCATGGTCTAGTGCACGTCAATGACAAGCTAAGAGTGAGATAATACGTTATTGATTGCAGTAAGCTAGCTAGCCTATCAATGCGCGAATGCCGACCTCCTCGTGGGCACACATGAAGTGTTGCCCGGAACGAAACTGCTTCACACACGATAAACTTTTGGACGATCTGTGCACGATTAAAGAATCCACCGGCCGTTGCTCTGCCGTGAACAAGATTGCACGGCTGGATTCAATCGTCGGCTGCAAATCATCCAAATAATGTCGTCTGGATAGCACTGCTCTGCCCGGAATGGCTATCCGCAGTGATGCTTTTCCATCTCGCCTCGCCGCCACATCAGCAAAAACACCATGGGAAACTTAGGTGTGTTTTGTCCAGTACAGCAGACTTTGAGGGGATTAAATGACCGGTTTTTGATTTTGGGGGTGATGTAGACCGAGAAAGTACACCAGGTTATATACACTTCTTTCAATTGAGTGATACATCGGCTTAGATTTATGTTCCATCCCTTAGCTCAGGGCCGGGGTATTATGTCGTTAAACGTCTAGGGGTTTGATTTTTATTGTCTCCTCTCTTAGCTGACAGTCGAGGTTTTATGTCGTCAAACATCTATGGGTTTAATTAGACCGACACACACAGTGTGTGTATGAATACAAAAGTCCTGGTTTGTGGTGTTTTACTCTTTGTGAAGTATAATGGGTAAATGTCTACAAAAAACATTATGCACGATCTTTGATTTTCACAAGATAAGTGTGTGTTGGTCACAGATAAAGCTTATATGATTTTCGTGAAGTAGTTTAGCTATGGCTCATTGTTTTTTTTTTTGAAACGAGGCAAAGACTTGACATTTTCATTGATTAAGAAGGAGTGAGAATTGCCCGGTTAATTGACGGAAAACCGGGCTAAAACCGATACAATCCAACTCATATAACATGGGTACCACCGGCCAACCTGGCCACCGACATGGGATCACGGAGCTACAAAGATAGCTGCACCGAAAACATGACGGCACATGCCAACAGAAGGCCACACGCGCGAACAACTGACAGCTTCGACTCTGACGACGATCATCACAAGGGAATATGGAGGACTTGCGCCGACCGTGCACGCCGTAGCCGACCACCGAGCGCCTGTCATCGTTACCGCAGGAACAACTCCGCCGCAGCTCCGACTTCAAGCAACCAAGCAACCAACGAAAGAGCACCTCGGACACGCCGGGAAGATCCGACTACCGAAGCCCTAGCCGTGACCAAAGCTCCTCTCGACGCCATTATCGTTGCCAAACAGAAATCAGCGCCCCCGAGATGGCCGCCTCAGCAAACTACGCGGCGAAGATACCGCAACCCACGCGGCGAAGATGCCGCCATCCACTGGTCTCCAGGTTGTGGCCGGCTCCGAGACGATGCCCCCAAGGAGGAAGAAGACGTGAAGGCGCCTTCATCGCCCGATCTCGAAGATCTGAGGTTTCCCTCCGGAGCCAAGGCCGCGGAGAGGGGGGAGGAGCACCACACAACAGCAACGCTTCCAAGAAAGAACACGACGCCCACGGGCGTCGCCGTCGGCAGATCCGGCAGAGGCCGGACATAGGATTTCTCCCGGAGATGCTCAACCACCACCTGCCCGCACCAACGCAGCCAACGAACCCCACCCTGCCGAGGCCGACCTCGAACTGGTCGTGGGATCCCGAGACCCACCACGCCCAGATGCGCACACCACCTCCCAGCCGAAGCCGCTTCCACCAAATCCGGGGCCGCCGCCCCGGCAGCCACCACCATGCCGGGCTAGCAAACTGGCCAGCTCGTCAGCACCAAGCCGGGAGGGGGGGCCGCCACCCCGCCCCAACCCGCCGAGCAGGGCTGCCGGGCCGAAGCCGGAGCAACCCACTGCAGCCGCAACACCGCCGGGAGGAGCCGTGAAGCAGCCAGGAGCCGCCGTCCGCATCCCCACTCGCCGGATCCACGCGCCAGGAGCCGCCGGAGCGCCGCCAATCGCCAAGCCGTCCCCGCCAGATCCCGTCGAGGGGCAACAAGGCCGCACCCGACGGACGCGCCGCCAAGCCCCTCGCCGCGCCAGCACAACCTGGCCGCGCCCGCTCGCGCACCGCGCGCCACCATCCCGCGCTGCCTCGCCGCGCCGCCCCGAGCGCCAGCGTGCCCGAGCTCCCACAGGAGCAGCCGGCCCGCGCCGCACCAGCTCGAGCGGGAGGAGGAAAAGGAACCCCGCCGCCGCCGAGCCGCGCGGGCTTCGCCCGGCGACTCCTGCCGGCGGCGGCGAGGGGAGTGGGGGCGGAGGGGTATGGCTAGTGGCGGCGGCTAGGGTTCGCTCCTGGCCGCTCGCGGGAGCGACCGAGGAGCGCTGTCCTTTGTTTCCTGCTGCCTAATTGCTATGGCTCATTGTGACCAATGTAATTTATTAGCTGAATATGATGGACTCATCTCCTGTTCGCGATACCATTTTGGTCGATTGTTTAAAGTTTGAAGTCCATTTTCCCTCATATATAATCTACATATGGATATCACCTAGGCACATTGTAGTACAATAATTCATTGAAGAGATTCTAAAAAACACTTGAGTTAGACGCCTCATTTCACAGTGCGACAAAGAACGCGTGGAAAGGAAAAAAAGGTGTGGACCTCGTGACTGAAAATGGCGCAGCGAAGCGTGCGTTAGCTACTAGTAATTTTGAAATCCCAAATAGGGCGACCAACTAAAATATTTATTTTGGGCATAAGGCTATCCCTAATAAGTCATTCAAGCCCCAATGAAATTTCCCTAAATGGTTGAAATGGATTGGTTTGGAATCAATTCAAAAATCAAAGGGAAAGTTATTAAAAGGGACTTTGCATTCTTTTGGCAAGAAAGTGAATTTCATAAGTCCAACAGGCTGCCCGCCGGCGGACCCACCTACTCCGCCACTGACCTAACCACCTCCGGCAGGACTTCGGCGAGGCCAGAGCTCCTCTTGACCTGCCGTTGCCACCGCTGCAGTCCATGATACCGTGCACATCCACTAGACATCGCCGCCTTGGCTAGAGCATCGATCCCGACGAAGGTCGAGCCCCGCCGCCGCTTCGCCATTGCTAGCGATGAGGTGATCACGCGCCAGAGCCACGCACCATGTCCTCGTCCATAGGAGCTCTTTTTTGTTGCGTGCATCCTCACCCGAGAGCTCCACCGCCACGGTCACCTTTGGCGAGCGTCCCCGATGTTGATGGGGAACGAAGCATGAAAATCAAAAAAATCTTACAAAACACCCAAGATCTAATCTAGGAGATGCAAAACAATGAGAGGGAAGTGTGTCTACATACCCTTGTAGACCGAAAGCAGAAGCATATATAACACGGTTGATTTAGTTGTACTTTTCGCGACCCAATCCGATCTAGCGTCGAATAGACGACACCTCCGCGTTCAGCACACGTGCGGCTCGATGACGTCTCCTCCTTCTTGATCCAACAAGCAAGAGAGGATAAGTAGGTGGGATCTCAACCAGCACGATGACGTGATGGAGATGGTGGTGGTGCAATCCCGCTAGGGCTTTGCCAAACGCTACCGGAACCAATCTGAGAGAAAACAGAGTGTTGGGAGAGGTAGGGTTGCCGCCGGGGCGTGGGATTTTTTGTGTATAGCCCCTCCCTCTCCTCCAATATTTATAGGAGGCAAGGGGAAGGGCTGAGGCGCAGCCTTGGCCCCTCCTCCAAGGGACGGGGCGCTGGCCTAGGGAGGAATCCTCCCTCCCCAAGGCACCTCGGGGGGTGCCTTCCCCCCTTAGGACTCTTCCCCTTTTTCCTTGTTCTAGGTGCATGGGCCTCTTGGGGCTGGTGCCCATGGACCATGTAGGCTACGGCACCCCCTACAGCCCATGTGGGCCCCCGGGGCAGGTGGACCCTCGGACCCCTTTCGGCACTCCCGGCACAATACCGATAATGCCCAAAACTTTTCCGGTGACCAAAACAGGACTTCCTATATATGAATCTTTACCTCCGGACCATTCTAGAGCTCCTCGTGATGTCCAGGATCTCATCTAGGACTCCAAACAACATTCGATTACCAATGCACATATCCCAATACTACTCTAGCGCCATCGAACGTTAAGCGTGCGGACCCTACAGGTTCAAGAATCATGTAGACATGACCGAGACACCTCTCCGGTCAATAACCAATGGCGGTATCTAGATGCCCATATTGGTTCCTACATATTCAACGAAGATCTTTATCGGTTGAACCACGATGTCAAGGATTCAGTCAATCCCGTATGCAATTCCCCTTGTCCGGCGACATGTTACTTGCCCGAGATTCGATCGTCGGTATCTCCATACCCAGTTCAATCTCGTTACCGACAAGTCTCTTTACTCGTTCCGTAATGCAAGATCCCATGACAAAACTCATTAGTCACATGAAGCTTCTTATGATGTTGTATTATCGAGAGGGCCCAGAGATATATCTTTGTCACACGGAGCGACAAATTCTAGTCTCGATCCATGCAACCCAACAGACACCTTTGGAGATACCTGTAGAGCACCTTTATGATCATCCAATTACAAAGTGACGTTCGATAGCACACAAGGCATTCCTCCGGTATTCGGGAGTGGTATGATCTCATGGTCTAAGGAATTGATACTTGACATGAAGAAAGCTATAGCAAATAAACTAAGCGATATGATCTATTGCTAAGCTTACGATTAGGTCTTGTCCATCACATAATTCTCGTAATGATGTGATCCCGTTATCAAATGACAACTCATATATATGGTTAGGAAACCATAACCATCTTTGATCAACGAGCTAGTCTAGTAGAGGCTTACTAGGGACATGGTGTAGTTTATGTATTCACACATGTATTTAAGTTTCCGATCAATACAATTTTAGCATGAATAATAAACATTTATCATGAGAGGGAAATATGGTAACAACCATTTTATTATTGCCTCTAGGGCATATTTCCAACAGTATCCCACTTGCACTAGAGTCAATAATCTAGTTACATAGTAATGAATCTCACACCCATAGAGTTCTGGTGTTGATCATGTTTTGCTCGTGGAAGAGGTTTAGTCAACTGGTCTGCCATATTCAGATCCGTGTGTACTTTGCAAAGTTCTGTGTCTCCCTCCTTGATGTAATCACGGATGGAGTTGAAGCAAGGTTTGATGTGGTTCGTCTTCTTGTGAAACCTGTGCTCCTTGGCTATGGCAATTGCACTAGTGTTATCACAAAAGATCTTCATGGGATCCGATGCACTAGGCACAACTCCTAGATCAGATATGAACCCCTTCATCTAGACTCCTTCATTTACCGCTTCTGAAGCAGCTATGTATTCTTCTTCACATGTATACCCCGCTACGACGCTCTGCTTGGAACTGCACCAACTGACTGCTCCACCATTCAAAATAAATATGTATCCAGTTTGTGACTCCGAGTCATCTGGATCAGTGTCAAAGCTAGCATCGACGTAACCCTTTACGACGAGCTCTGTGTCACCTCCATAGAAGAGAAACATGTCCTTAGTCCTCTTTAGGTACTTAAGGATATTTTTGACCGTTGTCCAGTGATCCACTTCGGGATTACTTTGGTACCTTCCTGCCAGACTTATGACAAGGCACACATCAGGTCTGGTACACATCATGGCATACATTATAGAGCCTATGGTTGAGGCATAGGGGATGACCTTCATCCTTTCTCTTTCTTCTGCCGTGGTCGGGCTTTGAGTCTGACTCAACTTCACACCTTGCAACACAGGCAAGAACCCCTTCTTCAACTTATCCATTTTGAACTTCTTCAAAATCTTGTTAAGGTATGTCCTTTGTGGTAGTCCTATCAAACATCTCGATCAATCTCTATAAATCCTAATGCCCAATATGTAAGCAGCTTCACCTAGGTCTTTCATTGAAAAACTCTTGTTCAAATAACCCTTTATGCTTTCCAGAAATTCTATATCATTTCCAATCAACAATATGTCATCCACATAATATTAGAAATGCTATAGAGCTCCCACTCACTTTCTTGTAATACAAGTTTCTCCATAAGTTTGTACAAAACCATAAGCTTTGATCACCTCATCAAAGCGTATATTCCAACTCCGAGATGCTTGCACTAGTCCATAGATGGATCGCTGGAGCTTGCATACCTTGTTAGCATCCTTAGGATCGACAAAACCTTCCGGTTGCATCATATAAAACTCTTCCTTAAGGAACCCGTTAAAGAACGCTGTTTTGACGTCCATCTGCCAGATTTCATAATCATAGTATGCGGCAATTGCTAACATAATTATAACAGACTTAAGCATCGCTACGGGTGAGAAAGTCTCATCGTAGTCAACTCCTTGAATTTGTCGAAAACCTTTTGCGACAAGTCGAGTGATGTCTACTATGCAACTTTATTCTTGTAGACACGTGTTGGGCATCCAAGCACAGAGTTTTGTAAAACAGTAGCAATTTTCCTTCAAGTGGATAACCTAAGGTTTATCAATCCGTGGGAGGCGTAGGATGAAGATAGTCTCTCTCAAACGACCCTGCAACCAAATACAAGAAATCTCTTGTGTCCCCAACACACCCAATACAATGACAAATTGTATAGGTGCACTAGTTCGGCGAAGAGATGGTGATAAAAGTGTAATATGGATGGTAGAAATATATTTTTATAATCTGAATAAATAAAAACAGCAAGGTAGCAAATAGTAAACGGACACAAAAATGGTATTGCAATGATGGAAAATGAGGCCTAGGGTGCATACTTTCACTAGTGCAATCTCTCAACAATGCTAACATAGTTGGATCATATAACCATCCCTCAAAGTGCGATGAAGAATCACTCCAAAGTTCCTATCTAGCGGAGAACATAAGACGGAATTGTTTGTAGGGTACGAAACCACCTCAAAGCTATTCTTTCCGTTCGATCTATTCAAGAGTTCGTACTAAAATAACACAAAGCTATTCTTTCCGTTTGATCTATCCTAGAGTTCATACTAAAATAACACCAAAGCAAATTCAGAATTATAATATTCAATCCAACATAAAGAACTTCAAAGAGTGCCCCAAGATTTCTACCGGAGAAACAAAGACAAGAACGTACATCAACCCCTACGCATAGATTACCCCAATGCCACCTCGGGAATCCGCGAATCGAGTGTCAAAACATATATCAAGTGAACCAATATGATACCCCATTGTCACCACGAGTATTCAATTTCAAGACATATATCAAGTGTTCTCAAATCCATAAAAGTATTCAATCTGATAACAACGAATTCTCAAAGGAAAAACTCAATTCATCACAACAAGATAGAGAGGGGAAATCACCATATGATCCGACTATATTAACAAAGCCCGCGATACATCAAGATCATGACATCTCAAGAACACGAGAGAGAGAGAGAGAGATTAAACACATAGCTACTGGTACAAACCCTCAGCCCCGAGGGTGGACTACTCCCTCCTCATCGTGGTGGCCGCCGGGATGATGAAGATGGCCACCGGTGATGATTCCCCCTCCGACAGGGTGCCGGAATGGGGTTCTAGATTGGATCTCGTGGATACAGAGGTCTTGTGGCGGTGGAACTTCTGATCTAGGGTTACCCCGAAGGGTTTTGGAAAATTTGGGATTTTATAGGGTAAAGAGGCGGTCCGGGGGGCACCCGAGTTGGGCAGCACCCACCAGGGCGCGTTTGGGCCTCCTGGCGCGCCCTGGTGGGTGCTGCTCCCCTCGAGCAGCCCCCTAGGTGCTTCCTTGTCCCATTGGCTTTCTTTTGGCCCAAAAAATCCTCCAGGAGTTTCATTGCGTTTGGACTCCATTTGATATTGATTTCCTGCGATGTAAAAAACAAGCAAAAAACAACAACTGGCACTGGGCACTGGGTCAACAGGTTAGTCCCAAAAAAATGATATAAGTTGCTATAAAATAATTGTAAAACATCCAAGAATGATAATAAAACAACATGAATACTTCATAAATTATAGATACGTTGGAGACGTATCAGCATCCCCAAGCTTAATTCCTACTCGTCCTCGAGTAGGTAAATGGTAAAAGAAATAATTTATGAAGTGTGAATGCTAGCAAAGTGCATAAGTTTGATCAATGGTTTTTCAATCACTTTTCCTAGCATCATAACAACAATTCTTTCTTATAAAACTTCTCATGTTATAGTAGCAACCAATTCACATGTTAAGGTTCAAACAATGAATTCTCTTGAAACTCAACAATCTATGTTCTCAGTCACCAAGCAATTGCAATTCAACTTATTCAACAGAGTCTGAGTAAGAGCTCCACATACTCAACCATCATATAGTCTTGTATGATCGCTAACACTCACCGCATACACATGAGCAAAACATTTCAACCGAACACATAGAAAGATAGGGGCTTATAATTTCGCCTCCCAACGTATTCACCTTTGGGTGATGTCAACAATAATAACTCATGCTACCCATATTCAGCTGGACATATGTGCCTAGATCTTTCCTCACCACATGATGCTTGCCAAAGGAGAAAAATAAAAAGGATAGAGAGAAAGACTTTGACTCTTGCATGAAAGTAAATACATAAAAGTAAAGGTAGGCCCTTCGCAGAGGGAAGCAGAGGTTGCCATGCGCTTATTTGTTTGTATGCTCAACCCCTTAGTGCAAAATAACGTCACATTATATTGCCCCTTGTGATAGCAACCTTTATTATGCAGTCTGTCACTTTTATTCTTCACCATCACAAGTTCGTACAAGGCTCAATTTTCTCTTAGACTTAATGATCTAACACTTTTAGAAGCAATTTTTATTGCCTTATTGCACCGATGACAACTTACTTGAAGGATCTTGCTCAATCCATAGGTTGGTATGGTGGACTCTCAAAACAAGATTCGGGTTTAAGAGTTTTTGGATGCACAAGTAGTATCTCTACTTGGTGCGGAATTTTTGGCTAGCAAAGATAGGGGGCAAGCACCACATGTTAAAGGATCTATGACAATATAACTTCTATGTGAATATGAACAAACATAAATCATTACGTTGTCTCCCTTGTCCAACTTCAACAATTTTGCCATATAATATTTTGATGGGGGCTCACAATCACAAAAGATTTCCAAGATAGTGTATTTGCATGTGAAAATTCTCTCCCTTATACTAATTATTCGTGAATTGCTTGTATGACCAATATTGTGATTGTCAAGCTTCAAAAGCTTTCACTCTAGTGCAGGATTACCGTACCACTTTGGTGCAGAACGTACCTTGGTCGACCTATGAAGTTCAGTAGTAACTTGATGTGAAGTTTCATGATCATCATCTATCTTCCTCTTTGGTTGGTGTAGGAATCATAGGAACTGCTTTCTGCGATGTGCTACCTTCCAATTCGAGAAAAGGTATAATTACCTCATCAAGTTCTACTTTCCTCCCACTCACTTATTTCGCGAGAAACTCCTTCTCTAGAAAAGACCCATTTTTAGCAACAAAAATCTTGCCCTCAGATCTGTGATAGGAGGTATACCCAATGGTCTCTTTAGGGTATCCTATGAATACACATTTCTCCACTTTGGTTCGAGCTTATCAGGCTGAAGCCTCTTGACATAAATGTCGCATCCCCAAACTTTAAGAAACGACAACTTAGGTTTTTTGCCAAACCTTAATTCATACGGTGTTGTCTCAACGAATTTAGACGGTGCCTTATTTAAAGTGAATGCGGCTGTCTCTAATTCATAACCCCAAAACAATAGTGCCAAATCAGTAAGAGACATCATAGAATGCACCATATCCAATAAAGTATGGTTACGACATTCGGACACACTATTACGCTGTGATGTTCCAGGTGGCGTGAGTTGTGAAACAATTCCATATTGTCTTAAATGAGCGCCAAACTCGTAACTCAAATATTCACCTCCATGATCGGATCGTAGAAACTTTATTTTCTTGTTATGATGATTCTCTACTTCATTCTGAAATTCCTTGAACTTTTCAAAGGTTTCAGACTTGTGTTTCACTAAGTAAATATACGCATATATACTCAAATCATCCGTGAAGGTTAGAAAATAGCGATTTCCACTGCGTGCTTCAACACTCATTGGACCGCATGCATCAGTATGTATTATTTCCAATAAGTCACTAGCGCGCTCCATTCTTCCGGAAAACGGGGTTTTAGTCATCTTGCCCATAAGGCATGATTCACATGTGTCAAATGATTCATAATCAAGTGATTCCAAAAGTCCATCTGCATGGAGTTTCTTCATGCGCTTTACACCAGCATGACCTAAGCGGCGGTGCCATAAATATGTGATACTATCATCATTAACTTTAGATCTTTTGGCATCAATGTTATGAATATGTGTATCACTACGATCAAGATTCAACAAGAATAAACCATTCACAGGGGGTGCATGACCATAAAAGATATTATCCATATAAATACAACAACCATTATTCTCTGTCTTAAATGAATAACCGTCTCGCAATAAACAAGATCCAGATATAATGTGCATGCTTAAAGTAGGCACCAAATAACAGTTATTTAGGTTCATAACCCATTCTGAAGGTAAACATAGAGGGAGCGTGCCGACGGCGATCACATCAACCTTGGAACCATTTCTGACGCGCATCGTCACCTCGTCCTTAGCTAGTCTCTGTTTATTCCACAGCTCTTGTTTCGAGTTACATATATTAACAACCGAACCAGTATCAAATACCCATGCACTACTACGAGCACCAGTAAGGTACACATCAATAACATGTATATCACATATACCTTCATTGACGTTGCCATCATTCTTATCTGCCAAGTACTTGGGGCAGTTCCGCTTCCCGTGGCCATTCCCCTTGCAATAGAAACACTCAGTCTCAGGTTTGTGTCCAGCCTTGGGTTTCTTCACGGGAGCGGCAACTGGCTTGCCATTCTTCTTGAAGTTTCCTTTCTTTCCATTGCCTTTCTTCTTAAAACTGGTGGTCTTGTTGACCATCAACACTTGATGCTCTTTCTTGATTTCTACCTCCGCGGCCTTAAGCATTGCGAAGAGCTCAGGGATTGTTTTCTCCTTCCCTTGCATATTATAATCGCGAAGCTCTTGTAGCTTGGTGGCAGTGACTGAAGAACCCTGTCAATCACTACTTTGTCTGGAAGATTAACTCCCAACTGATTCAAGCGGTTGAAGTACCCAAAATTTTTGAGTACGTGCTCGCTAACGGAGCTATTCTCTTCCATCTTGTAGCTAAAGAACTTGTCGGAGGTGTCATACCTCTCAACCCGGGCGTAAGCCTGAAATACCAATTTCAGCTACTGGAACATCTCATATGCTCTGTGGTGCTCAAAACATCTTTGGAGCCCCGATTCCAAGCCGTAAAGCATGGCACACTAAACTATCGAGTAGTCATCAGAACATGCCTACCAGGCATTCACAACATCCACAGATGACGCTGGAGGGGGTGGCACACCGAGCGGTGCATCAAGGACATAAGCCTTCTGTGTAGCAATGAGGATAATCCCCAAATTAGGGACCCAGTCCGCATTGTTGCTTCCATCATTGTCGGCGTTCTGGGAACGGGGGTCCCCAGACTTGCCTACCTGCGGCGTGGCTCAAGGGGTGGCCCAGTATGGCCCGTCTTCATCAACCCAAGCTCAAGACCCTCGTGAGGGGCCAAGCCTCGCGGGGCGGACGATGCAAGGCTTCCTCAGGGGCGGCCTCACCAGGCTGGCTCGCGAGGAGGCGGAGAGATCAAGGCAGGGGTACCTCGCGAGGTGCTCATGACGCAAGCCATGACGATCAAGACCAGGCGGGCGCTAGGCGGGCGCCAGCCAGCGCAGTGTCCTCGTTTCCTCTTTGGTGCAAAGGGGGCAAGCACAGGCACGGAGTACCGAGGCATCAAGCAAAGGTTACATATCGGTGCAACGAGACCAATACCAGCAGAGCGGCAGGACGGAGGTCATCGTGGAGCCCAAGACGGCGTCATCACCAGTGCCTTTGGCAGCCGAAGACCAACTTTAGTCAGGATAACTTGTACTAGATGCCCCCTTCAAAATGGCCGTTGTTGGCTTCCTTCCCGCTCAATATTTGGGGAGAGGACCAGGGCCTCTATATATAGACATAGCCACCACAGTAGAGGAAAGAGAGTTCTCACCTATCCAACAGAGACCAAATCCACCCAAGTAGAGCACTGCACCAGCTCAAGAACACCTCTCGCGGGGCTGTTCTTCCTTTGTACTATTCATCATCAGCCCCTGAGGCAATCCACCACACCACAAACTAGAGTAGGGTATTACACCACAACGGTGGCCCGAACTAGTATAAACCTTGTGTCTCTTGTGTTGTTCATCGTGTAGCCTAGATTCACAGCGAGGCGTTGGAACGTGGATCGGTAGGGGGAAGATCTTCGTGCGCACCCCAGAGTTTGAACCTTAAGGGTTTTGCCGGAACTCGATATCCGACATTTGGCGCGCCAGGTTGGGATGCGCCGGAATCTTTCTTCCGCTGTCCCGCGTTCCATCCATCGTCGCATCCATGGCAGACGCTCGCCGAACTCGCGCCGAGCGTCAGGCTTCTCTCGCTGCCCGCGTCGCCCAGACGGCTCCCGTCGGTGGGCCTCCCCATCGTTCCCCATCGCCTGCCGCCAACACCGCCACCGGCCCGGTGTCACACCCAAGATGCGACCCTATCCTAACGGAACTCGAAGGTCCCACCAAGGATAGAAGCGCATCTTGAAGACGCTTTTGCAAGGTGGATATCATTACATCAACATTACATAATAGATGGGGATACATACAAGGCATACAAATGCCGCAAGAATACATCAATATCCATGAGAACAACATCCGACTACGGACGAAACATAAACAAAAACTCAAACGACATCCACCCTGCTAGCCCAGGCTGCCAACCTAGAACCTATCCCCTGATCGAAGAAGAAGCAGAAGAAGAACTCCAACACAAGCAAACATCTCTCTCGCGTCATGATCATCGCAAAACCTGTACCTGCAACTGGTGTTGTAGTAATCTGTGAGCCACGAGGACTCAGAAATCCCATTACCATGGGTATCAAGACTAGCAAAGCTAAATGGGTAAGGAAGGGGTAAGGTGGTGAGGTTGCAGCAGCGACTAAGCATGTATGGTGGCTATCTTACGCAAATAAGAGCGAGAAGAGGAGCTTAGCAAGCGGTCGCCAACTAGTAATGATCAAGAAGTGATCCTGAACTCCTACTTACGTCAAACATAACCCAGAAACCGTGTTCTCCTCTCGAGCAACCCCGAAAAGAGACACTCACGGTTATGCACACGGTTGGTGTATTTTAGAAGAGTTTACTTCAAGTTTACTACAACCGGATATTAACAAATTCCCATCTGCCACATAACCGCGGCACGGCTCTCGAAAGTTTATACCCTGTAGGGGTGTCCCAACTTAGCCCATCACAAGCTCTCACGGTCAACGAAGGATATTCCTTCTCCCAGGAAGACCCGATCAGTCTTAGAATCCCGGTTTACAAGACATTTCGACAATGGTAAAACAAGACCAGCAAGACCGCCCGATGCGCCGACATCCCGATAGGAGCTGCACATATCTCGTTCTCAGGGCAACACCGGATGAACACTACGTACAACTAAAACCAGACCTCAAGTTTCCCCGAGGTGGCGCTGCAAGTGGCTCTAGTTCGGACCAACACGTAGAGAAGCGTTGGCCTGGGGGGGGGGGCTGAATAAAGATGACCCTCGAGAGAACGACTCCCAAGGTGTAAGTGCATCTAGTGCCACCCCTAGTTTGCTTTTGGAGTATTGACGACAAACATGGTTGAGGGACTAATGTGTTTGTGAGAATTGCAGGATAACACAGGTAGTAGTCCCTCCTTGATTCGGTTTACCTACCGGAGATGACCCCTAAAAATGTATGAAGACATTGGTGGTACGTGAAGATATTCACATTGAAGACTATGACAGAAGAAGACATTGAGTGAAGACTATGGAGCGCGAAGACTTAGTAGTTTTGTTGTTTCTTTTCTTCTTTGTTGAGTCATAGGAACCACCGCACTGTTAAGTGGGGTCCAAGTGAACAAAGTCAGAGTGACTGAAGTGATGCTCAACCAAAATCCTATGTCTTCAAGCGAAGACAATGAGAGCAAATCTTATCCAGAGTCGGATAAGTCAGCTTTACTTGTAGCCCAAGTCAAGTTGTCACGTGTGTTTGAAATCTGACCGTTGTGACACGTGTCAGTTCCTTAGTGACCCAGGGTCATTTCGGACAAATCAGGTCGAGTTGCCCAGTGGCTATAAATAGCCCACCCCCTACACCATAAATTGGTGGCTGCTTAGAGTTAGTGCACGGCTTTTGTCGTAGAGAGCAACCCACCTCCGAAGAGTTTGAGAGAGAAATCCTTGTGAGGACAAAGCCCAAAACACCCAGAGCCCAAAGAGTGTTTGGCATCACTGAAGTCTTTCTGTCCGCGTGATCTGAAGACTTGTTGCACTTGAGGACTGTGAATCCTCCAGCCGGTTAGGCATCGCATTCTGAGCATTTAAGAGTAATTGTGGATTGCTGGTGAACGAAGTCTGTGAAGGTTTGGAAGTCTACCTTGAAGACTTTCTAGAGTGATTGGGCGAGGACTGTGTGTCCTTAGCTCAAGGGGAATAAGGTGAAGACACGGTCTTCTGAGTTCAATCTCAGCCTCCCTAACCAGACATACAGTTGTCACAGCAACTGGAACTGGTCAAACAAATCCTTGTCTTCAAAACACACTGGTTCTATCTCTTACTCTCCTTACTTACAGTTTGTCTTCGTGAAGTCATTGCCTGATTGCTCTGCCCGTTTGACTTCACCGTGTGACTACTTGTTCTGATTGGCTTCATACTATCTTCCATCCTGATCCTACTACCTAGCTGCTATCAGTCATCATGCTTTAGCTTCGTACTATGGCTTGTCTAGTGTAGTTCATCTTCCGCTGCATGTTTATAGGTCCAGTTTTCGTGTTTGTCTTTGAAACTTTCATGTTTTGAAGACTTCCATAAAAATCGCCTATTCACCCCCTCTAGTCGATAACTAGCACTTTCAATTGGTATTAGAGCTAGGTATTCCCTTGTTCTGTGTGATTCGGTTTAACCACCTGGAGTTTCAGCTATGTCAACTGCAGGGATAATCAAAGTCTCCGCTGCATGACCTGTCTTCGATGGCACTGAATATCCCTACTGGAAGAATAAGATGCGTATGCATCTTGAAGCCATTGATGTCGATCTGTGGTATGTCGTCAAGAACGGCGTTCCCAAGACTGGTGAAGGTGTCACCCCTACTGATGTCAAGAAGTTCATTCAACTCGATTCTACTGCGAAGAACATCATCTGTGGTCATCTGACCAAAGGGCAGTATGGCCGTGTGAGTGCTTTGGAAACATCGAAGCTATTCTGGGACTGGCTCTCCAAAGTCAATGAAGGTGTTTCAACTCAGAGAGATCAAAGAATCAGTGTCCTATGCAACCTCTTCAACCGCTTCAAGAGAAATTACAATGAAAATGTTCAGCTCACGTTTGATCGTCTCACTGACATCACAAACGAGCTTCAGGCTCTCGGTGCCATTGAGATCACCAAGCATGAAATCGTCAAGACGCTTCTGAGATCTCTTGACAGCTCATTTGACACTCTAGCTCTTATGATTCAAGAACGCCCTGACTTCAAGACACTCGATCCATCTGACATACTTGAGAGGCTCAACACACATGAGTTCCAGCTATCTGAGAAAAGAGATATCTATGGTCCCAACTATGGCCGAACTCGCGCTTTGAAGGCAAAGGCTGTTTCCTCATCTGAAGAAGAATCTGACTGCAGTTCCGGTGAAGCTGAAGACCTTGGAAAGGAGCTTGCTATGCTTGTGACACTAATAAGAAAGGCTTGAGAAAGTCTTCACGATCCATCTCAAGAAATGATGAAGCTTCTTCCCATGACCACAAGAAGAGAACCTGTCACAAGTGCAAGAAACCTGGCCACTACATCTCTGAGTGTCCACAGTGGGACAATGAGAAGAAAAAGAAGAAGAGCAAGGAATATGATTCTGATGACAAGAAGAAGAAGAAATACTCAAAATCTTCGTCCAAGTCATCTTCCAAGTCTTCATCACACATGAAAAGTTCATCTGGCAAGGCTCGTGCTTTTGTTGGCAAGGAAATAGATTCAGAGGAGGAGTCTACTTCTGAGGAGGCAGAAGTGGTGGAGTCTGACTCTGGCGTTGCAAGTCTAGCTTTAGCTTCAGCCTACATTGCCAAGTCCATCTTCAACACTGAATACAATGCATCCATCACCAACGTTGATGCCAGTGACAAGGACGACTCCGCTCCCACTTACTGCTTCATGGCACGTGGTGCCAAGGTAAACTCACGCGATGCTTACTTTCAAACATCAAGTGAAGATGACTCTGACTGTGAATCCAAACCTAGCTACAAAAAACTTGCTAAAATTGCAACTAAACAACAAAAAGCTATGGAACATATTCAAAAACTGTTAGACAAAAGCGATGACATGTTGGACGCGGAAATGACTAAGACTCAGTCCTTAATTGAAGACATAAAAAATCTTCATGTTAAGTACCAGGAACTTGAAGGTCGTCATGAAACCCTCTCAACATCTCATGAAAAGCTTTCCTACGATTATCTTCAAAGGAAGCAGGAACTTGAGAAATTGAGATCAGATCATGAAGATCTTCAAAAGGAGAATGAGTCACTTCACGCTCAACAGATCAATCCCGCTCAGGAAGGATTTGAACCACCATGTTTAAAATGCATTGAGCGTGATAACGCTGTTTCTGTTGCTGGATGTTCTACTGCTCCTGTTGCAATATCTTCAACTGCTGATGTGGTAACTAACCCCTCTGTTGAGGATACCACTACTATTGCTGATGAGAATGCCAGGTTGAAGACACTGATTGAGACAGGGATGTACAAAAGCCTCAAAGGGCATCAGACATTATGTGATGTCCTCAAAAAGCAGATTCTAAACCGAAACCCTAGAAAAGAGGGTATTGGGTTCGAGAGGAAAATGAATGTTGATGGGTCGTACTGGAAGCCTGAACAGTACCCCAAAACCACATGGGTTGCTGCAAAGGAATCTTCAGTAGATCCATCCACCTTATCTGGTTTCACTTGCGCTAACCCTATTATCATTGATGAATCCTTTGATGCAAACTATAAACTGTTTAAGAATCAGAATGGTGAAGTGTTTGCCAGGTATATTGGTACTAACTGCAGGAATGGACCACCTATGAAGAAGACCTGGGTACCTAAATAGTGTATTGAGAATCTTCCTCTGAATGTCATCATGACACCACCAAGGAAGAAGACAAACCCCAGACCTATGGCTTCATATGGCCCAAAGGCTTCATACAGATACATGACTCACCCGAGTCACCCTAACACCAATGTTTTGCAGGGAAACCATACTCAGACTTATGAATATGAGCGTGTGTCTTCAAACCGCTATGTTCATAGAACTAAGAACTTTTCTGCTTATTCATATGAGTATCGTGCTTCTCCTGCAAGGCTATTTGCTAGGGCTCAACAGCCGAAATTCTCAGATGTTGCACTTAGACTCATTGCTTCTAAGCCACCCCTGAAGATGTGGGTGGTTAAGAAGAATTAACTTTCTTTTGCAGAGAAAGGTCTCCAGCCGGAAATCAAAAGGCGTCCGATGCTATTGCTGGGGACCTAAAACATATTATGGGACGCAAGATAAAATGCCCAAATGGTCTTACTATGTATTTCATATCTGAATCGCTTGCCAGTCATACTATCAGTCCTAACCTTGATCTAAGCCGTGATAATCCTCATGTGCATCAAATGTTTATGCTTCACAACACTCTTTGTGAAGCCTATCCTCCTAACTGCACTGTAGGGTACGACACCTTGTGCTTCAGAATGTATTATGGACAGCGGATGCACTAACCACATGACTGGTGATCGAAGTCTTCTCATGGACTCAACCTTACGTCCATGTGATAAAAGTCACATCACATTCGCTGACACTGGTAAAAGCAAGGTATTGGGCCTAGGTAGAGTTGCAATCTCAAGGGATCAGCACATGGACAAAGTGATGCTTGTTGAATCCCTTGGTTTCAACTTAATGTCTGTCTCAATGCTCTGTGACTTAAACATGATTGTGCTATTTGGAAAATATCGTTGCCTTGTACTAATGGAATCTAACAAGTCTCTAGTCTTCGAAGGGTACAGGAAAGATGATCTATACATGGTAGACTTCTCAGCAGGACCACATATGGCCGTATGTCTTCTAGCCAAGTCTTCAGAGTGCTGGCTCTGGCATCGGAGGCTAGGGCATGCTGGCATGAGGAACCTACACACTCTCGCCAAGAAGAAGCACGTCATGGGCATCAAAGACGTCAAGTTCAAGAAAGATCATCTATGTGGTGCTTGTGAAGCTGGGAAGATGACAAGGGCCAAACATCCCTTGAAGACAATCATGACTACATCTCGACCTTTTGAGTTGCTCCACATGGACTTGTTTGGTCCCACTCACTACTCTACTCTCACTGCTACTGCTTGTCTCTATGGTTTCGTTATTGTTGATGATTATTCAAGATACACTTGGGTGCACATAATTCTCTTCAAGACTGAAAGTGCAGGATGCCTTCAGACGTTTTGCCAACCGCGCCATGAACAACTATGGCGTCAAGATCAAGCACATTAGGAGTGACAATGACACAGAATTCAAGAACACATGCCTCGACCTCTATCTTGACACCTTAGGCATCACTCATGAGTTTTCTGCTCCTTACACACCTCAGCAGAATGGCATCATGGAGCGCAAGAACAGAACCCTTATGGAAATGGCTCGGACGATGCTTGACGAATACAAGACTCCAAGAAAATTCTGGCCTGAAGCCATTGATACTGCATGCCATGTCATCAACTGTGTTTATCTTCACAAGCTTCTGAAGAAAACATCCTATGAGCTTCTAACTGGTAAAAAGCCAAAATGTAAGCTACTTCAGAGTATTTGGTGCTAGGTGCTGGACCAAGGATCCACATCACACTTCAAAATTTGCACCGAAAGCACATGAAGGTTTTATGCTTGGTTATGGAAAGGACTCGCACTCCTACAGAGTCTTCAACCTTTTTCACTATAAAGTGGTTGAAACTGTGGATGTGCGGTTCGATTAAACTAACGGCTTGCAAAGAGAGCACCTGCCAAATGTGCTAGATGAAGTACCTGCCAGTGAATCAATCAAGCTTATGGGAACAGGAGAGATCATACCATCAGATGCCCAGCCTGAAGAGGAACTTATTATTTCTACACCTGATCAACCTAAAGACATTACTCAGCCTGAAGACAATCCTCCAAATGATGACAATGATCAGCAGGGGCAAAATCTTCGTCCAGTTCATCCTCGTGTTGCAAATGAAGTACAAATTGAGAAGATAATTGATAGCATCAATGCACCTGGTCCACTCACTCGTTCAAGATCAACACAGCTAGCAAATTTCTATCGGCACTTTGCATTTGTCTCAATCTCTGAACCCAAGAAAGTTGCTGAAGCCTTCATGGATCCTGAATGGATTCAAGCAATGCAAGAGGAGCTTCAACAGTTTGAGCTGAACAATGTGTGGGAATTAGTCAAGCGTCCTGATCCTCGCAAGCACAACATAATAGGCACAAAATGGATATATCGCAACAAACAAGACGAGCATGGTCAAGTGTCAGAAACAAAGCACGACTCGTTGCTCAAGGATACACACAAGTTGAAGGAATTGACTTTGATGAAACATTTGCTCTAGTGGCTAGGCTCGAAGCCATTCGCATACTGCTAGCTTACGCAAATCATCATAACATCCTTCGGTATCAAATGGATGTGAAGAGTGCCTTTCTCAATGGAAAGATTGAAGAAGAAGTATATGTTGCACAACCACCTGGCTTTGAAGACCCAAAACATCCTGATATGGTATACAAGCTCAACAAGGCACTGTATGGCCTCAAACAAGCCCCTTGTGCTTGGTATGACACACTCAAAGACATCCTGAAGAGCAAAGGCTTCAAACCTGGTTCTCTAGATCCCACTCTATTCACGAAGACATATGATGGTGAACTGTTTGTGTGCCAAATCTATGTGGATGACATTATCTTCGGTTGCACCAACAAGAAATACAACGATGAATTTGCTCACATGATGCAAGAACAATATCAAATGTCCATGATGGGAGAGCTGAAGTTCTTTCTCGGTCTTCAAATCTATCAGCAACGCAACAACATCTTCATATCACAAGAAAAATATCTCAAAGATTGCCTAAAGAAGTTTGGAATGCAAGACTGCAAAGGATACACGACGCCAATGCCAACCAAAAGTCATCTAAGCCCGACGCCAATGGTAAAGATTTCGATCAACAGGTATATCGCTCCATGATTGGTTCTTTACTTTACTTATGTGCATCTAGGCCAGATATCATGCTTAGTGTTTGCATGTGTGCCCGATCCCAAGCGGCACCAAAGGAGTCACATCACTTAGCTGTGAAGCGAATTCTTCGATATTTGGCTTACACCCCAACACTAGGATTATGCTATCCAAAGGGCTCAGAGTTTGATCTGGTTGGATTTTTGGATGCTGATTATGTTGGTGACAAGGTGGATCACAAGTCTACATCAGGCACATGTCACTTTCTGGGTCGATCTCTTGTCTGTTGGTCTTCAAAGAAGTAGAACTGTGTATCACTCTCAACTGCTGAATCTGAATACATTGCTGCTGGATCTTGCTGCGCTCAGCTTCTGTGGATGAAGCAAACTCTTAAGGACTATGGCATCCATCTGAAGCATGTGCCACTCTACTGCGATAATGAAAGCGCTGTCAAGATTGCCAATAACCCAGTTCAGCACTCGAAGACAAAGCACATTGAAATTCATCATCACTTCCTCAAAGATCATGTTATGAAAGAAGATATTGATATCATTCACATCAAGACAGAAGAACAGTTGGCTGATATCTTCACAAAGCCCTTGGATGAGAAAATGTTTTGCAAGTTGCGGTGTGAGCTAAATATCTTGGAATCCTCGAATGTCCTGTGATTAGGCACACATCCTAACACTTATGCAGTTTGATGACTTAGATGTGCAACACACGAAGTAATGTATATCTTCAATCAATGAAGACATACACTCTAAGTGTGAATACACTAATGTGGAAATTGACTTCAGAGCGCCACGAACATTATGCGCCGTGTTTGGGTCTAATACTTCCTATACGGTGGGTAACGCCACCACCAAACTCTTATGAAGTCTTTCCTCATGGCACCGTATTTGCAAAGTCTTTGCAATTGATTTAACTTCAACATTAATTTGATTTCGTGATTACTGATTTGGCTTTACTTGGTTATATATATACTGTATTCTGTCCTCTACATCATTCACTTATGGCTATGTCTTCCTGTTTGAATCTTATGAACTAAGTGAATGTGATTGGACCCTAACCTCTCTATGCTTCCTACCTCAAGCTCTATCTATCCAAATCATATGCATTCTGTTGAAACTGTCGAATGTCTTCTCTGCATCCTTGTCAGCAGAAGATACAGAGACAAACATTTATACCTAGCTTTAATGACATATCCTTTTTGCCTGAAACCCGGAGAATTCGTAACGACCACCCCGACAATCCAGCCGTGCGTGGGAACGTGGAACAACTCTCAATTGTCGATTGCTTCAGAGAGGCTGGCTTACTACATTTTGTCACAGATAAGGAGCACTAGAATGAAGAGTTGCTACTTCAATTCTATGCCACCCTTCATATCAGAGGCTACAACAGGGATCCTAAGACTTGGGTCCTTGAGTGGATGACTGGAAATGTCCATCACGAAGCCAAATCATTTGATGTCATTGAGCTTACTGGCCTTCCCACTCCAGGTGATCTCTATGATCCTGGTTGTCAGCTTCACACTGTAGCTGTGGAAAGCATCTTTCACAAGCAAGAACCCAACATGAGCCAGATGCTAAGTATGATGAAGCCATTGCCTCCAGATGCAGAATATCCTACGGAGTTCTTTGTTGAAGACCTTGAGTATCTGCCACGCACAATCTATCACATCATTAGGAGAACTCTCTGGCCTATCAAAGGACATTCTCCAAAGGCTAAGCTAGAAGGTGCAATGAAGACATTGGTCTTCCATATTCTTCATGGCAAAAGCTTCAATGCACAAGATTTCTTCATCCGCCAACTGGCTGCATCAGGATCTGACATTTTTGGCTTGAAGTTCTATGCTCCATGGATCATGCGTCTTATCAAGCTTCACACTGCTTTCAACTATCAGCCATCTGCACGCAACCACATTGTCTTCTTGCCAGATGTTGATATGTCTGTTGAAGCCATCTATCCAGAGCCTGACAAAGAGCCACTTTATCTTCATAACGTTGATCGTCAGAGCTTCACTCAGCCCATTGAAGGTGTGCTGGCTGCCACTCGAGTCTATCCATTGGCTGGTACTACACGTGCACCTCACCGTGCCCCAACCGAAGCCACTAACAGCACAATTTCTCAAGGGCCTCGAAAGCGATCTCGTGTTCTCAATGACCGAGAGCTTCTCGTTGGTCTGCATCAAAAACAGGATAGGCATCATGATTGGCTCAAACGCCAGATGCAGAGCATCATGACTGATGTCAATCACATTTGCAACCTTGCAACCAAGAATGCCTTTGTCGCGCATGAAACCTGTCGACGCACATGGAAAGGGCTGACGCTTATGTGTGCTGAGGAAGATCTTCAGGACGATGGCTTCTCAGAACAATTCAAGTTTGATCCCACTCCGTCCAGAAATGCTATTCTATGGCGCACTCCCTCTCTTGAAGACTCAGAATACTCCTCTTCTGCTGCAACTGTGAATGCCCGTGTGATCGATGATCAAGATGATGCTACTTCGCCACCTCCAACATGTATCGACACTGCTCCAAGTTCGTCTGCACCGCCAAACCTCGACACCAACCTTGCATCTTCTCCTACTCCTTCTGGGAACGAGTAGAGGCTCAATGTCTTCAACCCTTTTTGGTCCTTACTGACAAAAGGGGTAGAAGCTATGAGTTGATAGTCTTCAAGCGGGTTCATATGGGCGGTTGCACTATATTTTGCCTAGTGTTTACAACTCTTGCTCTTGATACATTTGGTTCTCTGAGTTGTAACACTTAAACTCGATGGTCGTCTGCTACTTATTTGTTATTTTGTGATGCGATGATAAATTCCGCATGTGCGATGATAACTTCCGCACTTAAATCATTTTGCAGACGTCCATTTTTTCATTATGCATGTCATTATCTTCTTTACATCGAATCATGCATGATGAATTGTCTTCACAAGTTGAAGAGGATCTCCACAAGTAGAACCTGCCATGTGCATTTGCATTCCAAAAGCAAATTATTTATATGCACATCTTTAGGGGGAGCCTTTTGTTACTTATGAAGACAATACCTCATCCTTTACAATTTCACATATTTCCCCGTTGAAAACTTCAACCAGTTTGTCATCAATCACCAAAAAGGGGGAGATTGTAAGTGCATCTAGTACCACCCCTAGTTTGGTTTTGGAGTATTGACGACAAACATGGTTGAGGGACTAATGTGTTTGTGAGAATTGCAGGATAACACAGGTAGTAGTCCCTCCTTGATTCGGTTTACCTACCAGAGATGACCCCTAAAAATGTATGAAGACATTGAAGATAATGGTGGTATGTGAAGATATTCACATTGAAGACTATGACAGAAGAAGACATTGAGTGAAGACTATGGAGCGCGAAGACTTAGTAGTTTCGTTGTTTCTTTTCTTCTTTGTTGAGTCATAGGAACCACCGCACTGTTAAGTGGGGTCCAAGTGAACAAAGTCAGAGTGACTGAAGTGATGCTCAACCAAAATCCTATGTCTTCGAGCGAAGACAATGGGAGCAATTCTTATCCAGAGTCAGATAAGTCAGCTTTACTTGTAGCCCAAGTCAAGATGCCGCGTGTGTTTGAAATCTGACCGTTGTGACACGTGTCAGTTCCTTAGTGACCCAGGGTCATTTCAGACAAATCAGGTCGGGTTGCCCAGTGGCTATAAATAGCCCACCCCCTACACCATAAATTGGTGGCTGCTCAGAGTTAGTGCACGGCTTTTGTCGTAGAGAGCAACCCACCTCCGAAGAGTTTGAGAGAGAAATCCTTGTGAGGACAAAGCCCAAAACACCCAGAGCCCAAAGAGTGTTTGGCATCACTGAAGTCTTTCTGTCCGCGTGATATGAAGACTTGTTACACTTGAGGATTGTGAATCCTCCAGCCGGTTAGGCATCTCGTTCTGAGCATCCAAGAATAATTGTGGATTGCCGGTGAACGAAGTCTGTGAAGGTTTGGAAGTCTACCTTGAAGACTTTCCAGAGTGATTGGGCGAGGACTGTGTGTCCTTAGCTCAAGGGGAATAAGGTGAAGACACGGTCTTCTGAGTTCAATATCAGCCTCCCTAACCAGACGTACAGTTGTCACAACAATTGGAACTGGTCAAACAAATCCTTGTCTTCAAAACACACTGGTTCTATCTCTTACTCTCCTTACTTACAGTTTGTCTTTGTGAAGTCATTGCCTGATTGCTTTGCCTGTTTGACTTCACTGTGTGACTACTTGTTCTGATTGGCTTCATACTATCTTCCATCCTGATCCTACTACCTAGCTGCTATCATTCATCATGCTTTTAGCTTCATACTATGACTTGTCTAGTGTAGTTCATCTTCCACTGCATGTTTATAGGTCTGGTTTTCGTGTTTGTCTTCGAAACTTTCATGTTTTGAAGACTTTCATAAAAATCGCCTATTCACCCCCCCTCTTGTCGATAACTAGCACTTCCACAAGGGAAAAGTAGGTGGTGATGAGGCAAATGGTAAAACCAAGGTTGGGCCTTGCTGGAGGAGTTTTATTCAAAGCGAACCGTCAAGGGGGTCCCATAAATCAGCCAACCGCGTAAGGAATGCAAAATCCGGGAACATAATACCGATATGACGGAAACTAGGGCGGCAAGAGTGGAACAAAACACCAGGCATAAGGCCGAGTGTCGGTGTCAAAACCGGCGGATCTCAGGTAGGGGGTCCCGAACTGTGCGTCTAGGCGGATGGTAACAGGAGACAAGGGACACGATGTTTTACCCAGGTTCGGCCCTCTTGATGGAGGTAAAACCCTACGTCCTGCTTGATTAATATTGATGATGTGTGTTACAAGAGTAGATCTACCACGAGATCAAGGAGGCTAAACCCTAGAAGCTAGCCTATGGTATGATTGTTGTTCGTCCTACGGACTAAAGCCATCCGGTTTATATAGACACCGGAGAGGGCTAGGGTTACATAGAGTCGATTACAATGGTAGGAGATCTACATATCCGTATCGCCAAGCTTGCCTTCCACGCCAAGGAAAGTCCCATCTGGACACGGGATGAAGTCTTCAATCTTGTATCTTCATAGTCTTGGAGTCCAGCCGATGATGATAGTTCGGCTATCCGGACACCCCCTAGTCCGGAACTCCCTCAGTAGCCCCTGAACCAGGCTTCAATGACGACGAGTCCGGCGCGCATATTGTCTTCGGCATTGCAAGGCAGGTTCTTCCTCCGAATAATCTATAGAAGATTGTGAACACCAGGATAGTGTCCGGCTCTGCAAAAATAAATTCCACGTATAACCGTAGAGAGAATAATATTCACACAAGTTCAATCTGCTCACGTATTTGTGGCATGACGTCACACCACTACCAAGCCTTTACTAGAATCGTTTTTATTGTACCACCTCAGTGCGTTTAGCGAAGCGATTTCCTTGGCCCGTGTTGTCGAAGCAGAGATCGTGTTCCCCTTATTCCGGGATTCCCATCAATACGGACGTGGGTAACCCAACCGTGCCATTGATTGCGGCGCTTGGGAGGTAAGCGAGTTTTATCAGGCCGGTGGGGACATATGTTCTTGTCCGCCCATATAAGGGGATAAAGATCCAACCCTTTTACCCGCGCCTTCTTCGTCCTTGGCTTATCCATCTCCGCGAACTCGAGCTCCAGCGCCCAAGTCCGCACTTCTCACCTCAACCCTCTCCAACTATGTCTGGAGCGGGAGGCAAGTGGATGGCCTCCTCCGTCACGGAGGGGCAGATCCAGAAGCTGCGCAACGCCGGATATTTGTCCAGCAACATCGCGCACCGGCTCCCCGACGAGGGAAAGCTCATCCCCACCCCCAGGCCCCATGAGAGGGTAGTATTTCTTCCCCATTTCCTCCGCGGACTGGGTTTCCCACTTCATCCCTTTGTCCGGGGGCTCATGTTCTACTACGGCCTGGATTTCCATGATCTGGCCCCGAATTTCATCCTCAACATCTCGGCGTTTATCGTCGTGTGTGAGGCCTTCCTCTGCATCTAGCCCCACTTCGACTTGTGGCTCAAGACCTTCAGTGTCAAGCCGAAGGTTGTGAAGGGCAGCCAAGCGGAGTGCGGAGGCGCCATGGTGGGCCGGATGTCCCACGTTACTTGGCTGGAGGGCACTTTCGTGGAAACCATTAAGGGGTGGCAATCGGGGTGGTTCTACATCACCGAGCCGCGTGACCCTGAATGGGCAGCGGCCCCCGAATTCAGATCTGGCATCCCTACACGGCTCACTTCCTGGAAAGAGAGTGGCCGGATCTAGGGTGATTTGGAGGAGCTGACCGGACTCCAAGCCTGTATCCAAAAGCTGGTGGACAAGAAGCTCAAGCTTGTCAACGTAGTCCAGGTCATGCTCATCCGCCGGATTCTCCCGTGCCAACGACGGGGTTTCAACATGTGGGAGTTCGATCCGGCGCAGCACAAGACTCTGAGCGGGCTCTTCGACACTACGTACGAAGATGTCTGGAAGGTGCTTTTCAAGGGCGCCGAGGCTCCCGCATCCGCTACCGAAGATCGCGGATTCAGCTCGCAGCGTCCGGCTGACAAGGTAAGTGATTTTGTCCTTTACGGAACACTCATTTTCCATAGTTTGACTCTATGCGGGATCTAAACTCCCTTTACCTTTGACAGGACTGGCTGGCGAAGGCCGAACAGACTATCTGTCCGGCCCATTACCAGAGGACCCAGCGGACGCCCGCCTAACAGGGCTGCTGGCTCCGGCACCCCACGTGGTGCCGGAGAAGAAGGCCAAGAAGAAGGCCACGGGTACTCGAAAGAGTTCCCGTTTTCAGGTGTTATCGGATGATGACTCCGAGGCCGACTCCTCCCACAAAGGCGAGGAGGAGAAGAAGAAAGCCTCTCCCCCAGCGGGGGGAGGGAAGAAAAGGAAGGCCTCCCCAACAGGTGAGGCCGAAGGGTCCAAGAAGGGAAAAACTCTCTCCCCAGACTGCTCTGCCAATGCCAGTGACGATGACGAGGACTGGCCTCCAAGGGCCAAGCCCCTGGCGAGATCGTGAGTATCCGGACTACCGAATAACTTCATGGTTTTTCTTTTTTTGCCACACAATGTCTTTCTAATGTCGCATTCAACCCTGTAGTCCGCCCAAGGATGATCTTCCCGCTTCGTCGAGCGGGTCCTTAGGTGCGTCGGATATGGATTCTCTTCCGACCGCCTCCACCCCCCGTGACGCGGACGATGCCGAGGTGGGATCCCGGGAAGGGACCCACCAGGAGGAGGAGGCCCCAGAGGTGTCGCAGGACAACCTCCCGGACTTTGCACCGGACTCGGCCCCGGAACCCATAGTGGCTCCGGAGTCCAGCGGGCGACCCCTTCGTAAGAAGGGCAAGACCATGACGCCGGCAGCCTCCGTCCAACCGGAGGCGCCAGTTAACTTGCTGGAGGCGCTCAATGGTGCCTCCATTGAAGAGGAACACCACACTGTTATGAGTGCGGTGATTCAGAAGGTTCAGCTCGCCAAGAGCGGGCTGACCGAAGCCTGCAGCAGCCTTCTAACAGGCTTTGAGGTAAGAATTTTGATATATGTAAAATAGTACCGCATAGACAGTAGCCCCTGATGGTCGGTTCGGTGTTCGGAAAGAAAAGCCGGACTGAGGATCTAAAAAGATATACGCAGGAGTCATAAAAAATATGTCAATATGGGATTGCAGGCTGCGCTGCTGACCTCTACCGCACTGACTGCGGAGGTCGATACTTTTAAGCAAAGCCTCGAGCGGTCCGAGAACGAGCTCGGCCATGCCAAGAAGCAGCCCGAGGACAAGGAAGGTGAGTAACACCTTATTAAAATTGTACCTTACAGAAAAGGATTTTGGTTGCAAGAAGAATGACAAGGATAACGTGGGTATTGTAGGGGCCACTAGCAAGGTGGCGACCCTGAAGGAGGCGGTGTCCACGGCCGAACGTAATGCGGCCGCGGAACGCTCCGAGCGAGAGAAGCAGGAGGCGCGGGTGGCGGAGGTACAGCAAGAGCTCCAGGCTCTCATGGAAAAACATGAGAGTTTGGAGCGTGACTCGAAGACTCGAGAGTCCGAGCTTGCGACGGCTCTTGAGAGTGCCAAAGCCGCTAAGGCCGAAGCCTATAAGGCCCTCCAAGAAATCGAGGAGTTGAAGAAAATAGCGGCGGGTAAGGCATTTTTCATGCAAAGTAAGCATGTGAGTGTTAATTACCTGTTACTTACCCGAATTCGGAGCTCTCCAGGAACGTTCGCAGATCTTCCTCGCAGCGTATTCGATGCTGCCGCATTCTACCGGGCCGAGGAGGGGAGCTCGACGGAAAAGGTCTTCTGGTCTCAGTATGCGGAGGCCGGACATCCGGTGCCCCTTAGCGACCAGCTGAAGCAGCTGGTCGAGCTCCACAAGGTGGCCGAACAGGCCATGAAGGGCCTCATAGTTTGGATGTGGCCTAAGGAGGTCATGCCTGGGAGCTACTTCGGCCTGGTGCGGCGGCTGGTGGATGCGTGCCCGTGGGTTGAAGTCATCAAGCACTCCGCTTGTATTGAGGGTGCCCGTCGGGCCCTTGCCCGTGCAAAGGTGCACTGGGGCAAGATGGATGCCCAGAAGCTTGTGACGGACCCGCCACCGCAGGGCAAGGAGCACCGCACGCCCGAGATGTATTATAAGAGTGTCCTGAAGGGTGCCCGCACTATTGCGGGTGAGTGCTCCAAAGATGTAATATTTGAGTAGACTCGCATTTTGTTATCCTGTGTGCTGAAAACTTAGTTCATATGCGCTAAGCAATGCTTGTTAATTTAAAATATTACCTTCTGTGCGGCTGTTTATCAAATCTGAGAGATGGCAAGTCTTCGGCTTCAGCCCCCATGCCATGAGTGCTGGGGTGTTCGGGATAAACTTGAGCACTCTTGTTCCCATTTTTGGGTCCATCTAGGGAGGCGCTCAACACAGCGAACAAGGCAACCAGACTTATAATGCTTGAACACTCTCACTTAGCCATAGAATTCTATAATTTTAAATTTCGGCGAAGCCCCTAGTCTTCGGAAGGCCGAATTTGGGGCGCTGTCCACGCCTGGGCCGGACAAAAACCGGCTCCTCGCTCTAAGCGGCATAAGTCTTTGGGGACTCGCAAGAAACCTCTCAAACAGCGACCAGCTCTCGCCTCATCATGACGGTCAGTTTTAGCTTTCTCCACTGAGGCGCTCGCCCAGCTCAACTGGGGCGCAATCGCAGTGGTTCTCCCAGTGCTACCTTAGCCGATACAACGGAACGTAAGGTACCAAAACATGGGAGCCGGGCAAACCCAACTATTGACCCAAGACATGATTCGGAGCTGATGCATATAATGCTATAAGTTCGGGGTGCCGCACTTGTGAAAGTGTTCGAACTTATCACACCATGATGCGGGAAACAAAGCCCCTGGTGTATTTAGCCGTACCAAAATGTACGGATGCAACATGTCATAAATGAACATATGTATAAGAAAGAAATGCAATTGGAAGCAAAAAGGTGCTGCATTACTTATTCAAGAAAAACTGCTATAAATGCAGAACGATACAAATGGTGCGATACGCAAGGGGTGGGACTATTAAACATGTCCCCCTCCAGGGGTAGGCTGCGGAATGGTGCATGAAACCGATTTAATGCTCGTAATGGAGACCACCTGGATATTCGTTGTAGCCTTTCTCCTTCCCTGGCTGTTGCATCGTGAGTTCGGCAGGTCTGCTGCCGGACAGGGTCTCTGACGAACGAAGTCCTGTGGGTAAAAAATAAATAAAAAGAGAAAAAAAAAGAACGACACACTTGAGAGCCCCTGGTGTGGTTGAGCCGCAGTCTGGGCCTATCGTGGTCGTGCCCCTCTCCCCATGCCCATGGTATCTTCAGAGCGTAATGGTGTACGTGAAGGACCTGTCTTGACATTTTATAGGGGCTGGGGTTGGGGCCGCACTGCTACGCGTGCTCGGAACGTGCCAGGTGGTCTTGTTGTAGGTTACTCCGGGCGCGCTTAGCCGTGTCCGGCCGCTTAATGGTCGGACTCGAGAATTGCCTTAAGAGGCTGCATTGTACTTCTGCCGCGAGAGCTGCTGTATGTTCCTCCGTTCGGAGAGAACATTCAGTGTTTCCGTTGACCGTGATGACTCCTCGAGGGCCTGGCATCTTGAGCTTGAGGTATGCGTAGTGCGGCACCGCGTTGAACTTTGCAAACGCGGTACGTCCGAGCAGGGCATGATAGCCGCTGCGGAACGGAACTATGTCGAAGATTAACTCCTTGCTTCGGAAGTTATCCGGGGATCCGAAGACCACTTCCAGTGTAACTGAGCCTGTACAATTGGCTTCTACACCTGGTATGACGCCTTTAAAGGTCGTCTTGGTAGGTTTAATCCTTGAGGGGTCTATGCCCATTTTGCGCACTGTATCCTGATAAAGCAGGTTCAGGCTGCTGCCGCCGTCCATCAGGACTCTGGTGAGGTGAAATCCATCGATGATTGGGTCTAAGACCAATGCGGCGAATCCGCCGTGGCGGATACTGGTGGGGTGGTCCCTTCGGTCAAAAGTGATCGGGTAGGAGGACCATGGATTGAACTTCGGGGCAACTGGCTCCATCGCGTATACATCCCGGAGTGCACGCTTCCGCTCCCTTTTGGGTATGTGCGTTGCGTACATCATGTTCACCGTCCGCACCTGTGGGGGAAACCCTTCTGTCCTCTATTGTTCGGCGGTCGGGTCTCTTCCTGGTCATCGCTATGCAGCCCCTTGTCATTGTTTTCGGCAATTAACTTGCCTGCCTGCTTGAATACCCAACAGTCCCTGTTGGTGTGGTTGGCTGGTTTTTCGGGGGTGCCGTGTATCTGGCACGAGCGGTCGAGTATTCGGTCCAAATTGGATGGACCCAGAGTAGTTCTTTTGAATGGCTTTTCCGCTGACTGGGTTTAGAGCCTATGAATCCGGCATTGACTGCCGTATCCTCACTATTGTCGCCGTTAATGCGGCGTTCGTTTTTGTTACGACGCGACCTGCCATTACGGTCCTTGATATCCGGACTGCCAGAATTTTTGCTGAGGTTGTTGCTGCGTGCTAGCCAGCTGTCCTCACCCGCGCAGAAGCGAGTCATGAGTGATGTGAGGGCTGCCATGGATTTCGGCTTTTCCTGTCCCAGGTGCCGGGCAAGCCACTCGTCGTGGATATTATGCTTGAAGGCCGCGAGGGCCTCCGCATCCGGATAGTCGACGATTTGGTTTTTCTTGGTTAAGAACTGTGTCCAGAATTGTCTGGCCGATTTGTCTGGCTGCTGAATTATGTGGCTTAGGTCATCAGCGTCTGGTGGTCGCACATACGTGCCTTGGAAGTTATCGTGGAATGCGGCTTCCAGGTCTTCCCAACTCCCAATTGACTCTGCTGGCAAGCTGTTAAGCCAATGCCGGGCTGGTCCTTTAAGCTTGAGGGGGAGATATTTGATGGCGTGAAGATCGTCACCGTGGGCCATGTGGATGCGAAGAAGATAGTCTTCGATCCAAACCGCGGGGTCTGTTGTGCCATCGTAAGATTCAATATTCACGGGTTTAAACCCTTCGGGGATTTGATGATCCATTACTTCATCTGTGAAGCATAGTGGGTGTGCGGCGCCTCTATACTGGGCGATATCACGACGGAGCTCAAAAGAGCTTTGTCTATTTTGTTCGGCCCAGCCGGACTTACTGTGTCCGGCGCGACGGTTGTCGTCATGTATCATGGGGCGCCCACGCGATCCATAGATCGATCTTGATTGTCTTGCCTTATCCTCCAATATATCTCACAAGTCCGGAGCGTTCCCCTGTGGCCTTGTGCTTTTCGAGCGATGCCGGGATACGGTTCTAGTGAAGGCCCTAGAGGCCTCTCTGTCGCGACCACGGGGTGGTCGGTCAGCCGTATTGTCTGCTGGTGATGCAGGTTCATATGCCTCCTCCTCTAATCGGGGGAGCAGCTTGCGTTTAGGGTAGCTTTTGGAGGGGCCTTCGAGCTCATGCTCTTCGGCCGCGAGGACTTCAGTCCATCTGTCGGCTAGCAGATCTTGATCAGCTCTAAGCTGTTGCTGCTTTTTCTTGAGGCTGTTTGCCGTGGCCATAAGCCTGCGTTTAAAACGCTCTTGTTTGACGGGATCCTCAGGCACGACGAATTCGTCATCGTCGAGGCTCGCCTCATCTCCGGAGGGAGGCATATAATCCTCTACCTCTTCTTCTGCCGTTCTCTCGTGAGGGCTGGCGTCTCCGTCCTCCTGCACTGAATCTTGCTGGAGGGGGTTGTCTTCGGCACTATCCGGGGTATTATTATCTCCGGTGCCGGAATCGCCATTCTTGCTGTGGCGGGATTTAGAGTGGCGCCGCTGAAGCCGACGCTTGGGCTGTTTCTTGGAGGGGTCATCCTCCGCTGTTCCTTCGCCATTCCCATCCTTTGGGATATCCACCATGTATATGTCATATGATGAGGTGGCTTTCCAGTGCCCGGTAGGCGCTGGTTCTTGGTCGTCGGCATCGTCGTCCATACCGTCGATGTCTTCGGAGTCGTAGTCTAGCATGTCGGTTAGATCATCGACAGTGGCTACCAAGTGGGTGGTGGGTGGGCTTTGAATTTCTTCGTTGTCCGCATCCCAACTGTCCTGACCACAGTCCGGCCAGGGCTCTCCTGATAACGAGAGATACTTTAGCGAACTCAAGATGTCGCCGAAAGGTGAGTGTTGAAAGATGTCCGCAGCGGTGAACTCCATGACCGACGCCCAATCGGATTCGATTGGAGGGGGTAAGGGATCCGGCTCCTCGGAGTCATGGGCTTTATGAGGGACAAGGTCAGTGTTCGGCTCTATCGCCGTAGAGGTTGCAGCCCCCGAGGCGGTGTCTAACCATCCATCCTCGATCTGCGCAGCCGGCTCCGAATTGAAGGTCGGAGCGGACTCGTGTGCGGCCTCCAGGGTACTGTCCGGCTGCAGAGCTAGATCATGCCCGTCGTGACAGTGCGGCGCGCTTGGCCGTGACTCGAATCCATCGAAGATCAAGTCCCCACGGATGTCAGCCGTGAAGTTCAAACTTCCAAATCTGACCTGATGGCTAGGGGCGTAGCTTTCGATCTGCTCCAGATGGCCAAGCGAATTGGCCCGCAGTGCAAAGCCGCCGAATACAAAGATCTGTCCGGGGAGAAAGGTCTCACCCTGGACTGCGTTGTTGATGATGATTGAAGAAGCCATCGAGCCTATCGGTGACGACACAGAGGAACTCTCAATGAAAGCACCAATGTCGATGTCAAAACCGGCGGATCTCAGGTAGGGGGTCCCGAACTATGCGTCTAGGCGGATGGTAACATGAGACAAGGGACACGATGTTTTACCCAGGTTCGGGCCCTCTTGATGGAGGTAAAACCCTACGTCCTGGTTGATTAATATTGATGATGTATGTTACAAGAGTAGATCTACCACGAGATCAAGGAGGCTAAACCCTAGAAGCTAGCCTATGGTATGATTGTTGTTCGTCCTACGGACTAAAGCCATCCGGTTTATATAGACACCGGAGAGGGCTAGGGTTACACAGAGTCGGTTACAATGGTAGGAGATCTACATATCCGTATCGCCAAGCTTGCCTTCCACGCCAAGGAAAGTCCCATCCGGACACGGGACGAAGTCTTCAATCTTGTATCTTCATAGTCTTGTAGTCCGGCCGATGATGATAGTTCGGCTATCCGGACACCCCTAGTCCGGAACTCCCTCACCGAGCCTTCCATCCTTTACCAAGTATATAGATGCATTAATTAAATAAGAGATATTGTGATATCCAACATAATCCTGTCCACCATGGAGTAATCTTCAACTTCACCTTCAACTAACAACGCTATAAGAGGGGCTGAGCAAAGCGGTAACATAGCCAAGCAACGATTTGCTTGGAAGGGTGAAAAGGTTAGAGGCTGACATGGCAAATTGGGAGGCTTGATCAACAAGAGATAGGTAGCGCGGCAAGGCGATAGAACAAAGCAACTAGCATAGCAATGATAGTAGTGAGATCCAGGGTGACGGTCATCTTGCCTAAAATCCCGCTAGGAAGAAGAACGAGTCCATGAAGAAGACGAATGGATGAAGACGAACCAAGCGTAGATGAACGAATCCCCACGATCGCAACGATACAAGAACTAACGAGAAGAAGCACAACCGGAAAGAAGCAAACAACATGGTAAACACACAACACATAGACATGGCATGATGCACAACCAAACATGATGCATAACAAAGGCTAGATGAGGCTACTCACGGCAGGAGATGATGCATACAAGAACAACACATCAAAGCAAGGTTAAATGAGGCCGAATACAACATATAACAATTTCGGTAAGTCCTCATATGCAAATTTAGAAATTGGTCCAGAACTGAATAAAACTTATGTTCAAGTTGTTAAACAGCAAGTTAAGATGCACCAAGATGATCTACACGAGATTCTAGTCAAGTTACATATAAAGTTCATTTAATTCGGAGCTACGACCTAGAAGATATGAGCAAAACAAGTTAAACATGGCATTGATGCAAAATGCATACAAACATCAAGCAAACACTCTGGAAACATGGATGCAACATGATAATATGAAACTACATGCAATTCTAAGCAAGTTTTATATAGAGCACACTCAAAATGGAGCAACGGTTCAACACATACACATGAAACAAGATATAGCAACAGTCTATCCAAAACAGCAACTAGGCATCTAGCAAGCATCAAAACAATATGCTACAACACCCCAACATAAGAACAATAGACATGGGCATGAAGTACAGGTAAAGCATGACAAAACATGAACACTGAGCTATCTCCAGAAAACACTATAACATGCTCAGAAGGACATGGCAAGATTGCAAATAATAATAGTTTCAGCCTTAGCAGAAATAACATCAGGTTGCAATTTTTAGAGCTATCAAACAACATGTTACAGGAACTTATCATGGCAACCAAAGGCATAGAATGCTAATACTAAAGACATAGAACAAAACTCCCTTACTGAACTAATTCCAAAGATCAACAGAAAAGATGGTAGGATCCATGCAAACATGGCAAATGATATGACAGATCCAGAATAACAGAACATGGCAGGAACAATGATAAGTAGGCATGTTGGTGAGCTTGTACCACTCACCACAGAGCAATACATGGCATGATAAGGTGACCAATAGTAATAATACATATTTATGGGGCTAATCATGGCAAGAGAAAGTTCATAGAGTGCATGGATCACTAGCAAAACACATGCCAAAATTGAACTTAATGTTAACAGGCTGACAACAACATTACTTAGCAACTTGAGAGCAAGATAACAACGAGCTACAGCAGGCTATAAATGCAACCAGGGGCATGGATGGATAGAGCATGACATGTATAACAAAACATCCTTAGTGAACATCTCCAGATTATACGTAGAATGACTTGTAGCAGTAGGTTTACATAGCATCATGATATAGCAGATTCAGCCTAGCAAAACAGCAACAACAAGTACACTACTTCACGAGCTTGATGCACTCAATACAATACTCACAAAAACACATGGATTGCGCCACTGTAAAGATGGCATGATTTAGTAAAAAACACATGTAGAGCTCATGCTCATAGGATGCACACGCAAAATGCAACGAAAAAGACAAATCATCAAGTTTTGTTAACAGACAGCAGACAACATCATATAGCACTCTTGCAACGATGATTAGGGCATCAAGATGAACTCAAATGAAGATGGCACAAAGGAACAAAATGAAGAGCACATCCCGATGAACATTTCTATATATTGCACACACAAAATGGAGCTACGGATGATGAGTTATAGCATGATGAACAGGGCAATAAAATACTGCAGAAAAATGACAGAAGAAATCTGGACCTCCAGATCTAGGGTTCTTCGCACGGAAATCAATGCAGCGGCGCGAGCTCGCCGGAGATGGAGAGGCGCCGGAGAAGCTTGCAGGGGTCGGATCCGGGCGGCGCCTTGCTGGATTCGAGGCGCCGGCGAGCGGGGAGGCGACGGCGGCGGCGGGGCGGCGGCGACGGAGGCGGGCCG
>NC_041391.1:508065371-508070984 GCF_002162155.2 Triticum dicoccoides
GGGCCAGATGCGGCCCGGGGCGGGCCCGATCTGGGCCGGGAGGGCCGCGGCGGCGGGAGTGGAGGTAGGGGGCGCGAGGAGGACGCGTGGCGCCGTCCCGTTGGTTGGGCGCGCGTGGCTAGGCGAGGTGGCGGCACCTGATTAGCCGAGGGCGACGGCGCGGCGGTGGCTGGCGGTTGGCGGCGCGAGAAGTGGCACGCCCGGAGCGGCTGGGGCGCGACGGCGGACGCGTCTGGCTCCGCCCGGACATGTCCGGCAGCGGAGAGGGAGCAGGGCTAGGGTTTGATCTGCGGGATTTTCAGAGGGGAGCACCTATTTATAGGTAGAGGGAGCTAGGAGGCTCCAAATGGAGTGCGGTTTTCGGCCACGCGATCATGATCGAACGACCGAGAGCATGGAGGGGATTTGGATGGGTTATTAGGGCACTTTGGAGGGGTGTTGGGCTGCATCACAAAAGAGGCCTTTACGGTTACCCGGTTAACCGTTGGAGCATCAAACGACCTCCAAATGGAACAAAACTTGACAGGCGATGTACCGGTGGTGTACCAAGGCCGCTTGGCAAACCTCGAACCATTCCGAGAAAGTTTAACACCCGCACATGAAAAGAGGCAAAAGGGGGCGCCGGAGGACATAGGAGTGCTGGATTGCAAAACGGACAACGGGGAAAATGCTCGGATGCATGAGACGAACACGTATGCAAAATGAGATGCACATGATGACATGATAAAATGCAACACACAAGCAAATGACATGGCAACAATGACGAATAGCTGGAAGACACCTGGCGCATCGGATCCGGGGCGTTACAACTCTCCTCCACTAACAAGAGATCTCGTCCCGAGATCTTAGGACCGAGACGGAAGGGCAAAGGGGTGAGGTGAAATAAGAACAAAAGAGAGAGGATGAACAAAGTCAAGAACACTCGAGTATAAAAGAGGAATGACGATTATGACGAGAACCAAAAGCTTGAGGAACGAGATAGACTCTAAAACCACTCCGGTTAGAAAAAGATAGACAAGGAATAAGAACGAAAGAATTAGACAACACTCCGGCTAAACATGGAAAGAGTAGAACAAGAACTTGAGAAGATGGAATGATACTTGACGAGAGGAATAACACAATGCCTCCGGGATACTTGGAAGATTGGAATGAGAAGAACGGGGAAGAAGATGACAACTTCTACCACGAATGCATTTGAAAGCATCCTTGAAAGGAAGGATTGAACGGAGTTGTTGGAAAATCAACAACAAAAGAATTGCTTGTTCTGAACTTATAGATAACATCTCAGAATTATGAGGTGGTCTCCGACCACAAGCGGAAATGATTGGATAGCTGAGGAGAACGACGAAATGCAAAACTCCACTTCAAAAGAATGCGGAGAATTAATCGCACTTCGAGATGCAAGAAGAAAAAAATACTATAACTCCTTGAACAAGAATCTTGATGAACACTTGAAGAGTGGATTAAATCATGAAGAACCACCATGAAGAACTCCGGTGACAAAAGGATGATGAGATAGAATGAAGGAAGAAAGAATAAGATGAGCCTTGTGATGATTTAGATGGAGGTTCTGACGAAATGGCCGAGGAAATTTGAACTCCGGAAAAGAAAAGATGAAAACACTTTGAACCGCGAAATTATTCATCATGAACAAACTCTGAAGGAAGGGGATTACTTGACGACGAAGAAGTAAGAATAAGAACTACGTTATGCTTAACCTCATCAAATTTAATTGATGACAAGCGGATTTGGCATGCAACTTATTGTTCTTGAAAAGGATTGAGAAGTGGCATATCGCAAACTTGAGAAGGTCTTCATGAACTACCGGTAGGATTGGAAAGAATGAATGGATTAAAATGATAATCAAGGAAAAAGAATCTTGAACGAACCACCATAAGAATTCGAAAATGACTGATGAAATGGACTGAATCACTGGGAAGAATTAGAAGAACCAATATGCTCGAGGGGATATAGATGCAAAAGAACAAAGAGATCATGAGCTGATTAAAGAACACTTGAACAAAGCACCGGGATAATTGGATAACGGTAGCTGAAATGTGAGGACGAAGAATTCTGCTGGAACGATGGCCTCCGGTGAAAAGAAATGGAAAAACAACTCCTAACATACTCCGGATGGTTAAGAAAAGAATATCTGACAAATGGGAATAATTCGCGAGGATAACATGAAGCTAGAACCACGAAACTTCGAGAGAATGGACAAGATTTAGAGGCAAAACTCTTCTTCGGTCTTCAAATGATGACGAGAAACACCAACAAAATGTCAGGACCCCGACTCGATGCCACATCAATCTAGCATGTAACACCTCATATCACTTTGCGGCCTCACGCACGGTATTCCCACGGGTGTCGTCTTACCTTTGCCCGAGACCGTTTGCGCCTTTTGGCACACGTATATGATGGTGTCACTAGCATCCATATGGTAAAGAGCCCGGGCTGACATGGCTAGTCGTAAACCCAAAGTGGCACAGACTTACAGGGACAGGCATCCATGACCCAGCATCGAACGTGTCGGTCATCAGCAAGTGAATCCAGGCTGTAGCACTGGGCTAACAGGACTCCGGTAAACCGGGCTGTAGCGGGCTAACAGGACTCCGGTATCCATCGCGTGACATTTCCCCGAAGGGACAGACATAGGAACGAAGAAGGACACATGCCGGCCAGCCTAAGTGTTCCGGAGCAGTAGCAAGCTACCAAGGCTCAGTGGAGACACTAGGAGACATTTCCCGGTAAGAGAGGCTACTAAGAATAAACAACTAGATAGTCAGATCCCACACATACCAAGCATTTCAATCATACACACAATATGCTCGATATGTGCAAATACAACAAGGCATCACAACATGACTCTACAACACAAGGACTTTATTTAAGGCTCAGAGAGCCATACATAGCATACACACAAGTACGGGTCACACGACCCAGCATTCAAGTCATACAGACACACAAGCCAACAGCGGAAGTAACTTGTCTGAGTACAGACAACTAGTAAAATAAAAGAGGCTTGGAAAGCCTGGCTATACTACATGGTCCTTCACAAGCTCAGGAGTCACCACCTGGGCCTCAGCCTACTCATCGATGTCAACGTCTACGAAGAACCCATCAGAAGGGGTTGCAGCGTCTTCTGAAAAATGTAATTTAAGGCAACATGAGTACAAAGGTACTCAGCAAGACTTACATCAGATCCTACATACATGCACATTATCAAGAAGGGTTGGTGGGGTTATAGCAGCAAGCCAGCTTTGACCCTTGGCTAAGCTATCCTACGATACACCAACTTGAAATGGTTTTGCGCACACGAGTCCACTACTCACCACTTCAATACACCACCGAGGATCCACCTCCGTCATCCTACGGAAGAGCCATCCTCGACACTCACGCTTATCTTGAGATTTTTAGTAGTGTCCATTTACTTGTCTATGAACTGTATAGGCAACCAAGTAGTCCTTCACCGCGGACGCGGCTATTCGAATAGATAATGTTAACCCTGCAGGGGTGTACTTCTTCATACATGTTTCCACCACTTAGCGTCTGCACACGACATGTGCTCGGCAGACTTCAAGCGAAAGCCGACGTGGGTGTAGACCACGACCTACCTAAACACCTAAGTCTCTAATCTAGGTTTGTCGCCTATCCAAGTTCCATCCGCAGGGAGTCCGGCCGAGGTTTCCACATACGGCCCCGAACGATGTGTACAGGGTTCCCGAGATACCTAACGGGTATCCGGTACACCATGCCACGTACCTACCGCATCACAGCCCACCCCTACGGTCAGCGCTGTCCACGGCCTCCAGTAGGCTACAAACACCAGAAACTACTTGCAACTCCTGGACAGAGGACTAGGGTGAATAAGAAGTCGAGTGGGGTCATATTTCAGGGCCCAATGCATGGTAGTAGCTGTATCTTAAATCACACATATAGATCTCAGTGCTTAAGGTCGGCTTCAATGAAACAACCCACCATGTACTCCTACATGGCCTTTCATCGATACCTTTACCAAACCGTGTTCACCACATCACTCTCATTACCGGCATGATCATTTCACTCTAGCCCATCACCCAGATGAACCAGACCTGACACGACTCTAAGCATAGCAGGCATAGCAAGGTAGGAACAACACATACATATGGCTTAAACAACTCCTACACATGCTAGTGGGTTTCATCTAGTTACTGTGGCAATGACAGGTCATGCAGAGGAAATGGGTTCAACTACCGTAGCACACAGCAGTTTGAAACGTGTTGTCTTAATGCAGTAAAAGAGAGCAGAAGCGAGAACATGGGATTGTATCGATATGATCAAATGGTTGGTTGCTTGCCTGATGGGTCGGTGCACTCGTAATGTTCTTCGTTGGGGTAATCACGGTACTCCTCGGGGGCAGGACCTGCCGCAGAGAACATCGATACACAACATCACCAAACAATATGCAACAATATGATGCATGCATGAGACATGGCAATATGAGTGTGTTGGGCTAATGCAACTAAGACCAGATGGGTTTGAACCATTTTGAACCAAAGATTCAATTTCCAAACTCATATATGGTCATTTAAGGTGCTTTAACTTGTTCTGCAATAAACAGTAGGTTAGCTTGTTTAAACATGCATGAAACCAGTACAGATGGATAGGTTGGATTTTTCTGATCATTTTTCATATATAACACTTTGCATTTGGAGCTATGGTTGAATTACTATGAATTTTTGAAGTTTAGAACATTTTCTGAAATTTATAAATCATTTTAGATTTATTTTAATTCTAGAAAAGGATTACTGCGTCAGCATGATGTCATGCTGACCTCAGCAAGTCAACAGACTGGTCCAGGTCAAACTAACCAGTGGGTCCAGGGTGTTAGTGCAATTAGTTTAGCTAAAAATAATAATTAGAACTAAACCGGATTAGTTAACAGGGCTGGGCCCCACCTGTCATTGACTCAACAGAGTCAACCAGGGCCCACCCGTGGTCAAAGTCAAGTCGGCTGCACCGGCGTTTAGCCGCCGGCGAGCCCGACGCGGCGGCGGAAGTGATTTTGGCCGTTCCGGCCACCAAATGGGTCGCGGAAGGCATCTAAGTGGAGCTGGGGACAAACCACAGCTCTTGGTGGAGTTAGTTGGGGTCGGGGTGGCCGGAATCGGCGCCGGCGATGACCTAGGCGGCCGTCGGAGTTCGGGTGGAGGCGAACTCGGGGCTAGGGTGTGCGGTGAGGTGCGGGGAGTGTATGGTTAGACCCTACGCGACGTGGTGAGTGCGATGGACACCGAGAGGTGACCGGAGGATGGCCGGGAGCACGTCGGCGACGATCTCCGCGGCGGTGCGTGCGGGTGATCTTCATGCGGTTGCTACACAGCTCGGGGGCGAGAGAGGAAGGGAAGGGGGGTTGCTAGGCTCACAGGGCACTCGTGGAGGCAACCGGCGGGGTCGGGGACGGACTGATGCGGCGACGGCGTTGAAGGGGATCTCCGGCGACGGCGGACTCGGGCGAAGTCGGTGCGGTGGACTCGGGCCACACGAGCACGCGGGGCTCGGCTAGCTCGACGAAGAGGATGGCGGCGGAGCTCCTAGACACGGCGAGACGGAGCACGGACGGCGGGGAGCGCG
>NC_041391.1:508071017-508084224 GCF_002162155.2 Triticum dicoccoides
AGATGGAGCACGGACGGCGGGGAGCGCGGCTACGGCGATGGGGCGGTGGCAGTGGCGTCGGCCATGGCTGGGGAGCGCGAAGGGGAGGAGCTGGGGAGGAGAGGAGATGTGTGAGGCGTTCGGGGGAGAGAGGGGAAGCGATCCATGTCGCGGCTCGATGAAGGGAGCGGCGAGGCGGCGACCAGGTGCATGGCACCCATGCGGTGCTCGCCGCCGAGCACCTGCCTGCCTGCCTGGCCGAGCCAAGCAGCTCGCTGGCGCAGCAGCTGGGCTGGGCCGGCAGGTGGGCCGGTTAGTAGGCGCCAGGTAAGGTTTTCTTCCCGTTTTTTTGTTTCTGCTTTTATTCTGTAAGTTTGTTGAATTTCTAAAAATACCTAGGCAACTCCAAAATTTACCAAACTGCACCTGGTCCTTAGTTGGAATATTTCCAGCAAGGAACATTTTAGTTTGGGAATATTTGAGCATTTGAAATATTTTATAAATTTTAAATGCCCAAATTCAAATATTTATGACTTAATACAAAGACCTTAGGATGACCTAGAAAATTGTGCATCACTTTTGGCAGAGGTTCTGAACCAAGACAAAAATGATGGACATTTGGAAGGGCATTTCAGGTTCATTGAAAATATTTTTAGTAAACCCTAGTTGGATTCAGAGGGGGCTGGGGGTTCTGTCATCCCCATTTCAAGTTTCTGTTGAGAAAAATAGACATGATGCAACACTCTAATGCATGAACTAGCTAGGGTGTGACAACTCACCCCCACTCAAAAGAATCTCGTCCCGAGATTTAGGTTCCTCCGGAAAGAAGGCGGGGTACTCAAGTCGAAGACGATCCTCCCTTTCCCAAGTTGCTTCCCTCTCAGAATGGTGCGACCATTAAACCTTGAGAAACTTGATATTATGATGTCGAGTGGTACGCTCGGCTTGATCGAGGATACGAACGGGGTACTCTCGATACGTGAGGTTATCTTGAAGATCAAGCGTTTCGTGGTCCACTCCACGGGTAGGATCCGAGAAGCAACGCCTGAGTTGAGAAACGTGGAAGACGTCGTGGACTCTGGAGAGATGCGGAGGTAGTTCCAATTGGTAGGCAACTTCTCCTCGTTTAGCGAGAATGCGAAAGGGTCCAATGTAGCTAGGAGCCAATTTGCCTTTGATACCGAAACGATGGGTTCCCTTCAGAGGATTAACCTGAAGATAAGCTTTCTCGTCAACCTCAAAAGTCATAGCCTTATGTTTTCGGTCGTATTGACTCTTTTGACGAGATTGAGCTGTTTTCAACTTTTCACGAACAATACGAACTTGCTCTTCTGCTTCCTGGATCATGTCCGGGCCAAAGAATTGTCTTTCCCCGGTTTCTGACCAGTTAAGAGGCGTTCGACACCTTCGTCCATAGAGAACTTCAAAAGGGGCTTTATCCAAACTAGATTGATAGCTGTTGTTATAAGCGAATTCGGCAAATGGAAGGCATTTCTCCCAATCCATTCCGAATGAGATAACAGAAGCTCGAAGCATGTCTTCTAGAATCTGGTTGACGCGTTCTACTTGACCACTTGATTGAGGGTGAAAAGCAGTGCTAAAGGAAAGGCGGGTTCCCATAGCATTTTGGAAACTTTCCCAAAATCGAGAGGTGAAGAGACTTCCTCGATCCGAGTTAATTTCCAGTGGAACACCATGGAGAGACACTATTCGGGAGATGTACAAGTCTGCTAATTGACTAGCGGTTATACTCTCGCGAACAGGTAGGAAATGGGCTACTTTGGAAAGACGATCGACAATGACGAAGATAGCATTATTCCCTCTCTTGGTCCTAGGAAAACCGGTAATGAAATCCATACCAATTTTATCCCATTTCCATTCAGGAATAGCTAAGGGTTGAAGGGTGCCAGTAGGCCGTTGATGCTCTGCTTTTACACGACGACAGACGTCGCAGCTAGCAACAAACTGAGCAATGTCTCTCTTCATCCTAGTCCACCAGAACCTCTGGCGTAGGTCCTGATACATCTTAGTACTACCGGGATGAATGGTGAGAGGAGATTCATGAGCCTCCTTAAGGATCAACTGCCGTAGATGCTGGTTCTTGGGAACTACTAAACGGTTCTCAAAGTACACAACACCATGATCATTTGTGGAGAAACATCTAGCACCTCCGCTAGCAATGTTCTCCTTGATCCTAGATATTCCTTTATCTCGCTTTTGGGCAGCGATAATTTGATCCGTAAGAGTAGGTTTCGCCACCAAGGTGGAAAGAAAGCCTTGAGGAACAATGTGAAGGTTAAGCTTCCGAAATTCCTCATGGAGAAGCGGTTGACTTTGTTGTAACATCAAATTGTTACAATAAGATTTACGACTTAGTGCATCAGCCATGACGTTGGCTTTTCCTGGGGTGTAAGTTATCCCTAAGTCGAAATCCGTAATCAACTCAACCCAACGTCTTTGCCTGAGATTCAGATCCGGTTGGGTGAAGATGTACTTCAGACTTTGGTGATCGGTGAAGATTTCTCAACGATTACCGAGAAGGTAATGTCGCCAGGTTTTAAGTGCATAGACTACAGCTGCAAGCTCTAGATCATGAGTAGGATAATTCTCCTCATGTGGGTGTAATTGCCATGAAGCATAAGCAATTACGTGACGATCCTGCATGAGAATGCAACCTAGTCCTTGTCGCGAGGCGTCGCAATAGATAACAAAGTCCTTAGAGAAATCTGGTGGTACCAATACGGGAGTAGATGTCAGGCGTCTTTTCAGTTCCTGAAAGCTGTGCTCACATTTTGGAGTCCACTCGAACTTTTTATCTTTCTTGAGGAGTTCAGTTAGAGGTTTGGCAACTTTGGAGAAGTTCTTGACAAAGCGGCGACAATAGCTCGCTAAGCCAAGGAAACTCTGAACTTGCTTGACCGATTCAGGTGGAGTCCAGTCAAGGACGGCTTGAACTCGCTCGGGATTAACAACAATACCTTTACCAGAAATTACATGCCCTAGATAGGTCACTTCTGGCAACCAAAATTCGCATTTGGAGAACTTGGCATAAAGGCGATGCTCTCGAAGTTTCATCAACACTAGCCTTAGATGTTCGACATGTTCTTCCTCATTCTTGGAGTAGATGAGTATATCATCGAGGTAAACCACGACAAATTTATCCAAATACTCCATGAAGATTGAGTTCATTAACCGAGAAAAGGTGGCTGGGGCGTTGGTTAAACCGAAGGACATGACGGTGTACTCATATTGTCCATAACGAGTAACAAAGGCCGTTTTAGGAATGTCCCCGTTCCGGATTTTGATTTGATGGTAGCCCAACCTCAAATCCATTTTAGAGAAGACTGAGGATCCAGCGAGCTGATCATACAGGTCGTTGATCCTGGGGAGCGGATACTTGTTCTTGATTGTGACCAGGTTGACTGGTCGATAATCTACAACCATCCGGTCCGTACCATCCTTCTTCTTGACGAAGAGGATGGGGCAAGCCCATGGAGACGAACTAGGACGGATGAAACCCTTTTTCAAGGACTCATCGAGTTGTTTCTTAAGCTCGGCTAGTTCAAAAGGTGCCATCTTATAGGGTCTTCTAGAAATTGGGACAGTTCCTGGAATGAGATCTATCACGAACTCAACATCTCTGTCAGGTGGAACACCTGGCAATTCTTCTGGAAAGACATCCAGGAAGTCACGGACTATCGGAACGTCTTCGAGGTCTGGCAACGGACTGGTGTTAAGAGAATAAAGCTGTCGTTTAGCTACTCGGGTCAAGACATTGACTATCTTTCTCGAAGGATGTGTGAGTTGAACGGTCCTAGAGAAACAAACAATTTTAGCATGATGGGCTGACATCCAGTCCATGCCCAAAATGACATTAATATCCGAAGATTTGAGAGCTATCAAAGATGCGAGAAAAACAAGTCTGTCGACTTGAATTTCATTCCCATGGCTTACTCTAGAAGTTTGCCATTTGGATCCCGGGGTTTGAATTACCATAGAAGTGGGCATCTCACAGAATGTGGTGTTATGCAGACGAGCATAGCTCTCGGATATAAATGAATGAGATGCTCCTGTATCAAAAAGAACAGATGCCGGGTGGCAATTAACAAGGAGCGTACCGAGAACGACGTTGGGATCCTCTTGAGCTTCCTCAGCAGAGATATAGTTGACATGGCCATGTGCAGCGGTGGCCGGCTTGGCGTAGAACACTTTCCCTGTCGACTTGCCACGGCCAACAACTTTTCCATATTGGTTGGGGTTGGTCTGGGGACACTCGCGCAAATAGTGGCCCGATTCCCCACATTTAAAGCAAGTCACAGAGCTGGTACGTGGAGGAGCACTGTTGGTTGGACCACCATAGGGCTTGGCTGGTGCAAACTGTTGAGCGGGGCGAGGCGCCTGAAAGGATGGCCTCGGTGTGAACCTGGGTGGCTGGGCAGTGTTAGGCACCCACACGCGGCGCTTCTGAGGACCATCACCGGATGAGGAACCCATGTCACGGCCATGCTTGCGTGTTGCTTCATAATCTGTTTGACCAGACTCAGCACTGATGGCTTTGTTAACAAGCTTCTGAAAAGATGTGCACTCATGTAGACGGAGGTCGCGGTGAAGCTCAGGGCTAAGTCCCTTGCGAAACCTTGCTTGCTTCTTTGCATCAGTAGAGACTTCCTCAGTTGCATACCGTGCTAGGTTACCGAACTCCCTGCTGTATGCATCCACAGAGAGTCGGCCTTGAGTGAAACTGCAGAACTCCTCACGTTTACGGTCCATGAGACCCTCCGGAATGTGATGTTCACGGAAAGCCTCACTGAATTCAGCCCAAGTAGTGACATGGCCCGCTGGGCGCATAGCTCCATAGTTCTCCCACCATAGGCTGGCGGGGCCTTCAAGATGATATGCAGCAAAGGTGACCTTATCAGCCTCAGCTACTAGCGCAGAACGCAGTTTGTGAGTAATACTGCGAAGCCAGTCATCGGCGTCGAGGGGCTCGACGGAGTGGTGGAAGGTGGGTGGATGTAACTTGATGAAATCACTGAGTGACACCAAGTTATTCCTCTGATGGTGTGCTGTGTTTTGCTCGATGCGCTCCAACAAACGGTTAGTCTCCCGCTTGTTTCTCCCGGCTTCCAGCATAACTTCGGCCAGAGAGGGAGGGTGGGGCAGGTTTGTTCCCCTGACTCTGCTGCCTTCGGCCTGCTCTGGGGGAGCAGGGTTGGTGCGGGTGTTAACCATCCTAGGAAAACAAAACAATAGTTTAGTCCAGGATGATAGGATTTTGACATAGAATGTAGAATGTAATGGATAACTTGGAATGTAAGATGATCATCCGTATGACATGGTAGATGCAGAAACTGCTTCTTTTATTCCATCGTCATACACACCATACAAGGTTTAGTACAGAACCAAACAAAGTACTGCTACGGTGAAAAAAAGGATTACATCTCATCGGAGGCATTCCGAGCTCCTATACATTATTTTTCTACACCTCCGGAAGGCGGTACAAACTAAGGCATATCCCACGAGTCACGCAGGACGGTGGACGATACAACTAGTATGATACTAATGATACTACTACTAACTCAGACAGCTCCGTAGTAGTCTTCATAGAAGTCACCTCCATAGCCTGGGAGTTCAACGTGATCATCCGGAAACAGTCAGTCCCGCGGAGCTTGTGGACCATAGGGACTAGGATGAGGTCTTGGACCAATAAACGGTGGCCTACGGGGACCACGAGGTGGGGTGATGCCTCCTACATCACGCCAATCCATCACGTCTGGCAGAGCAGATCTCACAGGATAGAGATCTCGCATATCCATGTACCCAGCGTGCACAGCCGGTGCAAACCGAGTCAAAGTGGCCCAATGATCAGCACGGGTATTGAAAAGCTCTAGTCTCAAGGCCCGATTTTCACGGTCCTTGTCTTCAAGCAACTGTGCAGTGGTGCGGGTCCATGAATCCTCCTGAGTGGAGTCAGCATAGATAGCCTGGAGATAATCTTGTGCTCCTGGAAGTGATGCTGGCATATACCGGAAGTCAGAGTCCCGAAGCAGACCAGTCCTGACTCGCATGATGGTCATCATAGAGTAGGCAGCATCCTGCACAGCCATCTCAATAGTAACCCCGAGTCCATAGGAGCAGTGGAGGGGCTCGGTAGATCCAGGATAAGATGGAAATATCCTGACAGTGCAAAGATATTGACTTTGATTAAAGTCTCGGAATTTCTCTTCGACCGTGTACTCAGGATACCAACGGTACCCTGCCTCAGTCATTACCCTGACCAACATAGCAGTATGTCCGGGTACATCTAGACATCGAGTCAAACAAACCACTTGATTCTGAGAACGGGTCGCCATCTAGAACATGATAAACACAAGATATTAAGATTTCTAACAGAAATTGGACAACATAACGGCTGTAAATGCTCAAAAGGGATTTTGAGGCATTTGACAAAGAATTGCATAAACACTCAACAACATCATATCAAGATTCTGGGTCAATCTTAGCAACATAATGGGGTAGTAGAGCTGAACTAGGCTTGTATACATCAAATCTATAAGGTACTACTGATTAGTAACATGTGAACCTGATAGGGCGAAGAGATCCTAATTCCTTAACCCCCGGTGGAAGAATAGACTGACTCAGATCAGAATGTCATGAGATAGAGGAGTAAAAAGATCCTTATGTTCCATCCCACAAACAATTCCCCTACATATAACTAAAGCATTTCTAGACTCAACATTGACCAGTTTGGCTGGGAGAACCTACAGGCAGTCCGGCTCTGATGCCAACGCCGTCAGGACCCCAACTCGATGCCACATCGATCTAGCATGTAACACCTCATATCACTTTGCGGCCTCACGCACGGTATTCCCACGGGTGTCGTCTTACCTTTGCCCGGGACCGTTTGCGCCTTTTGGCACACGTATATGATGGTGTCGCTATCATCCATATGGTAAAGAGCCCGGGCTGACATGGCTAGTCGTAAACCCAAAGTGGCACAGACTTACAGGGAAAGGCATCCATGACCCAACATCGAACGTGTCGGTTATCAGCAAGTGAATCCAGGCTGTAGCACTGGGCTAACAGGACTCCGGTAAACCGGGCTATAGCGGGCTAACAGGACTCCGGTATCCATCGCGTGACATTTCCCCGAAGGGACAGACACAGGAACGAAGAAGGACACATGCCGGCCAGCCTAAGTGTTCCGGAGCAGTAGCAAGCTACCAAGGCTCAGTGGAGACACTAGGAGACATTTCCTGGTAAGAGAGGCTACTAAGAATAAACAACTAGATAGTCAGATCCCACACATACCAAGCATTTCAATCATACACACAATATGCTCGATATGTGCAAATACAACAAGGCATCACAACATGAATCTACAACACAAGAACTTTATTTAAGGCTCAGAGAGCCATACATAGCATACACACAAATATGGGTCACACGACCCAGCATTCAAGTCATACAGACACACAAGCCAACAGCGGAAGTAACTTGTCTGAGTACAGACAACTAGTAAAATAAAAGAGGCTTGGAAAGCCTGGCTATACTACGTGGTCCTTCACAAGCTCAGGAGTCACCACCTGGGCCTCAGCGTACTCATCGATGTCAACGTCTACGAAGAACCCATCAGAAGGGGTTGCAGCATCTTCTGAAAAATGTAATTTAAGGCAACATGAGTACAAAGGTACTCAGCAAGACTTACATCAGATCCTACATACATGCACATTATCAAGAAGGGTTGGTGGGGTTATAGCAGCAAGCCATCTTTGACCCTTGGCTAAGCTATCCTACGATACACCAACTTGAAATGGTTTTGCGCACACGAGTCCACTACTCACCACTTCAATACACCACCGAGGATCCACCTCCGTCATCCTACGGAAGAGCCATCCTCGACACTCACGCTTATCTTGAGATTTTTAGTAGTGTCCATTTACTTGTCTATGAACTGTATAGGCAACCAAGTAGTCCTTCACCGCGGACGCGGCTATTCGAATAGATAATGTTAACCCTGCAGGGGTGTACTTCTTCATACATGTTTCCACCACTTAGCGTCTGCACACGACATGTGCTCGGCAGACTTCAAGCGAAAGCCGACGTGGGTGTAGACCACGACCTACCTAAACACCTAAGTCTCTAATCCAGGTTTGTCGCCTATCCAAGTTCCATCCGCAGGGAGTCCGGCCGAGGTTTCCACATACGGCCCCGAACGATGTGTACAGGGTTCCCGAGATACCTAACGGGTATCCGGTACACCGTGCCACGTACCTACCGCATCACAGCCCACCCCTACGGTCAGCGCTGTCCACGGCCTCCAGTAGGCTACAAACACCAGAAACTACTTGCAACTCCTGGACAGAGGACTAGGGTGAATAAGAAGTCGAGTGGGGTCATATTTTAGGGCCCAATGCATGGTAGTAGCTGTATCTTAAATCACACATATAGATCTCAGTGCTTAAGGTCGGCTTCAATGAAACAACCCACCATGTACTCCTACATGGCCTTTCATCGATACCTTTACCAAACCGTGTTCACCACATCACTCTCATTACCGGCATGATCATTTCACTCTAGCCCATCACCCAGATGAACCAGACCTGACACGACTCTAAGCATAGCAGGCATAGCAAGGTAGGAACAACACATACATATGGCTCAAACAACTCCTACACATGCTAGTGGGTTTCATCTAGTTACTGTGGCAATGACAGGTCATGCAGAGGAAATGGGTTCAACTACCGTAGCACACAGCAGTTTGAAACGTGTTGTCTTAATGCAGTAAAAGAGAGCAGAAGCGAGAACATGGGATTGTATCGATATGATCAAATGGTTGGTTGCTTGCCTGATGGGTCGGTGCACTCGTAATGTTCTTCGTTGGGGTAATCACGGTACTCCTCGGGGGCAGGACCTGCCGCAGAGAACATCGATACACAACATCACCAAACAATATGCAACAATATGATGCATGCATGAGACATGGCAATATGAGTGTGTTGGGCTAATGCAACTAAGACCAGATGGGTTTGAACCATTTTGAACCAAAGATTCAATTTCCAAACTCATATATGGTCATTTAAGGTGCTTTAACTTGTTCTGCAATAAACAGTAGGTTAGCTTGTTTAAACATGCATGAAACCAGTACAGATGGATAGGTTGGATTTTTCTGATCATTTTTCATATATAACACTTTGCATTTGGAGCTATGGTTGAATTACTATGAATTTTTGAAGTTTAGAACATTTTCTGAAATTTATAAATCATTTTAGATTTATTTTAATTCCAGAAAAGGATTACTGCGTCAGCATGATGTCATGCTGACCTCAGCAAGTCAACAGACTGGTCCAGGTCAAACTAACCAGTGGGTCCAGGGTGTTAGTGCAATTAGTTTAGCTAAAAATAATAATTAGAACTAAACCGGATTAGTTAACAGGGCTGGGCCCCACCTGTCATTGACTCAACAGAGTCAACCAGGGCCCACCCGTGGTCAAAGTCAAGTCGGCTGCACCGGCGTTTAGCCGCCGGCGAGCCCGACGTGGCGGCGGAAGTGATTTTGGCCGTTCCGGCCACCAAATGGGTCGCGGAAGGCATCTAAGTGGAGCTGGGGACAAACCACAGCTCTTGGTGGAGTTAGTTGGGGTCGGGGTGGCCGGAATCGGCGCCGGCGATGACCTAGGTGGCCGTCGGAGTTCGGGTGGAGGCGAACTCGGGGCTAGGGTGTGCGGTGAGGTGCGGGGAGTGTATGGTTAGACCCTACGCGACGTGGTGAGTGCGATGGACACCGAGAGGTGACCGGAGGATGGCCGGGAGCACGTCGGCGACGATCTCCGCGGCGGTGCGTGCGGGTGATCTTCATGCGGTTGCTACACAGCTCGGGGGCGAGAGAGGAAGGGAAGGGGAGGTAGCTAGGCTCACAGGGCACTCGTGGAGGCAACCGGCGGGGTCGGGGACGGACTGATGCGACGACGGCGTTGAAGGGGATCTTGTGACACTCCAAAATTTTAATTTGTTTTTTATCAAAAACTTTGTGGTTTTTGAAAAGAGGCCATTTAAAAAAAAATTGTTCCAGAAAATCCTTCCTCTTAAAAAAAACTTTCTTTTCTTTGGCAAGGAATTTTTTTCTTCAAACTGTGGTGTTTGATCTTTTGAAACTTCTTCTCTGTTGGTTCCCTCTCAAATTATTTTGGGAGTTTAATTTGTTTTTCTTTTAAAATGAAACTCTATGAAAATTTGGGATTTTCATATCTTGGAAACCACCCATGACTTGGCATTTTTGCCCATGTGGTAAAACCCCTCCAAAACCTCCCCTACTCCTTGTAATCAGCCTAAGTTCTCTGTCCCAACTAATCCAAGCAAGTTTTGGATTTTATTCTAATTATTTTTCCTCTCAAATCAATTCTGTAAATTATTTTGAGCCTTAGTGATTTTCAAAGCAAGTACCACTTTGCCTTTGAGTTTTTATCCCAAACCAACTCTCCTGGATAGTCCTTTGTACTCACAACCCAGAACCATCTTGATCCACTCCTCCTCTTTTCAAATTTTTCAAAATTCAGTCTCTGCAAGTTTGGACCAGATTTGCCAAATTTGGTGAAATTCATATCTACACTCCTCCAAAAATTCCACCAAAAATCATGCAGCCTACTGGAGCAATGAGAAGCCACTCCACCAAAAATCAGCTCAAGGAAAAATCACCAGAGGCCAAATTCATTCTGTCGAACACCTTGCATGCACTGTTGCTGTTCAAAATTCAAAAAGATTCAGAGTTCAGTGTCGATCTTCGACAGAGGTTCAGTCACATGCCCACAGTGCCCTTGGCACGTTCCTCGCCGCCTCTTCCTCCTGTCTGGAGCATCCCGCACGCGCGCTTGGCGTCTTCCCGGCGTCGGTGGCGCCCCTGGCCGCCCGCGCCGGCGTGTCTTGCGGCGGCCGAGACCCCGTTACAGCCGACATGGGACAAGAACGGCGGCTCAACGCCGTTTCGCGCCGCCCATCACTCCTCTGCTCTCCGCGTGGCCTCATGCGTGCCAACGCACGCCCGTGGCACCGCCACCGTGGCCGCAAGCACGGGACGCGCTCCCTGCCGCCGACAGGCCCGCGCCGCCCCGTTCTGTCGAACTCACCCCCAAAGCACCAAACTCCAGCTCGATTAGCACCAAAACGGAACCGTGGACCTCCATGATGACGCCCAATGTCCTAATTACCCCGACCAAGCCCTGCGCCGCCGTAATCGTCACCAGAGACCCCCGTTCACGGCCACCGCCTCGGACCGCCTATATAAAGGGCCCCCGAGCTCACCCTCGTGCACGCATCATCACCACTCCTCACCAACGCCCCGCCAGGCCACTAGGAGGACCTCGAGGAGGTCTCCTCCCCCAACTCCGGCCGCCCCGATCTGCCTCGGCCTCCACCACGATTCGCTCCGGTGAGGCCATCTCCGGCGCTCTAACCCCGTCAATTACTCCCTCTAGCTACCAGGAGCCTAACCCCCTCCTCAATTTGATCTCTGCAGCCCTCTCCGACGAGTCCCTCGACCACCCGAGCCGCCGTCCGCCGGAGCAAAGCTCGCCGTCGACGTGGTACTCGCCGGCGACCACCACCACCACCAACCGACGCGGAAGGGTGCCCTGAACACGGAGGTACCCTCCGATCCCCCTGCCTCGCCGTGGATCGCCGCCGGCGACCACCGCGGCTCTCGGGCGCCGACGAGCTTCGTCCGCCCCCCATTTGAAAGTTTAAACCTGACGAGTGGGACCCCACCGTCAGCCTCTCTGCCCTCTCTATTGAATCGTTTTCTGGAAGCGCCTTCGGGCAAAATGCGCTTTCCCCTCTGGGCTGGCGTATTCAACACTGGAACGTTTTCTGTTTTTATAAGCTAGCCCCTGGAAATCTTCTGTTTCATTACAGATGAGTCCCTGGACAAAAACCCTTATAACTTTTAAACAGAAAAGTATTTTTGATTGATTCTTTTTCTGTTCTCTTTAAAATTTTGTCTAGTTTTTTATCAGATTTATTTGAAAAATATTTGGAATACTTTTTGTGCACTCCTTGGTATTTACGATAGCGCATATATTTTCTTTATACCGTAGATACCGAAGGAGGTGACGGAGCCGCGAACTTCACCGAGCTAGGCTCCGACTACTCTGAACCAGGCAAGCATGTTTGAACTTTTGATATGATGAGTGTCTTGGCTTGTTTTGCATTTAGTTAGTTTCATGACATGTTGAGGAGCATATCGATGAACGTTATCTTATGCAATATTGAGGTAAGTGAGCTCGATGATCCATAAGTGGATGGATGTGAGTATGAATGGCCATGTGTTGGCATGAGGATGGGTAAGATGGCAGTCTCGTAGCATGCCAGTCTTATGCCAGACTATGTGACTTCAGTGTCAAACCGTATCGGTCCAGTTCCTCTCATTTCCTTCCCTGTACTACCACATGTTTTCCGCAAGGAATATGGTTTAGTAAGTTGCAAACCGCTTTTCTGGTACACACCAAAAGGAGAGGCCATGATGATGGTTCCATGGCCCTGGATTAAAGCCAGTCATCCGGTCAGGGGGCATGGGTGTTTCCGTTTGGGACCGAGAGGGGGGCACCCCTTAGAGCGCGCGTATATAAATTTGATCCCATGCTATTCGAGATTGTGATCTCCCCGTCTCAAAATTTTTTCTTGGACGATGTCTAGGGTGATTCCTAACATCGAGAGGTAGGATGGGTGTGTACTGGTTAGCTGTGTTTTCTTCCGAAATACCGTAAACGGAACTAGTCCTTCTTGACTACGGAAATCCGTTGGCTGTGGGAAAAATTTTGTACAAACTCTGCAGAGTCATATATTTCTCCAAATCATCTATTCCATGTCCTAGATCGATATTATCTTATCCTGATCAAATGTCAGTTTTGATGATAGAGACTCCGGTGAATCGCATGAGTGCTAAGTCCGGTTAAATGATTATTCCTGTGGATGGACTAACCCATTTATTCTCATGAATTGAACATTTATTATGAGTATTATTTCCTTGCGAATAAAGCCCTTTCTGTGATGTCGCCCCGACGTCCGACTGTGGCATTTCTTTTAAAGCACTTTCTATGATGTCGCCCCGATGTCCGACTGTGGCATTTCTTTTAAAGCCCTTTCTGTGATGTCGCCCCGACGTCCGACTGTGGCATTTCTTTTAAAGCCCTTTCTGTGATGTCCCCCCGACGTCCGACTGTGGCATTTCTTATAA
>NC_041391.1:508084451-508099438 GCF_002162155.2 Triticum dicoccoides
CTGTGGCATTTCTTTTAAAGCCCTTTCTGTGATGTCGCCCCGACGTCCGACTGTGGCATTTCTTTTAAAGCCCTTTCTGTGATGTCGCCCTGACATCCGACTGTGGCATTTCTTTTAAAGCCCTTTCTGTGATGTCGCCCCGACGTCCGACTGTGGTATTTCTTTTAAAGCCCTTTATGTGGTGTCGCTAAGACGCCCGACTGTGGCATCATTTCCTTATATTTATTTATTCACCTTTCGAGGCGTCGCTTCAGACACCCGATCAGTATTTATTTATGTTTTGTTGGGATTTCAGGCGGACTACCGCCGTTTCCCTTTTACTTACCTTGTTATGCTAATTTTTTAATGTACATTGGTGAATTATTCATGACGCATCCATGCATGCATTTGTTATATCTTACGTCCGAACTGTCTTGCGAGTACTTTCAAAGTACTCACTGGCTTGTTGATTTGGCCAGATGCTGACGAAGGCGATCTCATGGATGAAGAGTTTGATAGCGAGTCCGACACCTAGAGGAGTCCCAGTCAGTCTCGTGCGACCCTGGATTTGGTCACTGTTTTATATCCGCTTCCGCTACCAAATAAATTCATCGAGCCTCACCTCGACGCTCGATGAGATGACATACTTAGAGTCTTGTATTTCTCTCCCCGCTGTGTTTCTCCACCACCGCCCTATACTCGAGTCAGTAGTATGCCTCCACACCACTGTGTCATGTCCGCCATTATGTATAATTATTGGCGTGCTTGTAATAATTTGGTTGAGCAACCGTAGTTCGACCCTGTAATATATTTTATGCTACTGGCTTATTGTATCAAGAATTTGTCTACTAGTGAGGAGGATTTCTCTCATACTGGACTCAAAAGATTGGTTTCTCAATAAATATTTTTATTGGAAAACCGGTCGTGACAGATCTCCGGCGACGGCGGACTCGGGCGAAGTCGGTGCGGTGGACTCAGGCCACACGAGCACGCGGGGCTCGGCTAGCTCGACGAAGAGGATGGCGGCGGAGCTCCTAGACACGGGGAGACGGAGCACGGACGGCGGGGAGCGCGGCTACGGCGATGGGGCGGCGGCGGTGGCATCGGCCATGGCTGGGGAGCGTGAGGGGGAGGAGCTGGGGAGGAGAGGAGATGTCTGAGGGGTTCGGGGGAGAGAGGGGAAGTGATCCACGTCGCGGCTCGATGAAGGGAGCGGCGAGGCGGCGACCAGGTGCGTGGCACCCATGCGGTGCTCGCCGCCGAGCACCTGCCTGCCTGCCTGGCCGAGCCAAGCAGCTCACTGGCGCGACAACTGGGCTGGGCCGGCAGGTGGGCCGGTTAGTAGGCGCTAGGTAAGGTTTTCTTCCTGTTTTTCTGTTTCTGCTTTTATTCTGTAAGTTTGTTGAATTTCTAAAAATACCTAGGCAACTCCAAAATTTACCAAACTGCACCTGGTCCTTAGTTGGAATATTTCCAGCAAGGAACATTTTAGTTTGGGAATATTTGAGCATTTGAAATATTTTATAAATTTTAAATGCCCAAATTCAAATATTTATGACTTAATACAAAGACCTTAGGATGACCTAGAAAATTGTGCATCACTTTTGGCAGATGTTTTGAACCAAGACAAAAATGATGGACATTTTGGAAGGGCATTTCAGGTTCATTGAAAATATTTTTAGTAAACCCCAGTTGGATTCAGAGGGGGCTGGGGGTTCTGTCATCCCCATTTCAAGTTTCTGTTGAGAAAAATAGACATGATGCAACACTCTAATGCATGAACTAGCTAGGGTGTGACACAAAATTGTTAAAGCACTCCGGGGGAATGAAAAGCGAAGAGGTTGAGGCAGCAATGAAATGATTTGAAATCGATTTTGGAGAAGGCATGTGACTGATGTAATCCATTTTTACATCACACTTGAAAAGAATTGAGAATAACTTCGAGGGAATTAGAAGAGTTAGGTAAGATCCTGGGAAAAGACCTGTGGGTTAGGGCCCACTAAAAGAAAACACCGTTGGAAAGGGTTGTTGAAGAGGTAGATGATGCACCGGAATGAATGAAATATTTGAATGAGGTGACAACCTCGAATTAATTGGAACGCAGATGAATCTCCTGAGATGTCTTGAGCACTCCGAAAAGATAAACTGGCGAGAGGCGAACGAGCAAGGGGAAAACATATTAACCAAGGGAAAGAATATAATCACTACCGAAAATTAGAATTGAATCCACCGGAGAAGAAAAAGAGATGATGAATGTCAAACGAGACGAGAATTCACCGGTTGAGATAATTAACGAAAGACTGAAGAGGTTCCACACGAATGAAATTGATGGTCGAAAGAGACTCAAACTCCGGGAAGAAAAAGGGTGGGAGGGCGGAAAAACAAAGGCAACTTGGAAGGGGAAACCGACGAATATCTTGAAGAGTTGAAATAATTGAGAAAGAATGCAGAGACTTTGCACGAGTAGGATGGATACTCGACTACGGACTCCAGTTCCAAGAAGAAGAAGGGAGGGTGGGTGGGAAAAACAAGGACAACTTCGGACAGAGAAACAACATCGGTTGAAAAGAGCTGAGGATTGATCTACCAAAAGATAAAGAGGTTTGAATCAATTCGACGAGAATAACACCGGATGAAAAGAGGATGGGCAATGAACAAAAACTAACCACGTGATCCTAAAGAAAAATTTGAAGGGGAAAAGGAGTAATTCAAAACACCTACATCAAGATTCCCCACCAGAGCGACGAAGGGGGCTGAGGAGTAAAAAGAATTCCTACTCTCCAATATAACTAGACTCCGAAAATAGTTTTCTTCTAGACTCGACAACTGCCAAACTACACGATCAATCAAGGGGGCTCCTATGGTCGGTCGAGGCTCTAATACCAACTTGTCATGCCCAAGATGCAACCCTATCCTAACGGAACTCGAAGGTCCCACCAAGGATAGAAGCGCATCTTGAAGACGCTTTTGCAAGGTGGATATCATTACATCAACATTACATAATAGATGGGGATACATACAAGGCATACAAATGCCGCAAGAATACATCAATATCCATGAGAACAACATCTGACTACGGATGAAACATAAACAGAAACTCAAACGACATCCACCCTGCTAGCCCAGGCTGCCGACCTGGAACCTATCCCCTGATCGAAGAAGAAGCAGAAGAAGAACTCCAAAACAAGCAAACATCGCTCTCACGTCATGATCATCGCAAAACCTGTACCTGCAACTGGTGTTGTAGTAATCTGTGAGCTACGAGGACTTAGCAATCCCATTACTATGGGTATCAAGACTAGCAAAGCTAAATGGGTAAGGAAGGGGTAAGGTGGTGAGGTTGCAGCAGCGACTAAGCATGTATGGTGGCTATCTTACGCAAATAAGAGCGAGAAGAGGATCTTAGCAAGCGGCCGCCAACTAGTAATGATCAAGAAGTGATCCTGAACTCCTACTTATGTCAAACATAACCCAGAAACCGTGTTCTCCTCTCGAACAACCCCGAAAAGAGACACTCACGGTTACACACACGGTTGGTGTATTTTAGAAGAGTTTACTTCAAGTTTACTACAACCGGATATTAACAAATTCCCATCTGCCACATAAACGCGGGCACAGCTCTCGAAAGTTTATACCCTGCAGGGGTGTCCCAACTTAGCCCATCACAAGCTCTCACGGTCAACGAAGGATATTCCTTCTCCCAGGAAGACCCGATCAGTCTCAGAATCCCGGTTTACAAGACATTTCAACAATGGTAAAACAAGACCAGCAAGACCACCCGATGCACCGACATCCCGACAGGATCTGCACATATCTCGTTCTCAGGGCAACACCGGATGAACACTACGTACAACTAAAACCAGACCTCAAGTTTCCCCGAGGTGGCGCTGCAAGTGGCTCTAGTTCGGACCAACACTTAGAGAAGCATTGGCCCGGGGGGGGGGGCTGAATAAAGATGACCCTCGAGAGAGCGACTGCCAAGGGAAAAGTAGGTGGTGGTGAGGCAAATGGTAAAACCAAGGTTGGGCCTTGCTGGAGGAGTTTTATTCAAAGCGAACTGTCAAGGGGGTCCCATAAATCACCCAACCGCGTAAGGAACACAAAATCCAGGAACATAATACCGATATGACGGAAACTAGGACGGCAAGAGTGGAACAAAACACCAGGCATAAGGCCGAGCCTTCCACTCTTTACCAAGTATATAGATGCATTAATTAAATAAGAGATATTGTGATATCCCAACATAATCCTGTCCACCATGGAGCAATCTTCAACTTCACCTTCAACTAACAATGCTATAAGAGGGGCTGAGCAAAGCGGTAACATAGACAAACAACAGTTTGCTAGGAAGGGTGAAAAGGTTAGAGGCTGACATGGCAAATTGGGAGGCTTGATCAACAAGAGATAGGTAGCGCGACAAGGCGATAGAACGAAGCAACTGAAGGAAATATGCCCTAGAGGCAATAATAAAGTTATTATTTATTTCCTTATTTCATGATAAATGTTTATTATTCATGCTAGAATTATATTAACCGGAAACATAATACATGTGTGAATACATAGACAAACATAGTGTCACTAGTATGCCTCTACTTGACTAGCTCGTTAATCAAAGATGGTTAAGTTTCCTAACCATAGACATGAGTTGTCATTTGATTAACGGGATCACATCATTAGAAGAATGATGTGATTGACTTGACCCATTCCGTTAGCTTAGCACTCGATCGTTTAGTATGTTGCTACTGCTTTCTTCAGGACTTATACATGTTCCTGTGACTATGAGATTATGCAACTCCCGTTTACCGGAGGAACACTTTGTGTGCTTCCAAACGTCACAATGTAACTGAGTGATTATAAAGGTGCTCTACAGGTGTCTCCAAAGGTACATGTTGGGTTGGCGTATTTCGAGATTAGGATTTGTCACTCCGATTGTCGGAGAGGTATCTCTGGGCCCTCTCGGTAATACATATCACTTAAGCCTTGCAAGCATTGCAAATAATTAGTTAGTTGCGGGATGATGTATTATGGAATGAGTAAAGAGACTTGCCGGTAACGAGATTGAACTAGGTATTGAGATACTGACGATCGAATCTCGGGCAAGTAACATACCGATGACAAAGGGAACAACGTATGTTGTTATGCGGTTTGACCGATAAAGATCTTCGTAGAATATGTGGGAGCCAAGATGAGCATCCAGGTTCCGCTATTGGTTATTGACCGGAAACGTGTATCGGTCATGTCTACATTGTTCTCGAACCCGTAGAGTCCGCATGCTTAATGTTTCGACGACAGTTATATTATGAGTTTATGAGTTTTGATGTACCGAAAGAGTTCGGAGTCCCGGATGAGATCGGGGACATGACGAGGAGTCTCGAAATGGTCGAGACGTAAAGATCGATATATTGGACGACTATATTTGGAGTTCGGAAAGGTTCCAAGTGATTCAGGTATTTTTTGGAATACCGGAGAGTTACGGAATTCGCCGGGGAGTATATGGGCCTCATTGGGCCATACGGGAATAGAGGAGAGAGGCCAAAAGGTAGGAGGCCTGCGCCCCCCCCTCTGGTCCGGATTGGACAAGGGGCGCATCCCCCTTTTCCTTCTTCCTCTCCCCCTCTTTCCCCTTCTCCTACTCCAACAAGGAAGGAGGGAGTCCTACTCCCGGTGGGAGTAGGACTCCCCTTGGCGCGCCCCCTCCTAGGCCGGCCGCCCCCTCCCCCCTTGCTCCTTTATATACGGGGGCAGGGGGGCACCTCGAGGAACAACAACAATTGATCCTTTGGATCTCTTAGCCGTGTGCGGTGCCCCCCTCCATGATAATCCACCTCGATAATATCATAGCGGTGCTTAGGCGAAGCCCTGCATCAGTAGAACATCAAGATCGTCACCACGCCGTCGTGCTGACAGAACTCTCCCTCGACATCGGCTGGATCGGAGTTCGAGGGACGTCATCGAACTGAATGTGTGCTAGAACTCGGAGGTGCCGTAGTTTTGGTGCTTGATCGGTCGGGCCGTGAAGACGTACGACTACATCGACCGCATTGTTCTAACGCTTCCGCTTTCGGTCTACGAGGGTACGTGGACAACACTCTCCCCTCTTGTTGCTATACATCACCATGATCTTGCGTGTGCGTAGGAATTTTTTTGAAATTACTACGTTCCCCAACAGTGGCATCCGAGCCTGGTTTTATGCGTAGATGTTATATGCACGAGTAGAACACAAGTGAGTTGTGGGCGATACAAGTCATACTGCTTACCAGCATGTCATACTTTGGTCCAGCGGTATTGTTGGATGAAGCGGCCCGGACCGACATTACGCGTACGCTTACGCGAGACTGGTTTTACCGCCGTGCTTTGCACACAGGTGACTAGCGGGTGTCTGTTTCTCTAACTTTAGTTGAACCGAGTGTGGCTACGCCCGATCCTTGCGAAGGTTAAAACAACAGTAATTTGAGGAACTATCGTTGTGGTTTTGATGCGTAGGTAAGAACGGTTCTTGCTCAGCCCGTAGCAGCCACGTAAAATTTGCAACAACAAAGTAGAGGACGTCTAACTTGTTTTTGCAGGGCATGTTGTGATGTGATATGGTCAAGACGTGATGCTATATTTTATTGTATGAGATGATCATGTTTTGTAATCGAAGTTATCGGCAACTGGCAGGAGCCATATGGTTGTCGCTTTATTGTATGAAATGCAAACGCCCTGTAATTGCTTTACTTTATCACTAAGCGGTAGCGATAGTCGTAGAAGCAATAGATGGCGTAACGACAACGATGCTACGATGGAGATCAAGTTGTTGCGCCGGTGACGATGGTGATCACGACGGTGCTTCGAAGATGGAGATCACAAGCACAAGATGATGATGGCCATATCATATCACTTATATTGATTGCATGTGATGTTTATCTTTTATGCATCTTATCTTGCTTTGATTGACGGTAGCATTATAAGATGACCCCTCACTAAATTATCATAGTAAAAGGGTTCTCCCTGAGTATGCACCGTTGCGAAAGTTCTTCGTGCTGAGACACCACGTGATGATCGGGTGTGATAGGCTCTATGTTCAAATACAACGGGTGCAAAACAGTTGCACACGCGGAATACTCAGGTTAAACTTGACGAGCCTAGCATATAACAGATATGGCCTCGGAACACGGAGACCGAAAGGTCGAGCGTGAATCATATAGTAGATATGATCAACATATTGATGTTCAACATTGAAACTACTCCATCTCACGTGATGATCGGACATGGTGTAGTTGATATGGATCACGTAATTACTTAGAGGATTAGAGGGATGTCTTTCTAAGTGGGAGTTCTTAAGTAATATGATTAATTGAACTATAATTTATCATGAACTTAGTCCTGGTAGTATTTTGCAAATTATGTTGTAGATCAATAGCTTGCGTTGTTGCTTTCATATGTTTATTTTGATATGTTCCTAGAGAAAATTGTGTTGAAAGATGTTAGTAGAAATGATGCGGACTTGGTCCGTGATCTGTGGTTTATCCTCATTGCTGCACAGAAGAATTATGTCCTTGATGCACCGCTAGGTGACAAACCTATTGCAGGAGCAGATGCAGACGTTATGAACGTTTGGCTAGCTCAAAATGATGACTACTTGATAGTTTAGTGCACCATGCTTTATGGCTTAGAATCAGGACTTCAAAGACGTTTTGAATGTCATGGACCATATGAGATGTTCCAGGAGTTGAAGTTAATATTTGAAGCAAATACCCGAGTTGAGAGATATGAAGTCTCCAACAAGTTCTATAGCTAAAAGATGGAGGAGAATCGCTCAACTAGTGAGCATGTGCTCAGATTGTCTGGGTACTACAATCGCTTGAATCAAGTGGGAGTTAATCTTCCAGATAAGATAGTGATTGACAGAATTCTCTAGTCACCACCACCAAGTTAGTGGAACTTCGTGATGAACTATAATATGCAAGGGATGATGAAAACAATTCCCAAGCTCTTCGTGATGCAAAAATCGGCGAAGGTAGAAATCAAAGAAAAACATCAAAGTGTTGATGGTGGACAAGATCACTAGTTTCAAGAAAAAGGGCAAAGGGAAGAAGGGGAACTTCAAGAAGAATAGCAAGCAAGTTGCTGCTCAAGTGAAGAAGCCCAAGTCTGGACCTAAGCCTAAGACTAAGTGATTCTACTACAAAGGGACTGGTCACTGGAAGTGGAACTACCCCAAGTATTTGGCGGATAAGAAGGATGGCAAAGTGAACATAGGTATATTTGATATACATGTTATTGATGTGTACTTTACTAGTGTTTATAGCAACCCCTTGGTATTTGATACTGGTTCAGTTGCTAAGAGTAGTAACTCAAAACGGGAGTTGCAGAATAAACAGAAACTAGTTGAGGGTGAGGTGAGGATGTGTGTTGGAAGTAGTTCCAAGATTGATATGATCATCATCGCACACTCCCTATACTTTCGAGATTAGTGTTGAACCTAAATAAATGTTATTTGGTGTTTGCGTTGAGCATGAATATGATTTGATCATGTTTATTGCAATACGGTTATTCATGTAAGTTAGAGAATAATTGTTGTTCTGTTTACATGAATAAAACCTTCTATGGTCATACACCCAATGAAAATGGTTTGTTGGATCTCGATCGTGTGATACACATATTCATAATATTGAAACCAAAAGATGTAAAGTTAATAATGATAGTGCAACTTATTTGTGGCACTGCCATTTAGGTCATATTGGTGTAAAGCGCATGAAGAAACTCCATGTTGATGGGCTTTTGGAATCTCTTGATTATGAATCACTTGATGCTTGCGAACCATGCCTCATGGGCAAGATGACTAAAACTCCGTTCTCCGGAACAATGGAGCGAGCAACAGATTTGTTGGAAATAATACATACTGATGTATGCGATCCAATGAGTGTTGATGCTCGTGGCAAGTATCGTTATTTTCTGACCTTCGCAGATGATTTGAGCAGATATGGGTATATCTACTTAATGAAACACAAGTCTGAAACATTTGAAAAGTTCAAAGAATTTCAGAGTGAAGTGGAGAATCATCGTAACAAGAAAATAAAGTTTCTACGATCTGATCTTGGAGGAGAATATTTAAGTTACGAGTTTGGCCTTCATATAAAACAATGTGGAATAGTTTCACAGCTCACACCACATGGAACACCACAACGTAATTGTGTGTCCGAACGTCATAACCGCACTTTATTGGATATGGTGCGATCTATGATGTATCTTACCGATTTACCACCATGGTTTTGGGGTTATGCATTATAGACAGCTGCATTCACTTTAAATAAGGCACCATCAACATCCGTTGAGACGACGCCTTATGAACTGTGGTTTAGCAAGAAACCAAAGTTGTCGTTTCTTAAAGTTTGGGGCTGCGATGCTTATGTGAAAAAATTTCAACCTAATAAGCTCGAACCCAAATCGGAGAAGTGCGTCTTCATAGAATACCCAAAGGAAACTGTTGGGTACACCTTCTATCACAGATCCGAAAGCAAGATATTCGTTGCTAAGATGGATCCTTTCTAGAGAAGGAGTTTCTCTCGAAAGAAGTGAGTGGGAGAAAAGTAGAACTTGATAAGGTAATAGTACCTTCTCCTAAATTGGAAAATAGTTCATCACTGAAATCAGTTCTAGTGATTCCTACACCAATTAGTGAGGAAGCTAGTGATGATGATCATGAAACTTCAAATCAAGTTACTACAGAACCTCATAGGTCTTCCAGAGTACGGTCCGCACCAGAGTGGTACGGTAATCCTGTTCTGGAAGTCATGTTACTAGACCATGATGAACCTACGAACTATGAGGAAGCGACGATGAGCCCAGATTCCGCGAAATGGCTGGAGGCCATGAAATCTGAGATAGGATCCATGTATGAGAACAAAGTGTGGACTTTGGTGGACTTGCCCAATGATCGACAATCCATAGAAAATAATTGGATCTTCAAGAGGAAGACGGACACTGATAGTAGTGTTACTATCTACTAAGCTTGACTTGTTGCGAAAGGTTTTAGACAAGTTCAAGGTGTTGAATATGATGAGATTTTCTCACTCGTATCGATGCTTAAGTCTATCTGAATCATGTTAGCAATTGCCACATTTTATGAAATTTGGCAAATGGATGACAAAACTGCATTCCTTAATGGATTTTTAAAGAAGAGTTGTATATGATGGAACCAGAATGTTTTGTTAATCCTAAAAGTGCTAACAAAATGTGCAAGCTCCAGCGATCCATCAATGGACTGGTGCAAGCATTTCGGAGTTGGAATATACGCTTTGTTGAGTTGATCAAAGCATATGGTTTTATATAGACTTTTTGAGAAGCCTGTATTTACAAGAAAGTGAGTGGGAGCACTACAACATTTCTGATAAGTATATGTGAATGACATATTGTTGATCAGAAATAATGTAGAATTTTCTGGAAAGCATAAAGGAGTGTTTTAAAGGAGTTTTTCAAAGAAAGACCTCGGTGAAGCTGCTTACACATTGAGCATCAAGATCTATAGAGATAGATGAAGACGCTTGATAAGATTTTTCAATGAGTACATACCTTGACAAGATTTTGAAGTAGTTCAAAATGGAACAGTCAAAGAAAGAGTTCTTGCCTGTGTTGCAAGGTGTGAAGTTGAGTAAGACTCAAAAACCCGACTATGGCAGAAAATAGAAAGAGAATGAAAAGTCATTCCCTATGCCTCAGTCATAGGTTCTATAAAGTATGCTATGCTATGTAACAGACCTATTGTATACCTTGCTCTGAGTTTGGCAAAGGAATACAATTTTGATCTAAGAGTAGATCACTGGACAACGTTCAAGAATATCCTTAGTGAGGACTAAGGAGATGTTTCTCGATTATGAAGGTGACAAAAAGAGTTCGTCGTAAAGAGTTACATCGATGCAAGCTTTTACACCGATCCAGATGACTCTAAGTCTCAATCTGGATACATATTGAAAGTGGGAGCAATTAGCTAGAGTAGCTCCGTGCAGAATATTGTAGACATAGAATATTTGTGAAATACACACGGCTCTGAATATGACAGACCCGTTGACTAAACTTCTCTCACGAGCAAAACATGATCATACCTTAGTACTCTTTGGGTGTTAATCACATAGCGATGTGAACTAGATTATTGACTCTAGTAACCCTTTGGGTGTTGATCACATGACGATGTGAACTATGGGTGTTAATCACATGCAGATGTGAATATTAGTGTTAAATCACATGGTGATGTGAACTAGATTATTGACTCTAGTGCAAGTGGGAGACTGAAGGAAATATGCCCTAGAGGCAATAATAAAGTTATTATTTATTTCCTTATTTCATGATAAATGTTTATTATTCATGCTATAATTGTATTAACCGGAAACATAATACATGTGTGAATACATAGACAAACATAGTGTCACTAGTATGCCTCTACTTGACTAGCTTGTTAATCAAAGATGGTTAAGTTTCCTAACGATAGACATGAGTTGTCATTTGATTAACGGGATCACATCATTAGAAGAATGATGTGATTGACCCATTCCGTTAGCTTAGCACTCGACCGTTTAGTATGTTGCTACTGCTTTCTTCATGACTTATACATGTTCCTGTGACTATGAGATTATGCAACTCCCGTTTACCGGAGAAACACTTTGTGTGCTACCAAACGTCACAACGTAACTGGGTGATTATAAAGGTGCTCTACAGGTGTCTCCAAAGGTATACGTTGGGTTGGCGTATTTCGAGATTAGGATTTGTCACTCCGATTGTCGGAGAGGTATCTCTGGGCCCTCTCGGTAATACATATCACTTAAGCCTTGCAAGCATTGCAACTAATTAGTTAGTTGCAGGATGATGTATTACGGAACGAGTAAAGAGACTTGCCGGTAACGAGATTGAACTAGGTATTGAGATACCGACAATCGAATCTCGGGCAAGTAACATACCGAAGACAAAGGGAACACCATATGTTGTTATGCGGTTTGACCGATAAAGATCTTTGCAGAATATGTGGGAGCCAATATGAGCATCCAGGTTCCGCTATTGGTTATTGACCGTAAACGTGTCTCGGTCATGTTTACATTGTTCTCGAATTCGTAGGGTCCGCACGCTTAAGGTTTCGATGACAGTTATATTATGAGTTTATGAGTTTTGATGTACCGAAGGAGTTCGGAGTCCCGGATGAGATCGGGGACATGATGAGGAGTCTCGAAATGGTCGAGACATAAAGATCGATATATTGGACGACTATATTCGGAGTTCGGAAAGGTTCCGAGTGATTCGGGTATTTTTCGGAGTACCGGAGAGTTACGGGAATTCGTCGGGGAGTATATGGGCCTTATTGGGCCATACGGGAATAGAGGAGAGAGGCCAAAAGCAAGGAGGCCTGCGCCCCCACTCTGGTCCGAATTGGACAAGGGGCGCAGCCCCCTTTTCCTTCTTCCTCTCTCCCTCTTTCCCCTTCTCCTACTCCAACAAGGAAGGAGGGAGTCCTACTCCCGATGGGAGTAGGACTCCCCTTGGCGCGCCCCATCCTAGGCCGGCCGCCCCCTCCCCCCTTGCTCCTTTATATACGGGGGCAGGGGGGCACCTCGAGGCACAACAATAATTGATCCTTTGGATCTCTTAGCCGTGTGCGGTGCCCCCCTCCACGATAATCCACCTTGATAATATCGTAGCGGTGCTTAGGCGAAGCCCTGCGTCGGTAGAACATCAAGATCGTCACCACGCCGTCGTGCTGACGGAACTCTCCCTCGATATCGGCTGGATCGGAGTTCGAGGGACGTCATCGAGCTGAACGTGTGCTAGAACTCGGAGGTGCCGTATTTTTGGTGCTTGATTGGTCGGGCCGTGAAGACGTACGACTACATCAACCACGTTGTTCTAACGCTTCCGCTTTCGGTCTATGAGGGTACGTGGACAACACTCTCCCCTCTCGTTGCTATACATCACCATGATCTTGCGTGTGCGTAGGAATTTTTTTGAAATTACTACGTTCCCCAACAGCAACTAGCATAGCAATGATAGTAGTGAGATCTAGGGTGACGGTCATCTTGCCTGAAATCCCGCTAGGAAGAAGAACGAGTCCATGAAGAAGACGAACGGATGAAGCCGAACCAAGCGTAGACGAACGAATCCTCACGATCGCAACGAAACAGGAACTAACGAGAAGAAGCACAACCGGAAAGAAGCAAATAACATGGTAAACACACAACACATACACATGGCATGATGCACAACCAAACATGATGCATAAGAAAAGCTAGATGAGGCTACTCACGTCAAGAGATGATGCATACAAGAACAACACATCAAAGCAAGGTTAAATGAGGCCGGATACAACATATAACAATTCCGGTAAGTCCTCATATGCAAATTTAGAAATTGGTCCAGAACTGAATAAACCTTATGTTCAAGTTGTTAAACAGCAAGTTAAGATGCACCAGGATGATCTACATGAGATTCTAGTCAAGTTACATATAAAGTTCATTTAATTCGGAACTACGGCCTAGAAGATATGAGCAAAACAAGTTAAACATGGCATTGATAGAAAATGCATACAAACATCAAGCAAACACTCTCGAAACATGGATGCAACATGATAATATGAAACTACATGCAATTCTAAGCAAGTTTCATATAGAGCACACTCAAAACGGAGCAATGATTCAACACATACACATGAAACAAGATATAGCAACAGTCTATCCAAAACAGAAACTAGGCATCTAGCAAGCATCAAAACAATATGCTACATCACCCCAACATAAGAACAAAAGACATGGGCATGAAGTATGAGTAAAGCATGACAAAACATGAACACTGAGCTATCTCCAGAAAACAATATAACATGCTCAAAAGGACATGGCAAGATTGCAAATAATAATAGTTTCAGCCTTAGCAGAAATAACGTCAGGTTGCAATGTTTAGAGCTATCAAACAATATGTTACAGGAACTTATCATGTCAACCAACGGCATGGCATGCTAATACTAAAGACAAAGAACAAAACTCCCTTACTGAACTAATTCCAAAGATCAACATAAAAGATGGCAGGATCCATGCAAACATGGCAAATGATATGACAGATACAGAATAACAGAACATGGCAGGAACAACGATAAGTAGGCATGTTGGTGTGCTTGTACCACTCACCATAGAGCAATAAATGGCATGATAAGGTGACCAACAGTAATAATACATGTTTATGAAGCTAAGCATGGCAAGAGCAAGTTCATGGATCACTAGCAAAACACATGCCAAAACTGAACTTAATGTTAACAGGCTGACATCAACATTATCTAGCAACTTGAGAGCAAGATAACAACGAGATAGAGAAGCCTATAAATGCAACCTGGGACACGGATGGATAGAGCATGACATGTATAACAAAACATCCTTAGTGAACATCTCCAGATTATCCGTAGAATGACTTGTAGCAGCAGGTTTACATAGCATCATGATATAGCAGATCCAGCCTAGCAAAACAGCAACAACAAGTACACTACTTCACGAGCTTGATGCACTCACTACAAGACTCACAAAAACACATGTAGTGCACCACTCTAAAGATGGCATGAGTAAAAAACACATGTAGATCTCATGCTCATAGGATGCACACGCAAAATGCAAGGAAAAACACAAATCATCAAGTTTTGTTAACAGACAGCAGACAACATCATATAGCACTCTTGCAACGATGATTAGGGCGTCAAGATGAACTCAAATGAACATGGCACAAAGGAACAAAATGAAAAGCACATCCTGATGAACATTTCTATATATTGCACGGACAAAACGGAACTACGGATGATGAGTTATAGCATGATGAACAGGGCAATAAAATACTGCAGAAAAATGACAGAAGAAATCTGGACCTCCAGATCTAGGGTTCTTCGCACGGAAATCGATGCGGGGGAACGAGCTCGCCGAAGATGGACGGGGAGGTGCCGGAGAAGCTTGCGGGGGCCAGATCCGGGCGGCGCCTTGCCGGATCTGAGGCGCCGGCGAGCGGGGAGGCGG
>NC_041391.1:508099672-508112206 GCF_002162155.2 Triticum dicoccoides
CCGTGGGCGCTCGGGCCGCGAGGCGGCGGCGACGGAGGCGGGCCGCGGGGGCCAGATGCGGCCCGAGGCGGGCCCGATCTGGGCCGGGAGGGCCGCGGCGGCAGGAGTGGAGGCAGGGGGCGCAAGGAGGACGCGTGGCGCCGTCCCGTTGGTTGGGCGCACGTGGCGAGGCAAGGTGGTGGCACCTGATTAGCCGAGGGCGACGGCGCAGCGGTGGCTGGCGGTTGGCAGCGCGACAAGTGGCATGCCCGGAGCGGCTGGGGCGCGGCGGCGGACGCGTCTGGCTCCGCCCGGACGTGTCCGGCGGCGGAGAGGGAGCAGGGCTAGGGTTTGATCTACGGGATTTTCGGAGGGGAGCACCTATTTATTGGTAGAGGGAGATAGGAGGCTCCAAATGGAGTGCGGTTTTCGGCCACGCGATCGTGATCGATCGACCGAGAGCATGGAGGGGGTTTGGATGGATTATTGGGCCACTTTGGAGGGGTGTTGGGCAGCATCACAAAAGAGGCCTTTACGGTTACCCGGTTAACCGTTGGAGCATCAAACGACCTCCAAATGGAACGAAACTTGACATGCGGCCTACCGGTGGTGTACCAAGGCCGCTTGGCAAACCTCGGACCATTCTGAGAAAGTTTAACACCCGCACATGAAAAGAGGCAAAAGGGGGCGCCGACGGACATAGGAGTGCCGGATTGCAAAACGGACAACGGGGAAAAATCTCGGATGCATGAGACGAACACGTATGCAAAATGAGATGCACATGATGACATGATAAAATGCAACATGCAAGCAAATGACATGAAAAAAACGATGAATAGCTGGAAGACACCTGGCGCATAGGATCCGGGGTGTTACACCCGACGAGGAACGAGCAGCAAGCATCGTTGCTGCATCCCTCGGTGCGGCCGGAAGGCCGCACCGCCACTCCATCCCTGACTCCAGCTGATTCGTCGTCTCACGCCCGTCGCGCTCCCACGGACGCACAGGCCGCGTTGCTCTTGGCACGTGAGCTCCTGCACTACCGCCCCGTCGACGACCTCTGCGAGGAGTGGCTCACTCGCATCACCGAGATCATCAGCGCCGTAGGGGGCTCTCCTGCGCCGCCCCTCTCACTGCCTCTCCCTCCGTCCTGCGTGGGTGACGCAGCTCAGGAGGTGCCTCCACCACCTCCTCCCCAAGAAGGCGCCTTGGCTCCAAGGCACGCAGCCCCTGGACGGGACCCACTGCGCCCAGCGCCCGCGCGACAAGAGATGAGCTATCAAGAAATCCCTCGGCCTCAAGAAGGCGCTCGCGTGCTCCCCGCTCCAGCACGTCAAGGCCTCATCCCTGCGCCGGCACATCAAGACCCCGCACTGCCCCTGGCAGTGGCGCGCAGGAACCCCAAGAGCAAGCCCCACGTCTGCAAAGGGCTCCGGTGGCCACCGCAGGCTGCCGGGCCTTCTCCACCGAGCTGCGCAGTGTCGCCTGGCCGGGCAAGTTCAAGCCGGATCTGCCTCCTCGCTACGACGGCACCACCGACCCCACGGAGTTCCTGCAGCTCTACGAGCTGGGCATCGAGGCGGCCAACGGAGACGAAAAGGTCATGGAGAATTGGTTTCCCATGGCGCTCAAGGATGGTGCCCGCACCTGGCTCCTGAACCTGCCTCCCGGCACGATCTCCTCTTGGGACGAGATGCGCACCCGCTTCATCACCAACTTCCAGGACACTCGCGACCGTCCTCCAGTCGTGGGTGACCTGCGCCGCATCAATCAGCAACCTGGAGGGACCCTGCAGAAGTACATCCAGCGCTTCAACAACGCTTGCCTCAAGATTCCCAAGGTGACTGAGGAGGCCATCATCTCGTTATTCTCAGACGGCGTCCGCGACGTCAAGATGAAGGAGGTGCTAGCTATCCACGACAATCTGTGCACACTTTGGAGCTGTTCAACCTGGTGACCAAGTGCGCAAGGGCTGAGGAGGGGCGCCTCTCCCTTCTTGAGCTTCCAGCTGCCGACCCTGAAGAGAAGAAAGCCAAGGCCAAGGACGTGAAGCGCAAAGGAGCAGCTGTGCTCGCAGTAGAACCAGACACGAAGTGCGGCAGGGACCAGCCAGAGTCGTCCAAGGGCAGCCGATACTGCGTCTACCAAGACCTCTACACCCACAACACCAACGAATGCCAAGAGCTCAGGGCCGTTCGAGAAGGACGCGTCGGTCGATGCCCCGAGCGCAATGATCGGGGCTACGACCGAGGCGGAGGAAGAGGCGGAGGATGTTGGGACGCCGAGGCCCTCGCCAGGAGTGGCGTGATCGACCTTGTGAGAATCGCTGGCAGGACCAGCCTCGCGAGGGGGCTTGGAGGGATCGGGCATCACTTGGAGGCGTGCTTTGCGGCACGTTTCCCCTAGGAAGGCATGAGACAAGGAGGGCCCGACCCTCAGGAGTTCATCACCAAGGTCACTCAGGAGCTGCAGGAATCAAGAGTCATGCGCGGCAATCACCGCCTGCCCGGCGTAGCTCCCCATCCAAGCGAGGATGGCGGGCTGCGTGTCTGCATCGACTACCCAGGGCTCAACCGAGTCACGTCTCAGGAGCGTTTCTAGCCTTCGCGCGTGGGATGCTGCAAGGGTCCGCCACACAACTACGTTTGCATGCCTTTTGGCCTGCCAAACGCGGCTACTGCTCACCAGCGCCTTATGCGGAGCATTCTGGAAGATCAAGAGGCCATGCACCACGCGGTCCTGGCAGAGATGGAGATGGTCCTCGAGGAGCCGCCCGGACCCCCAGAGTCTCCCGAGGCTCAGGGCTCCGATGACTCATGAGGATCGTCTTCTTCACCGCGCATTGTCGGCTACTCCAACACCCGCTCTGCAATGATATCAGGTGACATCTTTCGAGTTTCATTTCAGCTAGGAGCACCCTCAGGGCTGCATTATTCCCAGGTCACGTGGGTCTGTCCCTGCGGCATGTATCCATTTTGCTTATGTCTTTAGTTCACCTTGCTGGGAGCGCCCCTCGGGCTGCATCGTCCCCAAGCCGCTCGGGCCTGACCCAGTGGCATGTATCTTTCCTGCATCCATCTAAGCCAATTTGCCTTTCATGCTTAACCTGCCTATTATTATCATCTCCCGCTCCCGCGGCCCCCTTTTCTCCCTCATGCAAATCGCTTGCACATTAAAAGGGGGGCGCCTGAGCATCGCGACTCAGGGGCTCTTACTGGCTCTCCAGCCCTCACCCCCTGGCCTTGTCCACGGCATCGCGACCTGGCATACCAGTGGTGGCTGAGCTTGCTCGAGGGCCAGGACCTGAGGACGTAGAGCATTTGCATCTAACCACCTTGCAGGAACATTCAACTGCCCAAGGCTCAAGATCAGGTGCAACCCGCCTTGAGGTAGGGCCTCGTGAGTCCTGCGCTGGCTCACGGGTGCCCAGATACACCTCGTCTAGCCCTACCGTGCCGGCCATGTGTCAGGGCGGAGCTGTACATGCCATGGGGGATCCTCCCGGAGGGGGGACCCCTCCCACATACATGTGGAAGCACCATGCTCCGCGCTGGCTGACGACACTGCCGAGGAGAGGCTATGCCCGTACACATACGGAAGCGCTATGCTCCGCGCTGGTGATAAACAACTGAGGGCAGCCCATGGCTGTATCAACCTCAGGGAGCCCAGAGCTCAGTGTCTGGCCTCATTGCAATGCCTCCCCTCGGGAGCGGCACGCGAGGGGGCTAGACACGGGGGCTGCGCCCGGGTCACGCCCGAGCGCACGCCACCCAGCCAGGTCCCTCGGACCTGGTCGTCGCGTGCCTCTCCCCGAGCGGAGCCAAGGTATGAAGACCGTTTGAGCATTAAGGGGGACTCCCGAGCATCGCGAATCAGGAGCCTAAATGGTCACGTAGCCCCTCACTCCTTAGTTCCGAAAGGCTAACGACGGTTGAGGTGTGCGCAGGGCCGGGCCCTGCCGACGTAGAACGACAGATCTGCTCCTACACCCCCTCCTTATTTGCTGTTTGCGCGTCAAGGGGGACTCCTGAGCATCGCGACTTAGGAGCCTAACTTGCCACGTAGCCCCTCACTCCTTGGTCCCATCCTAGTGATCCGGTCGGGGCTAACGGCGTCTGAGGTATGCGCGGGGTCGGGCCCTATCGACGTAGAACACAAAGCAAATAGGAAGGAAGTCGCAAAATCTCGCAAATTCAGAAGCAAATATTACAAACCACAAATTGTCCTCACGATACCAAACACAAGTTTAAACGCCTCCACGAGGCACGATGCATGTTGCAGGAGTTGAAACAGGAAAAGAAGCCGCGAGGAGATCACCCTTGAGCAGCGCCGACGTTCGCCGGCAGCCCCGCCTCCATGGTAGAGTTGTGCTTGTCAGCTCCACCTCCCAAGGCCGTGGAACCAGCGGTACCTACCTTGGGCGTAGTGGCGAAGGTGCGAAACTTCACCAGCAAGGCCTCCGCTCGGCCCTTCACGACCTCAGCAGCAGCGACGGAGTGCTCGGCGTCGACAGGCTCCAGCAAATCGTCAAGGTTGGCGTCGGGGTTGCGAAGGTAGACGTGGCTGAGGATCCACATCAGCGCCGCAGAAGAAAGGACGCGAGCTTAAACCTCGGCCATGGGGCCGATGCCGGTCACGACCCCCTCAAGCGCTTCGACTAGGAAGGGAAGCAGCTTGGCGGGGCCGTCAGTGGCTCCGGCCAATGGCTTCTTCAGACCATCATCGTTAATCGACTTCATCTCCTCCTCAACGCTGCATCACGGGCGGCTATGGCCTGGGTGGCGAGTTGTTTCTCCTCCTCAGAAGCTGCCACAGCCTAGCTCAGCGCCGCTCGGACGGAGGAGTCAGAGCGGGCCTAGCCAGAGATCAGCTCCAGGCACCCGACCACCAGGCGAGGGTTGGCGCCCTGAAGATCTTCTCGCGGCTGACCCAACTCAGCAGCAGCACAGTCCAAGGTGGCGGAGGAGGCAGAGGAGTCAGGAACCACTGGAGCAGGAGGAGAAGATGGCAGCGTGATCACGTCCTGGGAGGCTGGGACCTCCTAAGCCTTGGCGACCTTAGCGACAACATCAAGCACAGGCGCCTCCGGAGTCAGCGGGGCCACGGGGGCTGGCATCCCGCCAAAGCGCTCCCCCTGGTCTCGCGAGGACGACCGGGCAGGGGAGGTGCGAGCTCCACTGCCTCCCCTTCCCACAGGCGAAGGTGAGGCCACGACAGACAAGCTTGCCCCAAGCAGAGCCAATGCGTCCCCCTTCAGCCTCTTCGCCCCAGGCGGCAGCCTACCCATGCGATGGAGGATGTCAAGCCCTGACAGCGAAAACAAGAGCAAAGTAGAGTTCGAGTACTTACTGGTCAATCGCGGCGAGCTCCAACGGCCTCTTGCCGAGCCTAAAGCCCGAGAGCCTCTTGCGGGGTGCAGCCTCGGGAGGTCCGGAGGCAGAGGAGGGCGCACCAGAAGGGCTGGAGCTGGCTTCGAGCAGTGCCGGGGCTGTAGTAGCCCCTCGGGAGATCAGCCCCGACCTGTCCTTCTTCGGGATCACAGGCGCGTCCTCTCCCCCACGCGTGGCATCGGCCTCGTCGTCGTCTGGCAGGTTGCGAAGGATGTTGACCCTGCGCCAAGGGGAATTCTCCCCCGTCCCCTTAGTGGTTTCCTCCGAGTCGCTCTCCTCTTCTTCCTCTTCTTCCTCCTCTCCCCCGTGGGAATCATCGGAGGACAATTCCACCGGCGCCGCCGCCTCCTGGCCCTCAGGAGGCACCTCTGGCACCAGGTCGCTCCCACCAAAGGTGGGCATGGTGTTCACCATCTGTTCCCAGTCGTCGCAAAGGAACAAGGGGACAGGAGCACCCTCCATACCTTCCACATCCTCTCCAACCAGGAAGCGGAGAGCTGCGGTCAGATCTTCGTCATCCAGGGCCTCCGAGTTCAGGCGGAGATCGGTGTCCGCATCCCTGAGCCTCCACAGCGGGCGCGAGTGCGCCTAAAGTGGAGCCACCCGATGCGCAAGGAGTTCCCTCAGGAGCGTGGCCCCGGTCAGCTTCACCGCCTTCATGTTGCTCGGCCTCAGGTCGGCGTTCATCTTCTCTAGCACCAGCTTCGCCCGTCGGCCGTCAAGCTTCGCACGGGACCATGCCTCATCAGCCTGGGGTTGCTCTGTGGACAGCGCTAGCCGAGAATTGATGCATCCGGCATCCAGCATGACCCACTTGCTCCGGAAGCCATCTGCCCTCTTCCCGGCCTTCGAGATCGCGTTGGCTTTGGAGTACGCAACAAAGCTGGCGCACGCAGAGGTATGCACGCCGGTGACTCAGAGGTAGAAGAAGTGGCGCAACAAGGCCATGGAAGGCATCACCCCGACGTGCGCCTCGCAGTAGTAGGCAAAAATCAACAGAAGGAGAACAGAGTTGGGATGGAGATGCAGAGCTTGCAACTTGTAATGGCGAAGGACGACATAGAAGAACTCGGAAAAAGGAGGCACCAGGCCGGTGATGATGGTGCTCATGAAGAAGGGATAGAAGGTGCTCCCCTTGTCTTCCGACTGGGCAGAGCCGGCTCGGAGCGTAGTATCCCCTATCTCGCTGCCCTGCGCCGCCGTCATCAGGTGCGTGAGGGCAAGATTCTTCTCCGTCATGTTGGGGGGATCCAGAACCGGCGAGTACCAGGCTAATGGAGCCTCAACCGCGGTCTTGCGGGGCGCCATTGCTCACTGGAGGAGAAAGGATGAGGCGGATCTGGGAATTTCGGAAGCAGGAGAGCAAGAGCAAGAAAGGGTATCTGGAGCAAGAAGAATGAGAGCAATGAAGGTAAGCCTAACCCAGGCCAGCCTTTTGTTAGTCGGGCAGTTACTGAGGCAGCATGGGGAAGCGGAGACACCCACGTCCAATCAACCGCCACGCGACGACCAAGGCCGCAGGCTGTTGGGGCCTGCAGCGCTCCACACTTGCCCTTTCGCTTCGCTGCTATGCCAAGTCCGAGCACGCCTTGGGCCCGGGGGCTACTGTCGGCGTTCTGGGAACGGGGGTCCCCAGACTTGCCTGCCTGCGGCCTGCGGCGTGGCTCAAGGGGTGGCCTAGTATGGCCCGTCTTCATCAACCCAAGCTCAAGACCCTCGCGAGGGGCCAAGCCTCACGGGGCGGACGACGCAAGTCTTCCTCAGGGGCAGCCTTACCAGGCTGGCTCGCGAGGAGGTGGAGATATCAAGGCAGAGGTACCTCGCGAGGTGCTCATGACGCAAGCCATGACGATCAAGACCAGGTGGGTGCCAGCCAGCGTAGTGTCCTCGTTTCCTCTTTGGTGCAAAGGGGGCAACCGTAGGCACGGAGTACCGAGGCATGAAGCAAAGGTTACCATAACGGTGCAACGAGACCAAGAACAGTAGAGCGGCAGGACGGAGGTCACCGTGGAGCCCAAGACGGCGTCATCGCCAGTGCCTTTGGCAGCCGAAGACCAACTTTAGTCAAGATAACTTGTACTAGATGTTCCCCTTCAAAATGGCCGTTGTTGGCTCCCTTCCCGCTCAATATTTGGGGAGAGGACCAGGGCCTCTATATATAGAGATAACCACCACAGTAGAGGAAAGAGAGTTCTCACCTAGCCAACATAGACCAAATCCACCCAAGTAGAGCACCGCACCAGCTCAAGAACACCTCTCGCGGGGCTATTCTTCCTTTGTACTGTTCATCATCAGCCCCTGAGGCAATCCACCACACCACAAACTAGAGTAGGGTATTACACCACAATGGTGGCCCGAACTAGTATAAACCTTGTGTCTCTTGTGTTGTTCATCGTGTAGCCTAGATTCACAGCGAGGAGTTGGAACATGGATCGGTAGGGGGAAGATCTTCGTGTGCACCCCAGAGTTCGAACCTTAAGGGTTTTGCCGGAACCCGATATCCGACAATCATCTTTCGACTTAGCTTTCTCTAGGAATGCATTACAATCAGGGGAGCTACAACGCGAACCATTGATCTACAACACAATTTTAGAAAGAAAATTTAGACTAAGTGAAGGAAATATGCCCTAGAGGCAATAATAAAGTTGTTATTTGATATTTCCTTATTTCATGATAAATGTTTATTATTCATGCTTGAATTGTATTAACAAGAAACTTGATACATGTGTGGATACATAGACAAAATATTGTGTCCCTAGTAAGCCTCTACTAGACTAGCTCGTTGATCAAAGATGGTTAAGTTTCCTAACCATAGACATGTGTTGTCATTTGATAAACAAGATCATATCATTAGGAGAATGATGTGAAGACCCATTCGTTAGCTTAGCATTATGATCGTTCAGTTTTATTGCTATTGCTTTCTTGATGTCAAATACACATTCCTTCGACTATGAGATTATGCAACTCCCGAATACCGGAGGAATACCTTGTGTGCTATCAAACGTCACAACATAACTGGGTGATTATAAAGATGCTCTACAGGTATCTCTGAAGGTGTTTGTTGGGTTGGCATAGATCGAGATTAGGATTTGTCACTCCGAGTATCAGAGAGTTATCTCTGGGCCCTCTCGGTAATGCACATCATAAGAATCCTTGCAAGCAAAGTGACTAATGAGTTAGTTGTAGGATGATGCAGTATGGAATGAGTAAAGAGACTTGCCAGTAACGAGATTGAACTAGGTATGAAGATACCGACGATCGAATCTCGGGCAAGTAACATACCGATGGACAAAGGGAATAACATATGTTTACATAATAGTTCGACTAATAAAGATCTTTGTAGAATATGTGGGAGCCAATATGAGCATCCAGGTTCCGCTATTGGTTATCGACCGGAGAGTTGTCTCGGTCATGTCTACATAGTTCTCGAACTCGTAGGGTCCGCATGCTTAACGTTTGATGATGATATTGTATTATATGAGTTATGTGATTTGGTAACCGAATGTTGTTCGGAGTCCCAGATGAGATCACAGACATGACGAGGAGTCTCGAAATGGTCAAGATGTAAAGATTGATATATAGGATGATGGTGTGACGCCCCCGATTCAATCATACACTAATCATACACGCAAATGTGTATGATCAAGATCAGGGACTCACGGGAAGACATCACAACACAACTCTAGACACAAATTAAAAATAATACAAGCTTTATATTACAAGCCAGGGGCCTCGAGGGCTAGAATAGATCAGCTCGAATACAAACGAGTCAGTGGAAGCAACAATATCTGAGTACAGACATGAGTTAAACAAGTTTGCCATAAAAAGGCTAGCACAAAAGCAACATCGATCGGAACGGCAAGGCCTCCTGCCTGGGAGCCTCCTAACTACTCCTGGTCGTCGGTGTCCGTCACATGGTAGAAGGCACCCTTGGGGTAGTAGCAGTCGTCAAAGGTGGCATTTGGCTCCTGGACTCCACCATCTGGTTGCAACAACCAGAAAGAAGAAAGAAGGGGGAAAAGGGGTAGCAAAGCAACCGTGAGTACTCATCCAAAGTACTTGCAAGCAAGGATCTACACATCTTATGCATCGGTATCAATGAAAGGGGTAGTATCTGTGGACTAACTGCAGAATGCCAGAATAAGAGGGGGAGAAGCTAGTCCTATCAAAGACTAGCATCTTCTGGAAACTACCATCTTGCAGCAACATGAGGGAGTAGAGTAGTATAACATAAGTCATATTTATGTTGTTGTATCAACGCTCCAGGATCCTTTCTCGACTCCCGAAGCAACATATCCAAATCATGCCTCAGCATCCAGTTCTAGTTGTATCGATCGGGATACAACTCTGAGTGTCCGTTACCGTAGGACAGGCTATTGATAGATGTTTTCTTCCCTGCAGGGGTGCACCAACTTACCGACCATGCTCGATTAACTCTGACCGGACACACTTTCTTGGGTCATGCCCGGCCTCGGTCAAACAATACGCCGCAACCCGACCTAGGCTTAATAGAGAGGTCAGCACGCTGGACTAAACCTATGCCCCCAGGGGTCATGGGCCATCGCCTCGGGAACTCCTGCATGTTGCGAACGCGGCCGGTGAGCAGACCTAGCTACCTCCTTAAAAAGGCAGGTGCTTACGCAGTCCAAACCGGCGCGTGCCGCTCAGTCGGTGACGTCTATTAAGCTTCGGCTGATCCATACGATGCAGAATGCCCATACTATGCCCATGTGATGGTTAGTGCTATCAGGCCAGAGGCCCCTCTGATCAAATATCCAAACCGTAGTGGATTAGGAACGCGTGGTAACAAGCAGAGACTCACGAAATATGTGACCCCATCGCCCCGTCTCAAGGACTTGCGGCAAGGGCTAAGAATGCCCGGCCACGCCTCGTAATTATCTCGCGGGTACCCTCCAGGTCAACCCGACTCCACATCACTTGCAATTAAGCTCGCGCGGATACCCCTCAGGGCCGACCCGTCTTTAGTAACATGGTTTAGTGTAAAGTCATAGTAACCATAGTAACCGCGTGTCTAACACCAAGGGGTAAACCTGAGGAGTCACCCTCGACGGATTCCACTCGATGTAATCATCAAGGTGAACGTAAGAGGATCCACCCTCGAGGTTCACACTTGAGGGGTTGCACGACAGAGTCGTATCGGAAGTGGTTAAGGCAGAATCACCCTCGATGACCACGACCGAATAACTACATTATTGGGTTAACATCAGAAGTGCTGATGAGGTCTCACCCTCGACACTCGATAGTAACCCAGTAGTGTCGAGCAACTAAGGGGAAGTGATGTGCGGTGGCGGGGCCTGGTCTTCGATCCCGTTGATCGGGTCTTCGATGATGAAGCAGGGGCAACAAGGACAAGGTGGGGGTCACTGATGGATCACTAACCAACCTATACTAAGCAGTTTATGATAAGTAGGTAAGGTAACAATAAGCAGGTTACAAAAGCAAGCTATGCATCAGAATAGGAGCAAACAATAACAATAGCAAAATCTAATGCAAGCATGAGAGAATGGAATGGGCGATATCAGGATGATCAAAGGGGGGGGGGGCTTTCCTGGAAGCTCTGCTAAAAAGGAAGAAGTGTCGTCGTCGACATAGTCGATCACAGGGGCAACCGTAGTCTCAGGGTCTATCGGAGAGAAGAGGGGGAAGAAACAGTAAATACATAGCAAACAAGGCATAACAAGGCAATACGCAGCGCTAGGAGTGTTTCTAACGTAGTGCTGCACGATACAGGTGAAGGGGGAATTCAATCGGGAATGTTTTCCCGGTTCCGGACCTGTACCAAACAAAAGACCGGAGGGGGAATGTTCCATGTTCAGATAGTTAGAGGCATCTGACAGGTAAACGGACCGCGAATTTGGATTCATTGGATTTTTCTGAGCAACTTTCATGTAGAAAACATTTTCATCCGAGCTACGGTTTATTTTCTACGGTTTTCTAAATTTTATACAAATTCTGGAATTATTATAAAACAGAAAAGGAATTATGACGTCAGCATTGCGTGTGGATGACGTCAGTAGTCAACAGACTTGCTGACTAGGGTCAAACCTGCCATGTGGGGCCAGTGGGACCCACATGTCACAGTCAAAGGGCTTAACTAAGTTTAATTAAGACTAAACAGGCTTAATTAGCACGTGGACCCGACCTATCAGTGTCTTAACTAAATAACTAACTAATTTTAATTATAAAACTAGTTTAGTTAAACTAATTACATGGTGGGGCCCGCACGTCAGCGTCATAGAGAAGCCCAGTCAACACGTTGACTGGTCAAACTAGTCAATGGGGACCCGTGGGGCCTGCTGGCAGTGACCCTGGGGTGGCCCCAGGCAGCCACGTCGGCCAGCCAACGGCTGAACACTGACGAGCACGAAAACGCGGCAGGGGGGGGGACTAGGGCTCGTCGGGATTCTCTACAGGGGGTCTCCGGGGCTAGGGCTAGGCACGTTCGAACGGGAAGTGAGCGGCGCAGCTGGTGGTGGTGGTGGTTTCGCCGGAATTGGCGCTGGCGACGAGCGGAGGCGGTGGCGTTCTCGGGCGCTCGTCGAGCTAGGTGCTTAGGGGGCACGAGAAGGTGCGTTCGCGTGCGCGTTGGTCTCCTGGGAACCCCAGGAGGACAAAGGTGAGCTCGGGCGAGCCTGTCAACGGCCACAACGACGACAACGAGCTCGTCGGTGGCGACGCGTGCGGTGCTAGCGGAGCGGCGGCTACGGGCAGTGAAAAGCTTCACAGAGAGAGGGAAAAGGGGGAGAGGCTCACCGAGAAGGCGCAAGGAGCCCATTGATAGATTAGTAGCAGCAGTGGCGCTAGAATCAGAGAGGTTCGCCAGCGGAAGGGACGAAAGGGGGCAGCGGAGAGCGGCCTCTACAGAGCCCCTCAGCTCCTGCTCGAGGTCGAGGTCGAAGGAGCGAAGGATGGCGGAGCTTGTGGACGTGCAGGCTAAGCTCAGGGTCGACGGTGTCCGCGGTGATGATGGAGGACGGCGATGGGCGCGCGCTCAAGTAGTGAGGAGAAAGGTCAAGCACGAGTGAGGGATAGAGGGGAGAGGGGGAGGCCGAGGCGTCGCCCTTATCCCCTCGGGGCGGCGCCGGCGAGGTGGTGCGGTGGGGACGCGCGGGAGGAGCCCCGGTCGGTGGAACATGGGAGGAAG
>NC_041391.1:508112333-508185558 GCF_002162155.2 Triticum dicoccoides
GCAGGGGTGGGCTAAAGCCCAGTGGGGCAAGAAGGGCTTCTCTCTTCTCCTTTTTTTATAATTCTACTTTTCTTTTACAGAAAGGGGGTTTTGTAATATTTTGGGTGCCAAAATGATTTTTGTAAAATATGGGAATTTTCCACATAAATACAATGCAATTTTTGGCACAACCACAAAAAGTTTGGAAGAAGTTTGAATTAGATGGAATTTGCAAAAACATGGAAAAACAATTAATTTGCTGAGTTGGCACTATTTTAATTTGCTATAGTCCATCTTAGCTTGGGGGTGATGTTGTTTTCCTTAACAATCATTTTTATAGAATTTTTACTAAATGATGGACTATTTTGCAGCAACTTTTGTGCAACTTCAAAATTCACTTGCAAATTGAATTTGATTCCAAAGTGGAATTTAAAATGAGATTTGAATCAAAGGTGATCAAGCACTGTTTGGAAAAATGATTAGCTTAATCACAGAGGGTTACTATATCATGACACTGGGGGTGTTACAGATGGTATTCGGATACCAGAAGTGTATTGGGAAGCACCGGGTACTTACCGGTCACCGGAAGGGGTTCCGGGCACCCCTCTGCCAAAGATATGGGCCTTATGGGCTGATACGTCTCCATCGTATCTATAATTTTTGATTGTTCCATGCCAATATTATTCAACTTTCATATACTTTTGGCAACTTTATATACTATTTTTTGGGATTAACATATTGATCCAGTGCCCAGTGTCAGTTCCTATTTGTTCCATGTTTTATGTTTCGCAGAAACCTAATATCAAACGGAGTCCAAACAGGAGAAAAACGGACGGAGAATTATTTTGGAACATTTGTGATTTTTGGGAGGAAGAATCAACGCGAGACGGTGCCCGAGGTAGCCACGAGGGTGGCCCACGCCACCACTCCAGGTGGGCGCGCCCCCACCCTCGTGGGACCCTTGTAAGGCGGTTGATGCTCTACTTTGGCAGCAAGAAAGCTATTTTTTGGAAAAATATCTGGGTGAAGGTTTCAATCCAATCGGAGTTACGGATCTCCAGATATAAAAGAAACGGTGCCAGGGCAGAATCTCAGAAAGCAGAAACAGAGAGAGACAGAGAGATAGATCCAATCTCGGAGGGGCTCTCGCCCCTCCCACGCTATGGGAGCCAAGGATCAGAGGGTAAACCCTTCTCCCATCTAGGGAGGAGGTCAAGGAAGAAGAAGAAGAAGAAGAAGGGGGGGCTCTCTCCCCCTTGCTTCCGGTGGCGCCGGAGCGCTGCCGGGGGCCATCATCATCACCATGATCTTCACCAACAACTTCACCGCCTTCATCACCAACTCTTCCACCCTCTATGCAGCGGTGTAACCCTCTCTTACCCGCTGTAATCTCTACTTAAACATGGTGCTCAATGCTATATATTATTTCCCAATGATGTATGGCTATCCTATGATGTTTGAGTAGATCCGTTTTGTCCTATGGGTTAATTGATGATCGTGATTGGTTTGAGTTCCATGTTTTATTATTGGTGCTGTCCTATGGTGCTCTCTGTGTCACGCAAGCGTGAGGGATCCCCGCTGTAGGGTTTGCAATATGTTCATGATTTACTGATGGTGGGTGGCGTGAGTGACAGAAGCACAGACCCGAGTAAGTAGGTTGTTTGCATATGGGATAAAGGGGACTTGATACTTTAATGCTATGGTTGTGTTTTACCTTAATGATCTTTAGTAGTTGCAAACCTATCCAACAATACCTACAAAGTACTTCTAGTTTCATACTTGTTCTAGGTAAGGCGAACAATAAGCGTGCGTAGAGTCGTATCAGTGGAAGATAGGACTTGAGAGAATATTCTTTCTACCTTTAGCTCCTTGTTGGGTTCGACACTCTTACTTATCGAAAGAGGCTACAATTGTCCCCTACACTTGTGGGTTATCATGAGCCAAGAGGGAAATCACACAAGCCACAAAGGGGATGGTGCGCCCCGCCCATATGGGCTGGCCAAATTGGAGAAGGAAAGGGGAAGGAGGAAAGGAAAAAGGGAATAGCATTCCCCCTTCCCCCTCTTCCCTTCCTACTCCGAATAGGAATAGGAGAAGGGGGTTGGCCGAATTGGGAGAGGACCCCAAGTAGGATTCCTTCTACTTGGGGCGCCCCCCTTGGCTGCCTCTCCTCCCCTCCACCCTATATATATCTGGGGAGGGGGGCGCCTACAACATACAACATCAACTGTTAGCCATGTGCGGCGCCCCCTCCACAGTTTACATGCCCGGTCATATTGTTGCGGTGCTTAGGCGAAGCCCTGCACGGATCACTTCACCATCACAATCACCATGCCGTCGTGCTGACGGAACTCATCTACTTCCTCGACACCTTGCTAGATCAAGAGGGCGAGGAACATCATCGAGTTGAACGTGTGCAGAACTCGGAGGTGCCGTACATTCGGTACTTGATTGGTCGGAGCTAGAAGAAGTTCGACTACATCAACCGCGTTGTCAAATGCTTCTAATTTTGGTCTACGAGGGTACGTAGACACACTCTCCCCCTCTCGTTGCTATGCATCTCCTATAAATAGATCTTGCATGAACGTCGTAAATTTTTGAAATTGCATGCTACGTTCCCCAATAGTGGTATCAGAGGCAGGTCTATGCGTAGATGATATGCACGAGTAGAACACAAAGAGTTGTGGGTGTTGATTGTCATATTACTTACCACCAATGTCTTATTTTGATTCAGTGGTATTGTTGGATGAAGCGGCCCGGACCAACCTTACATGACCACGTTCATGAGACCGGTTCCACTGACAGACATGCAACTAGTTTTGCATAAAGGTTGCTGGCGGGTGTTTGTTTCTCCTACTTTAGTTGAATCAAATTTGACTGTGGTCAATCCTTGTTGAAGGTTAAAACAACAAACTTGATAAATCATCATTGTGGTTTTTGTGCCATTGGTAAGAACGGTTCTTGCTAGAAGCCCGTAGCAGCCACGTAAAACTTGCAACAACAAAGTAGAGGGCGTCTAACTTGTTTTTGCAGGGCATGTTGTGATGTGATATACGTTATTGTATGAGATGATCATGTTTTTAAAAGTTATCAGGAACCGGCAGAAGCCTTATGGTTGTCTCTTTATTGTATGAAATGCAAACACCATGTAATTGCTTTACTTTGTCATTAAGCAGTAGCGGTAGTTGTAGAAGCAATAGTTGGCGAGACTACCACGATGCAATGATGGAGATCAAGGTGTCAAGTCGGTGACGATGGAGATCATGACAATGCTTTGGAGATGGAGATGAAAAGCACGAGATGATGATGGCCATATTATGTCACATATTTTTATTGCATGTGATTTTTATCTTTATGCATCTTATTTTGCTTAGTACGGTGGTAGCATTATAGGATGATCCCTTAACTAAAATTTCAAGGTATAAGTGTTCTCCCTGAGTATGCACTGCTGCGATAGTTCTTCGTGCTGAGACACCATGTGATGATCGGGTGTGATAGGCTCTACGTTCACGTACAACGGGTGCAAGATAGTTTTGCACATGCAGAATACTCGGGTTAAACTTGACAAGCCTAGCATGTATAGACATGGCCTCGGAACACTGGAGACTGAAAGGTTGAACGTGAATCATATAGTAGATATGATCAACATAGAGATGTTCACCATTGATGACTACTCCATCTCATGTGATGATCGGACATGGTTTAGTTGATTTGGATCACGTATCATTTAGATGACTTGGGGAATGTCTATCTAAGTGGGAGTTCTTTAGTAATTTGATTAATTGAACTTAATTTATCATGAACTTAGTCCTGATAGTATTTGCAAATTATGCTGTAGATCAATAGCTCGCGTTGTAGCTCCCCTATGTTTTTTGATATGTTCCTAGAGAAAACTAAGTTGAAAGATGATAGTAGCAATGATGTAGACTGGGTCCATGATCTGAGGATTATCCTCATTACTGCACAGAAGAATTATGTCCTTCATGCACCGCTAGGTGACAGACCAATTACAGGAGCAGATGCAGACATTATGAACGTTTGGCAAGCTCGATATGGTGACTACTTGATAGTTTAGTGCACCATGCTTCATGGCTTAGAACCGGGACTTCCAAAACGTTTCGAACATCATGGAGCATATGAGATGTTCCAAGAGCTGAAATTGGTATTTCAGGCTCATGCCTGTGTTTGGAGGTATGAGACCTCTGACAACTACTTTGCCTACAAGAAGGAGGAGAATAGCTCAGCCAGTGAGCATGTGCTCAGAATGTCCGGGTACTACAATCGCTTGAATCAAGTGGGAGTTAACCTTCCAGATAAGACATTGATGCACAGAGTTCTCTAGTCAGTATCACCAAGCTACTAGAACTTCATGATAAACTATAATATGAAGGGATGACAAAAACTATTCATGGGCTCTTCGCATGCTAAAATCGGCGAAGGTAGAAATCAAGAAAGAGCATCAAGTGTTGATGATTAAGAAGACCACTATTTTCAAGAAAAAGGGCAAGGGAAAGAAACAGAACTTCAAGAAGAATGGCAAGCAAGTTGCCACTCCCGTGAAGAAGCCCAAAGCTGGACCTAAGCCTGAAACTGAGTGCTTCTACTACAAAGGAAATGGTCACGGGAAGCGGAACTACCCCAAATATTTGGCGGATAAGAAGGATGGCGAAGTGAACAAAGGTATATTTGATATACATGTTATTGATGTGTACCTTACTAGTGCTCGTAGTAGCCCCTGGGTATTTGATACATGTTCAGTTGCTAAGATTAGTAACTCAAAACAGGAGTTGCAGAATAAATGGAGACTAGTTGAGGGTGAAGTGACGATGTGTGTTGGAAGTGGTTCCAAGATTGATATGATCATCATCGCACACTCCCTATACTTTCAGGATTAGTGTTGAACCTAAATAAATGTTATTTGGTGTTTTTCATTGAGCATGAACAATATAGGCTCGTGTTTATTGCAATATGATTATTCATTTAAGACAGAGAATAATTGTTATTATGTTTACATGAATAAAACCTTCTATGGTCATACACCCAATGCTAATGGTTTATTGAATCTCGATCATAGTGATACACATATTCATAATATTGATGCCAAAAGATGCAAAGTTGAAAACGATAGTGCAACATACTTGTGGCACTACCATTTAGGTCATATTGGTGTAAAGCGCATGAATAAACTCCATACTGATGGGATTTTGGAATCACATGATTATGAATCATTTGATACTTGCGAACTGTACCTCATGGGCAAGATGACTTAAACTCCGTTCTCCGGAACAATGGAGCGAGCCAATGACTTATTGGAAATAATGCATACCGATGTATGCAGTCCGGTGAGTGTTGAGGGACGCGGCAGATATCGTTATTTTCTAACCTTCACAGATAATTTAAGCAGATATGGGTATATCTACTTAATGAAACACAAGTCTGAAACATTTGAAAAGTTCAAAGAATTTCAAAGAGAAGCGGAGAATCATCATAACAAGAAAATAAAGTTTCTACAATCTGACCACGGAGGCGAATATTTGAGTTACGTGTTTGGCCTTCATTTAAAACAATGTGGAATAGTTTCACAACTCACGCCACCTGGAACACCACAGCGTGATGGTGTGTCCAACCGTCGTAACCGTAATTTATTAGATATGGTGCGATCTATGATGTCTCTTACTGATTTACCACTATCATTTTGGGGTTATGCATTAGAGACAACTACATTCACGTTAAATAGAGCACCATCTAAATCTGTTGAGATGACACCGTATGAACTGTGGTTTAGCAATGAACCCAAGCTGTCATTTCTTAAAGTTTGGGGTTGCAACACTTATGTCAAAAGGCTTCAGCCTGATAAGCTCAAACCCAAATCGAAGAAGTGCATCTTCATAGGATACCCTAAGGAAACAATTGGGTACACCTACCACAGATGCGAAGGCAAGATCTTTGTTGCCAAGAATGGAACCTTTCTAGAGAAGGAGTTTCTCTCGAAAGAAGTGAGTGGGAGGAAAGTAGAACTTGATGAGGTAATTGTACCTTCTCTCAATTTGGAAAGTAGCTCATCAAAGAAATATGTTCCCAAGATGCCTACACCAACTAGAGAGGAAGATAATGGTGATGATCATGAAACTTCAGATCAAGATAATACCGAACCTCGTAGGTCAACCAGAACACGATCGACACCAGAGTGGTACAGTAATCCTATTCTGGAAGTCATGTTACTAGACCATGGCGAACCTACGAAATATGAAGAAGCTATGATGAACCCAGATTCCGATAAATGGCTTGAGGCCATGAAATCTAAGATAGGATACATGTATGAGAACAAAGTGTGGACTTTGGTGGATTTGCCTGATGATCGGCGACCCATAGAGAATAAATGGATCTTCAAGAAGAAGACTGACGATGATGGTTATGTTACTATCTACAATGCTCAACTTGTCACAAAAGGTTTTTGACAAGTTCGAGGTGTTGACTATAATGAGACTTTCTCACCCGTAGCGATGCTTAAGTCTGTCCGAATCATGTTAGCAATTGCCGCATTTTATGATTATGAAATCTGGCAAATGGACGTCAAAACTGCATTCCTTAATGGATATCTTGAAGAAGAATTGTATATGATGCAACCAGAAGGTTTTGTTGATCCTAAAGGTGCTAACAAAGTGTGCAAGCTCCAGCGATCCATCTATGGACTGGTGCAAGCATCTCGGAGTTGGAATATACACTTTGATAAGGTGATCAAAGCATATGGTTTTATAAAGACCTACGGTGAAGCCTGTATTTACAAGAAAGTGAGTGGGAGATCTGTAGCATTTCTGATATTATATGTGGATGACATATTGCTGATTGGAAATGATATAGAATTTCTGGTAGCATAAAAGGATACTTGAATAAGAATTTTTCAATGAAAGACCTCGGTGAAGCTACTTACATATTGGGGATCAAGATCAATAGAGATAGATCAAGATGCTTGATAAGATTTTCAATGAGTACATACCTTGACAAGATTTTGAAGGAGTTCAAAATGGATCAGCCAAAGAAGGAGTTCTAGCCTGTATTGTAAGATATGAAGTTGAGTAAGACTCAAAGCCCAACCATGGCAGAAGATAGAGAGAGAATGAAAGTCATTCCCTATGCCTCAGCCATAGGTTCTATAAAGTATGCCATGCTATGTACTAGACCAGTTCTGTGCCTTGCTATGAGTTTGGCAAGGGGGTAAAATAATGATCTAGGAATAGATCACCGGACAACAGTCAAAATTATCCTTAGTTACCTTAAAGAGGACTAAGGAAATGTTTCTCGGTTATGGAGGTGATAAAGAGTTTGTCGTGAGGAGTTACGTCGATGCAAGCTTTGACACTGATCTAAATGACTCTAAATCTCAATCTAGATATGTATTGAATGTGGGAGCAATTAGCTACAGTAGCTCCATGCAGAGCATTGTAGACATAGAAATTTGCAAAATACATACGGATCTAAATGTGGCAGACCCGTTGACTAAACTTCTCTCACAAGCAAAACATGATCACACCTTAGTACTCTTTGGGTGTTAATCACATAGCAATGTGAACTAGATTATTGACTCTAGTAAACCCTTTAGGTGTTGGTCACATGGCAATGTGAACTATGGGTGTTAATCACATGACGATGTGAACTATTGGTGTTAAATCACATGGCGACGTGAACTAGATTATTGACTCTAGTGCAAGTGGGAGACTAAAGGAAAAATGCCCTAGAGGCAATAATAAAGTTGTTATTTTATATTTCCTTATTTCATGATAAATGTTTATTATTCATGCTTGAATTGTATTAACTGGAAAATTGATACATGTGTGGATACATAGACAAAATATTGTGTCCCTAGTAAGCCTCTACTAGACTAGCTCGTTGATCAAAGATGGTTAAGTGTCCTAACCATAGACATGTGTTGTCATTTGATAACCGGGATCATATAATTAGGAGAATGATGTGAAGACCCATTCGTTAGCTTAGCATTATGATCGTTCAGTTTTATTGTTATTGCTTTCTTCATGTCAAATACATATTCCTTCGACTATGAGATTATGCAACTCCCGGATATCGGAAGAATACCTTGTGTGCTATCAAAAGTCACAACGTAACTGGGTGATTGTAAAGATGCTCTACAATTATCTCTGAAGGTGTTTGTTGGGTTGGCATAGATCGATATTTGGATTTGTCACTCCGAGTATCAGAGACGTATCTCTGGGCCATCTCGGTAATGCACATCATAAGAAGCCTTGCAAGGAAAGTGACTAATGAGTTAGTTGCAGGATGATGCATTACAAATCGAGTAAATAGACTTGCCAGTAATGAGATTGAACTAGGTATGAAGATACCGATGATCGAATCACGGGCAAGTAACATACCGATGGACAAAGGGAATAACATATGTTGTCATAACGGTTCGACCGATACAGATCTTTGTAGAATATGAGTGAGCAAATATGAGCATCCAGGTTCCGCTATTGGTTATTGACTGAAGAGTTGTCTCGGTCATGTCTACATAGTTCTCGAACCCGTAGGGTCCGCACGCTTAAAGTTTGATGACGATATTGTATTATATGAGTTATGTTATTTGGTGACCGAATTCGGAGTCCCGGATGAGATCACATACATGAAGAGGAGTCTCTAAATGGCCGAGAGGTAAATTTTGATATATAGGACGATGGTATTTGGACATCGGAAGTGTTTCGGGAAGCACCGGGTACTTATCGGGTCACTGGAAGCGGTTCCGGGCACCCTTGACAAAAGATAGGGGCCTTATGGGCCAAGAGGGGAAACACACCAGCCACAAAGGGGCTGGTGCACCCCCCATATGGGCTAGCCAAATTGAAGAAGGAAAGGGGAAGCAGGAAAGGAAAAAGGGAATAGGATTCCCCCTTCCCCCTCTTCCCTTCCAATCCGAATAGGAATAGGAGAAGGGGTTGACCGAATTGGGAGAGGACCCCAAGTAGGATTCCTCCTACTTGGTGCGCCCCCTTGGCTGCCTCTCCTCCCCTCCAACCTATATATATGTGGGCAGGGGGGTGCCTACAACATACAACATCAACTGTTAGCCGTGTGCGGTGCCCCCCTGTCACGCCCAATATGCGATACTATCCTAAAGAGACTCGAAGGTCCCACCAAGGATAGAACCGCATATTGAAACGCTTTTGCAAGGTGGATATCATTACATCAACATTACATAATAGATGGGGATACATACAAGAGGCATACAATGCCACATTAATACAACAATACAATACAAAAGAGCAACATCCGACTACAGATGAAACACAAACAGAAACTCAAACGACATCCACCCTACTAGCCCAGGCTGCCGACCTCGAACCTATCCCCTGATCGAAGAAGAAGTAGAAGACGAACTCCAACACAAGCAAACATCGCTCTCGCGTCATGATCATCGCATAAACCTGTACCTGCAACTGTTGTTGTTGTAATCTGTGAGCCACGAGGACTCAACAATCCCAATACCATGGGTGTCAAGACTAGCAAAGCTTAATGGGAAAGGAAGGGGTAAAGTGGTGAGGTTGCAGCAGCGACTAAGCATATATGGTGGCTAACATATGCAAATAAGAGCGACAAGAGAGCAAGCGGAACGGTTGTGAAGCTAGCAATGATCAAGAGGTGATCCTGAACTCCTACTTACGTCAAACATAAACCCAAAACCGTGTTCACTTCCCGGACTCCACTGAGAAGAGACCATCACGGCTACACACGCGGTTGATGCATTTTAATTCGGATCTGGTGTCAAGTTATCTACAACCGGACATTAACTAATTCCCATCTGCCACATAACCGCGGGCACGTCTTTCGAAAGTTTATACCCTACAGGGGTGTCCCAACTTAGCCCATGATAAGCCCTCGCGATCAACGAAGGATATACCTTCTCCTAGGAAGACCCGATCAGACTCGGAATCCCGGTTTATAAGACATTTCGACAATGGTAAAACAAGACCAGCAAAGCCACCCGATGCACCGACAATCCCGATAGGAGCTGCACATATCTCGTTCTAAGGGCAACACCGGATAAGTCAAGCTACGAGTAAAACCAACCCTCAAGTTTCCCCGAGGTGGCCCCGCAGGCTGCTTGGTTCGGACCAACACTTAGAGAAGCACTGGCCCGGGGGGGGGGGGCTATAATAAAGATGACCCTTGGGTTAATTACTCCCAAGGGAAAGTAGGTGGTGGTGAGGCAAATGGTAAAACCAAGGTTGGGCCTTGCTGGAGGAGTTTTATTCAAAGCGAACTGTCAAGGGGTCCCATAAATCACCCAACCGCGTAAGGAACACAAAATCCGGGAACATAACACCGGTATGACAGAAAATAGGGCGGCAAGAGTGGAACAAAACACCAGGCATAAGGCCGAGCCTTCCACCCTTTACCAAGTATATAGATGCATTAATTAAATAAGAGATATTGTGATATCCCAACATAATCCTGTCCATCATGGGGCAATCTTCAACTTCACATGCAACTAACAATGCTATAAGAGGGGCTGAGCAAAGCGGTAACATAGCCAAACAACGGTTTGCTAGGAAGGGTGTCAAAGGTTAGAGGTTCATGGCAATTTGGGGAGGCTTGAAGAGCAAAAGATAGGTAGCGCAGCATAGTGATAGAACGAAGCAACTAGCATAGCAATGATAGTAATGAGATCTAAGGTAGCAGTCATCTTGCCTGAAATCCCGCAAGGAAGAAGAACGAGTCCATGAAGAAGATGAAGCCACGAAGACGAACCAAGCGTAGACGAACGAATCCTCACTGTCGCAACGAAAACGGGAACTATCGAGAAGAAGCACACAACATGGTAAACACACCACACATAGACAAGACATGATGCACAACAAGCATGATGCATGACAAAGCTACATGAAGCTACTCATGGCAAGAGATGATGCAAACAAGAGAACCACATCAAAGCAAGTTTAAATGAGGCCGGGAACACCATATAACTAATCCGGTAAGTCCTCATATGCAAATTTCGAAATTGGTCCAGATCTGAATAAACCTTAAGTTGAAGTTGTTAAACATCAAGTTAAAGAGCACCAAGAGGATCTACACGGAATTCTAGTCAAGTTACATATAAAGTTCATTTAATTCGGAGTTACGGCCTAGAAGATATGAGCAAAACAAGTTAAACATGGCATTGATGCAAAAATGCAAACAAACATCAAGCAAACACACCAAAACAAGGATGCAACATGATAATATGAAACTACATGCAAAATCAAGCAAGTTTCATATAGAGCACACTCAAAACGGAGCAACGGTGCAACACATACACTCCAAACAAGACATAACAAAATTCTGCCCAAAACAACAACTAGGCATATTGCAAGCATCAAAACAATATGCTACAACAGCTCAACATGATAACAAAAGGCATGGACATTATGTACAGGTAAATCATAACAAAACATGAACACTGAGCTATCTCCAGAAATCACTAGAACATGCTCAAACACACATGGCAAGATTGCATATATTAACAGTTTCAGACTTTGCAGAAATAACATCAGGTTGCAATGTTTAGAGCTATCAAGCAACATGCTACAGGAACTTATCATAGAAACTTAAGGCATGGAATGCTACTACTAAATGCATAGAACAAAAGTCCTTTACTGACCATGAGCCAAAAAGTATCAGAAGATATGATGGCACCCATGTAAACATGGCAAATGATATGACAGATTCATACATGGCAGGAACAACGATAAGTACGCATGTTAGTGAGCTTGTACCACTCACCACATAGCAATACATGGCATGTACAGGCAACCAACAGGAATAAGGCCTGTTTATGAAGCTAAGCATGGCAAGAACAAGTTCATAGAGTGCATGGATCACTAGCAAAACACATGGCAAAACTGAACTTCATGTTAACAGGCTGACAACAACATTATTTAGCAAATAGAGAGCAAGATTACAACAAGCTACAACAGGCTATAAATGCAACCAGGGGCATGCATGGATAGAGCATGATATGTATAACAAATCATCCTTAGTGAACATCTCCATATTATGCATAGAATGACTTGTAGCAGCAGGTTTACATAGCATCACAAAATAACAGATTCAGCTTAGCAAAACAGTAACAGCAAGTACCCTACTTAACAAGCTTGATGCACTTAGCACACGACTCACCAAAATACATGGATGGAACCCCTGTAAAGATGGCATGACATAGATCAAAACACATGTAGACACCAAGCTCATAGGATGCACACATCAAATGCAACAAAAATGACAAATCACCAAGTTATAACGGTTTCAGCAGATTAACATCATATAGCACTCTTGCAACGATTATTCGGGCATCAAGATTACCTCAAACAAGCATGGTGCAATGGAACAAAATGAAGAGCATCTCACAACAAACATTTTGATATACTACACGCACAAAACGGAGCAGCATGCATGGAGATATGGCATGGCAAAGTATGCACCTAAATGTATGATTTTAGGGGCTTAGCAGATTTTTTGGAAAAAAACAAACACACGCAAGATAGCTAAAAGTCGCCCAGCGCAGGATTTAGAGGGGGCGTGCTCACCAAGCGGCCACTGGGCCGGGGCGATCTGGGCCTGGCGACACCGTGGCCCGAGGCCGCGGGGAAGGCCCACGTGCAGCCCACACGCGGTGGCCGTGCGTGTGCTCACACACACACGAGCGCGTGTATGCAGGCGCGGCCATGGCGTAGGGCGGCGGCTGCGCCGGCCGGCAGGGAGGCTAGGAGGAGGCCGGGGTTGCGGGACCGGGCGGATCCGGCCGACGACTCGCCAGATCTGGTGGTGGAGACGCGGGGGCGAGTGGGGCTGCGAGCTCGGAGCTCCGGCGGCGATGGCATCCTGCGGAAGAGAGAAAGGCAGTGAGGAAGGAGGAGAGGAGGACGGGAGACGGCGGAGGCGGCAACCTAGGACGGCGGAGGCGAGGAGTGCGGGCGGCGGGGTCGATGAGGCGGGGTCGGAGCTCTGGATCGGGAGCTCCTCTCCCGATCTGGAGCTCAGGGCGCGGGGGCGCGCGGTCCGAGCCTCGATGGGCTCGGCAGGCTGCGCCCGGGCCTAGCGGGCCGCGCGATGGAGGGGGAAGCTGGGGGTGACGTGGCAAAACGCCACTAGTTCGGGATGGCGGCGCAGGTGGCGGTTGGCCAATCGGGGCGCGCCAAGTGGCGGCAGCGAGGTGGCATGCGCCGGATTTCGAGGAGAAGGCGGCAGCGCGGGATCCGAGGAAGGGGTGGGAGGTGGCTGGCGGCGTGAAATTTGAGGAGGGGCTAGGGTTAGTCCATTTTAGGCAGATGGGGTGCCTATTTATAGCAGGTAGGCTAGGTTAGGGGGGTTTTGGGGGCTTTCGGAGCCCTCTGATCGCGATCCGATGGCTCCGGTCGGAGGGGGGGTTAGGCAGGTCTAGGTGGGCTGCAGGTGAGTTGTGTAGATGATTGTGGGCTGAGAAGAGAGGGAGGACGGCAGCCCGGCAACAGTTTCCGGAGACCGAAAACGTCCGATGTTAGACTGGCTATATTGCGGCTATATGAATAACGGTTGGGCTAACAAACGAGCTCCGAATGCGACAAAACTTGACAGGTGCTCTGTCTACACTATAATAAGACCGCACGCCAAGTTTCAACCCATTTCGAGAACATTTTTATGCCACTTATAAAATAATATTTTGGAGGTGCCGCGGGCGCGTGCGAGTGTGTCTGTGCTTAGAACGGACAACGGAGAGAACTGGCGGAACCCGAACGGATGCAAATTTTGAAAAACATGCAGATGAAATGCATATGATGACATGGCAAAATGCAACACGCAAGAAAATGACATGGCAACGACGGTGAATAACTGGAAGACACCTGGCGCATCGAATCCGGGGCGTTACAACTCTCCTCCACTAACAAGAGATCTCGTCCCGGGATCTTAGGACCGAGATGGAAGGGAAAAGGGATGAGGTGAAACAAGAACTCAAGAGAAGAAGCAAAGAATCGAGAGCACTCGAGAAGAAGAGAGGAACAACGAGAATGACAAGAATCGAAAGCTCATGGAATCAGATAGACTATGAAACCAGTCTGGTTAGAACGAGATAAGAAACGAATAAGACTGAAAGGATTTAGGCAGTACTCCGGCTGAAAATGGAAGGAATAGAACATGAACTTCACCCAAAGAGATGGCACTTGACGAGATGACCAATGCAATGCCTCCGGAGGAATTGAAATAATTGAATGAACAGAACTTAGAAGGAAGGATTGAATGAAGTTGTTGAGAAAATCAACAACGAAAGAATAAACTTGTTGTGGTCTTATAGGTAACATCTCAAGATCATGAGGTGATAACCGGCCACAAACGGAAATGATTGGATAGCTGAGAAGAACGAAGAAATTCAAAGCTCCACTTCAAAAGAATACGGAGAATTAATTACACTTCAAGACGCGAGAAGAAGGATACTTGAGTTCCTTCGACAAAGTCTTGATGAACTCTTGAAGAATGAATTAAATCATGAAGAACCACCATGAAGAACTCCGGTAAACAAAAGGATGACGAGATAAAATGAAGGATGAAAGAATAAGATGAGCCTTGCGATGATTTAGATGGAGTTTCCAACGAAATGGCAGAGGAAATTTGAACTCCGGAAAAGAAAAGATGAAAACACTTGGAACTAGAATTTATTCATCAAGAACAAACTCTGAAGGAAGGGATTACTCGCTTAAATAAGAATAAGATTTATTGTGTGCTTATCCTTCACCAAATTAAATTGATGACAAGCAATGGGTTTTACATACTACTTATTCTTCTTGAAAAGGTTTAAGGGGGGGGGGGGTATAGCACAAAACTTGAGAAAGTCTTCATGAACCACCAGTAGGATTCGAAAGAGCGAATGGATTAAAATGACAATCAAAGAAAAAGAATCTTGAGTGAACCACCGTGAGAATTCGAAAATGACTGATGAAAGAGACTTAATCACTGGGAAGAATTAGAAGAACAAATATGCTTGAGGGGATTTAGATGCAAAAGAACGAAGAGATAATGAGCTGATTTAAGAACACTTGAACGAAGCACCGGCACAATTGGATAACGATAGCTGGAATGTGAGGATGAAGAATTCTTCCAGAATGATGGCCTCCGGTAAAAAGAAATGGAAAAAACAGCTCCTGACATACTCCGGATGGTTAAGAAAAGAATATCTGACAAACAGAATAATTCGAGAGGATAGCATGAATCTAGAACCACGAAACTTCAAGAGAACGGGTAAGATTTAGAGGAAAAACTCTTCTTCAATCTTCAAATGATGATGAGAAACACCACCAAAATTACTGAGATACTCCGGGAGAATGAAAAGCAAAGAGGTTGAGCCGATGATGAAATGATTTGAAAGAGATCTTGGAGAAGGCAAGTGACTGATGGGATCCATCCTTACATCACACTTGAAAAGAATTGAAAATAACTCCGGGGGAATTAGAAGGGTCAGGTAAGATCCTGGGAAAAGACCTATGGGTTAGGGCCCACTAAAGAGAAAACACATTGTAAAGGATTGATGAACAGATAGATGAAGCACCGAAACAATTGAAATATTTGAATGAGGTGACAACCTCGAATTAATTCGAACATAGAGGAATCTCCTGAGGTGTCTTCCAAACTCCGAAATGATAAACTGGCGAGAGGCGAATGAGCAGGGAAAACACTTGATCCGAGGAAAAGAATATAATCACTACCGAAAATTAGAATTGAATCCACCGAAGAAGAAAAGAGATGAAGAATGACGAACGAGACGAGAATTCACCGGTTGAAATAATTGAGGGAAGACTGAAGAGGCTCCGTACGAATGAAATTGATGCTCGAAAGAGGCTTAGGCTCCGGGAAGAAAAAAGGGGTGGGAGGGTGGGAAAACAAAGGCAACTTGGAAGGGGGAACCAACGAATATCTTGAAGAGAAAACACCGGTTGAAATCATTGAGGAAAGAAGGCAAAGACTTTGCACGAGTAGAAAGCATACTCGATTACGGACTCCAGCTCCAAGGAGAAAAAGGGTGGGCGGGTGGGAAAAGAAAAACAACTGAGGATTGAACTTGCAAAAACGGAGAGGGTCGAATCACTTTGAAGAGATATGCATCGGATGCAAAGAGCTGAGGAACAACGATCGGAAAACCAACTGCGTGATCCTAAAGAAAAATTTGAAGGGGAAGAGGAGTAATTCAAAACACCTACGTCAAGATTCCTCACCAGAGCGACGAAGGGGCTGAGGAGTAAAAAGAATTCCTACTCTCCGATATAACTAGACTCCGAAAAAAACAGTTTTCTTCTAGACTCAACAACGGCCAAACTACACGATCAATCAAGGGGGCTCCTAGGGTCGGTCGAGGCTCTGATACCAACTTGTGACGCCCAATATGCGATACTATCCTAAAGAGACTCGAAGGTCCCACCAAGGATAGAACCGCATATTGAAACGCTTTTGCAAGGTGGATATCATTACATCAACATTACATAATAGATGGGGATACATACAAGAGGCATACAATGCCACATTAATACAACAATACAATACATAAGAGCAACATCCGACTACGGATGAAACACAAACAGAAACTCAAATGACATCCACCCTGCTAGCCCAGGCTGCCGACCTGGAACCTATCCCCTGATCGAAGAAGAAGCAGAAGAAGAACTCCAAAACAAGCAAACATCGCTCTCGCGTCATGATCATCGCATAAACCTGTACCTGCAACTGTTGTTGTTGTAATCTGTGAGCCACGAGGACTCAGCAATCCCATTACCATGGGTGTTAAGACTAGCAAAGCTTAATGGGAAAGGAAGGGGTAAAGTGGTGAGGTTGCAGCAGTGACTAAGCATATATGGTGGCTAACATACGCAAATAAGAGCGAGAAGAGAGCAAGCGGAATGGTCGTGAAGCTAGCAATGATCAAGAGGTGATCCTGAACTCCTACTTACGTCAAACATAAACCCAAAACCGTGTTCACTTCCCGGACTCCGCCAAAAAGAGACCATCACGGCTACACACGCGGTTGATGCATTTTAATTCGGATCTGGTGTCAAGTTTTCTACAACCGGACATTAACAAATTCCCATCTGCCACATAACCGCGGGCACGACTTTCGAAAGTTTATACCTTGCAGGGGTGTACCAACTTAGCCCATGATAAGCTCTCGCGATCAACGGAGGATCTACCTTCTCCCAGGAAGACCCGATCAGACTCGGAATCCCGGTTTACAAGACATTTCGACAATGGCAAAACAAGACCAGCAAAGCCGCCCGATGCGTTGACAATCCTGATAGGAGCTGCACATATCTCGTTCTCAGGGCAACACCGGATAAGTCAAGCTACGAGTAAAACCAACCCTCAAGTTTCCCCGAGGTGGCCCCGCAGACTGCTCGGTTCGGACCAACACTTAGAGAAGCACTGGCCCGGGGGGGTGGGCGGGGCTATAATTAAGATGACCCTTGGGTTAATTACTCCCAAGGGAAAGTAGGTGGTGGTGAGGCAAATGGTAAAACCAAGGTTGGGCCTTGCTGGAGGAGTTTTATTCAAAGCGATGTCAAGGGGATCCCATAAATCACCCAACCGCGTAAGGAACGCAAAATCCGGGAACATAACACTGGTATGACGGAAACTAGGGCGGCAAGAGTGGAACAAAACACCAGGCATAAGGCCGAGCCTTCCACCCTTTACCAAGTATATAGATGCATTAATTAAATAAGAGATATTGTGATATCCCAACATAATCCTGTCCATCATGGGGCAATCTTCAACTTCACCTGCAACTAACAACGCTATAAGAGGGGCTGATCAAAGCGGTAACATAGCCAAACAACGGTTTGCTAGGAAGGGTGTCAAAGGTTAGAGGTTCATGGCAATTTGGGGAGGCTTGAAGAGCAAAAGATAGGTAGCGCAGCATAGCGATAGAACGAAGCAACTAGCATAGCAATGATAGTAATGAGATCCAAGGTAGCGGTGATCTTGCGTGAAATCCCGCAAGGAAGAAGAACGAGTCCATGAAAAAGATGAAGCCACGAAGACAAACCAAGCGTAGACGAATAAATCCTCACGGTCGCAACGAAAACGGGAACTATCGAGAAGAAGCACACAACATGGTAAACACACCACACATAGACAAGACATGATGCACAACAAGCATGATGCATGACAAAGCTACATGAAGCTACTCATGGCAAGAGACGATGCAAACAAGAGCAACACATCAAAGCAAGTTTAAATGAGGCCGGGAACACCATATAACTAATCCGGTAAGTCCTCATATGCAAATTTCGAAATTGGTCCAGATCTGAATAAACCTTAAGTTGAAGTTGTTAAAAAGCAAGTTAAAAAGCACCAAGAGGATCTACACAAAATTCTAGTCAAGCTACATATAAAGTTCATTTAATTCGGAGTTACGGCCTAGAAGATATGAGCAAAACTAGTTAAACATGTCGTTGATGCAAAAATGCAAACAAACATCAAGCAAACACACCAAAACAAGGATGCAACATGATAATATGAAACTACATGCAAAATCAAGCAAGTTTCATATAGAGCACACTCAAAACGGAGCAACGGTGCAACACATACACTCCAAACAAGACATAACAACAATCCGCCCAAAACAGCAACTAGGCATATTGCAAGCATCAAAACAATATGCTACAGCAGCTCAACATGATAAAAAAAGGCATGGACATGATGTACAAATAAAGCATAACAAAACATGAACACTGAGGTATCTCCAGAAATCACTAGAACATGCTCAAACACACATGGCAAGATTGCATATATTAACAGTTTCAGACTTTGCAGAAATAACATCAGGTTGCAATATTTAGAGCTATCAAATAACATGCTACAGGAACTTATCATAGACACTTAAGGCATGGAATGCTACTACTAAATGCATAGAACAAAAGTCCTTTACTGTCCATGAGCCAAAAAGTATCAGAAGATATGATGGCACCCATGTAAACATGGCAAATGATATGACAGATTCATACATGGCAGGAACAACGATAAGTACGCATGTTAGTGAGCTTGTACCACTCACCACATAGCAATACATGGCATGTACAGGCAACCAACAGTAATAAGGCATGTTTATGAAACTAAGCATGGCAAGAACAAGTTCATAGAGTGCATGGATCACTAGCAAAACACATGGCAAAACTGAACTTCATGTTAACAGGCTGACAACAACATTATTTAGCAATTAGAGAGCAAGATTACAACAAGCTACAGCAGGATATAAATGCAACCAGGGGCATGTATGGATAGAGCATGACATGTATAAAAAATCAACCTTAGTGAACATCTCCATATTATGCATAGAATGACTCGTAGCAGCAGGTTTACATAGCATCACAAAATAACAGATTCAGCCTAGCAAAACAGTAACAGCAAGTACCCTACTTAACAAGCTTGATGCACTCAGCACACAACTCACAAAAATACATGGATAGCACCCCTGTAAAGATGGAATGACATAGATCAAAGCACATGTAGACACCAAGCTCATAGGATGCACACATCAAATGCAACAAAAATGACAAATCACCAAGTTATAACAATTTCAGCAGATTAACATCATATAGCACTCTTGCAACGATTATTCGGGCATCAAGATGACCTCAAACAAGCATGGTGCAATGGAACAAAATGAAGAGCATCTCACAGTGAACATTTTGATATACTACACGCATAAAGCGGAGAAACATGCATGGAGATATGGCATGGCAAAGTATGCACCTGAATGTATGATTTTAGGGACGTAGCAGATTTTTCAGAAAAAAAAACAAACGCGCGCAAGATAGCTAAAAGTCGCCCAGCGCGGGATTTAGAGGGGGCGTGCTCACCAAGCAGCCACTGGGCTGGGGCGATCTGGGCCTGGTGACACCGTGGGCCGAGGCCGCGGGGAAGGCCCACGTGCAGCCCACACGTGGTGGCCGTGCATGTGCTCGCATGCAAACTAGTGCGTGTATGCAGGCGCGGCCATGGCGCAGGGTGACGGCTGCACCGGCCGGCAGGGAGGCTAGGAGGAGGCCGGGGTTGCGGGAACGGGCGGATCCGGCCGGCGACTCGCCAGATCTGGTGGTGGAGACGCGGGGGCGAGTGGGGCTGCGAGCTCGGAGCTCCGGCGGCGATGGCATCCTGCGGAAGAGAGAAAGGCAGTGAGGAATGAGGAGAGGAGGACGGGAGACGGCGGAGGCGGCAAACCTAGGACGGCGGAGGCGAGGAGTGCGGGCGGCGGGGTCGATGAGGCGGGGTCGGAGCTCTGGATCGGGAGCTCCTCTCCCGATCTGGAGCTCAGGGCGCGGGGGCGGCGCGGTCCGTGCCCTAATGGGCTCGGTGGGCTGTGCCCGGGCCCGGCGGGCCGCGCGGTGGAGGGGGAAGCTGGGGGCGACGTGGCGAAACGCCACTGGTTCGGGACGGCGGCGCAGGTGGCGGCTGGCCAATCGGGGCGCGCCAAGTGGCGGCGGCGAGGTGGCATGCACCGGATTTGGAGGAGAACGCGGCGGCATGGGATCCGAGGAAGAGGTGGGAGGTGGCTGGCGGCACGGAATTTGAGGAGGGGCTAGGGTTAGTCCATTTTAGGCAGGTGGGGTGCCTATTTATAGCAGGTAGGCTAGGTTAGGGGGGTTTTGGGGGCTTTCGGAGCCCTCTGATCGCGATTCGATGGCTCCAGTAGGAGGGGGGGTTAGGCAGGTCTAGGTGGGCTGCAGGTGAGTTGTGTAGATGATTGTGGGCTGAGAAGAGAGGGAGGACGGCAGCCCGGCAACAGTTTCTAGAGACCGAAAACGTCCGACGTTAGACCGGCTATATTGCGGCTATATGAATAACGGTTGGGCTAACAAACGAGCTCCGAATGTGACAAAACTTGATAGGCGCTCTGTCTACACTATAATAAGACCACACGCCAAGTTTCAACCCATTCCGAGAACATTTTATGCCACTTATAAAATAATATTTCGGAGGTGCCGCGGGCGCGTGCGAGTGTGTCTGTGCTCAGAACAGACAATGAAGAGAACCGGCGGAACCCGAACGGATGCAAAATTTAAAAACATGCAGATGAAATGCATATGATGACATGGCAAAATGCAACACGCAAGCAAATGACATGGCAACGACGGCGAATAACTGGAAGACACCTGGCGCATCGAATCCGGGGCGTTACACCCCCTCCACAGTTCACACCCCGGTCATATTGTCGTGGTGCTTAGGCGAAGCCCTGCGTGTATTAGTTAACCATCACCGTTACCATGCTGTCGTGCTGATGGAGCTCATATACTTCCTCGACACCTTGCTGGATCAAGAGGGCGAGGAATGCCATCGAGCTGAACGTGTGCAGAACTCAGAGGTGTCGTGCGTTCGGTACTTGATCGGTCGGAGCTAGAAGAAGTTCCACTACATCAACCGCGTTGTCAAACGCTTCTGCTTTTAGTCTACGAGGGTACGTAGACACACTCTCCCCCTCCCGTTGCTATGCATCTCCTTGAAATAGATCTTGCATGAATGCAGGAAAATTTTGAAATTGCATGCTACGTTCCCCAACACTAAGTTCATGATAATGGGTTCAGTTAATCAAATTACTAGTGAACTTCCACTTAAATCAACATCCATCAAGTTGTCTAAGTGTTCACACGGTCCATATCAACCAACCCATGTCCGATCATCATGTGAGATGGGGTGGTCATCAACGGTGAACATCTCCATGTTGATCATATCTACTATACGACTCATGTTCGACCTTTCGGTCCTCTGTGTTCTGAGGCCATGTATGTACATGCTAGGCTCGTCAAGTTTAAACCAAGTATTCAGCATGTCTAAAACTGGCTTACACCCGTTGTATGTGAACGTAGAGTCTATCACACCTGATCATCACGAGGTGCTTCAAAACGACGAACTTTCGCAATGGTGCATACTTAGGGAGAACACATTTATCTTGAAATTAAGTGAAGGGATCATCTTATAATGCTATTGTCATCCTAAGCAAAATAAGATGCATAAAAAGATAAAAATCACATGCAATAAAAATATGTGACATGATATGGCCATTGTCATCTTGTGCTTTTGATCTCCATCTCCAAAGCACCGGCATGTTCTCCATCATCACCGACATGACACAATGATCTCCATCATCATGCCGTCACTTGGTTGTCTCGCCAGCTATTTCTTCTACAACTATTGCTAATGGATAGCGATAAAGTAAAACAATTACATGGCATTTAATGATTGACACGCAGGTCATACAATAAATTAAAGACAACCCTATGGCTCCTGCTGATTGCTGTACTCATCGACATGCAACTCATGAACCTATTACAAAACATGATCATCTCATACACGACATATATCACATCATGTTTTGGCCATACCACATCACAACATGCCCTGCAAAAACAAGGTAGACGTCCTCTACTTTGTTGTTGCAATTTTTACGTGGCTGCTAGGGCAAACTATAAGAACCATTCTTATCTATGCAAAACCACAACAGTGATATACAAGTTGCCTTTTAACCTTCTACAAGGACCGTCTTTGTCAAATCAGATTCAACTAAAGTTGGAGAGACAGACACCCGCAAAGCCACTTTTATGCAATACAAGTTGCATGTCAGTCAGTGGAACCGGTCTCTTGTGCGTCGACAAGTAAGGTTGGTCCGAGTCGCTTCATCCCACAATACCGCGGAATCCAAATAAGACAAGGGAAGTAAGCAATTTGAACATCAATGCCCACAACTTCTTTGTGTTCTACTCGTGCATATGCATCTACACATAGACCTAGCTCATGATGCTGCTGATGGGGAATGAAGCATGAAAATTAAAAAAATCTTACAAAACACCCAAGATCTAATCTAGGAGATGCAAAACAACGAGAGGGGAGTGTGTCTACATACCCTTGTATACCAAAAGCGGAAGCATATATAACGCGGTTGATGTAATCGTACTCTTCACAATCCAATCTGATCTAGCGCCGAATGGACGGCACTTCCGTGTTCAACACGCGTGCGGCTAGATGACGTCTCCTCCTTCTTGATCCAAAAAGCAAGAGAGGATAAGTAGGTGGGATCTCAACCAGCACGACGATGTGGTAGAGATGGTGGTGGTGCATTCCCGGCAGGGCATCGCCAAACGCCGCCAAAACCAATCTGAGGAGAAAACGGGGAGGTAGGGTTGTCGTCGGGGCGTGGGATTTTTTGTGTCCAGCCCCTCCCTCTCCCTGATATGTCTCCTACATATATATAATTTTTGATTGTTCCATGCTATTATATTATCCATCTTGGATGTTATATATGCATTATTATGCTATTTTATATCATTTTTGGGACTAACCTATTAACCTAGTGCCCAGTGCGAGTTGCTATTTTTTCCTTGTTTTTGTCTTTTACAGAAAATCAATACCAAATGGAATGAAACTTTTTGATGATTTTTCTTGGACCAGAAGACACCTAGGAAGCTTCGGGAGGAAGCTAGAAGAGCCATGGATTGGCCACAAGCTCACCAGGTGTGCCCCAGTTGGGGGAGTCCCCCAAAGTTGTGGGCCCACCATGGCACCTCTAAGCCTAATCTCAGCTCTATTAATACCCAAATATTCCCATATACGAGAGGGCACACCAAAAATACTTTTCTACCGCCACAAGTTTCTGTCCTCATGAGATCCCATTTGGAGACCTGTTCCGGTACTCTGCCGGAGGGGGATTCAGTCACAAAGGGCCTCTACATCAACCTTGCTACCATTTCGATGATGTGTGGGTAGTTTACCACAGACCTTGCTTCTTATCTTTCTTTGATCTTTGATACAATGTTCTCCTCGATGTTCTTGGAGATCTATTCGATGTAATCTTCTTTCGCTGTGCGTTTGTTGAGATCCGATGAATTGTGGATTTATAATTAGATTATCTATGATATTTTTTGAGTCTTACCTCAACTCTTTTATGTATGATTAAGATAGCTTCGTATTTCTCTCCGACCTATTGATTTGGTTTGGCCAACTAGATTCACTTTTCTTGCTATGGGAGAGGTGCTTTGTAATGGGTTCAATCTTGCGGTGTCCTCACCCAGTGACAAAAGGGGTAGCGAGAGACGTATTTGTATTGTTTCCATTAATGATACAAAGGTGGGTTTTATTCATATTGATTGGACCTATCCCTCTACATCATGTCATCTTGCTTAAGGAGTTACTCAGTTCTAGTGAACTTAATACACTAGATGCATGCTGGATAGCAGTCGATGTGTATGTAGAGTAATAGTAGTAGATGCAGGAATGAGTGGGTCTACTTGTCACATACGTGATGCCTATATTCGTGATCATTGCCTTAGATATCGTCATAACTTTGCGCTTTCTATCAATTTCTCAACAGTAATTTGTTTACCCATCGTATGCATTCTTTCAAGAGAGAAGCATCTAGTGAAAACTATGGCCCTGAGCTCTATCTTTTACCATAGGGAAAAGCTTGTGAACAGTCTTATCCAACACCGCGCGTCCGCCGCCTTGAGCGTGTGACGCGTGTCCCATGCGTTGCTCGCTACTACATCTCTACTGTATTTTTTCTGCAACAACATCCGTGTTACAAAAATACCTTGCGCAACAACACCAATGTTGCAAAAAATTGGAGATGCAAAAAATGCAATAAGACGCGTGTTGCAAAAAATATATGCAACAAGACCTCTATTGCAAAAAAAATGCCACAAGACCTCTGCTGCAAAAATTATATTTGCAACACTAACCTTGTTGCAAATATTTTTGCAACAAGACTTGTGTTGCAAAAGGAAACTTGCAACACACCCTCTGTTTCAGAAATGAGGACAACACTAAGCCACGAGATCCGACAGATCCTTTAAAAAGATACGACAGCTGACGCCTAGCACATCTAAACAAAAAATCTGCAACACAACACATGTTTTGTTCGTACGACATGTGCCCCTAAGTCCTCATGACCCTCCTCTAATTTTTCTGCAACAACTCCAATGTTGTAGAAGTTTTCCCATAACATAATATATGTTGCAAAAAAGTGAAGACAATTTTTTTCTACAAACCTCAGTTATAAAGAAACTAAAACAAGACCTCAGTTGCAAAAAAAATCTGCAACACACACTGTGTTTCAGAAAGGTAAATAGCGGTTCCGACGTTTTGCAACAAGCATCCTGTTGCAGGACTTGTCTGCAACACCACCCTTGTTGAAAAAGGGAGGTGGCGCTTGTGAGTGGGTTAATCGGATGGACATCCCTGCATCCATCCAACGGCCAGCAAGGCAGCGGATGTTCTCTAGCCATCTGTGGGCAGACGCATAGTGTGACCCTTTAACATATTATTTTTAGATCTATAAAACCAGAAACACCAAAATACCTTGATGCAATTTATTTAACTTTACTTTATTTTGCACTTTTATTTATCTTTTATACCTATCTCTGTCAGATCTCATCCTTGCAAGTAACCGTGAAGGGATTGATAACCACTTTATCGCGCTTGGTGCAAGTATTTGTTTGTTTGTGTAGGTGCTATCATTGGAGACTTGTGTGCTCCTCCTACTGGATTCATAACTTGGTTCTTAACTGAGGTAAATACTTATCTCTACTTTGCTGCATCACCCTTTCCACATCAAGGGAAAAACCAACGCAAGCTCAAGAAGTAGTAGGAAAAATTTCTGGCGCAATTACCAGGGAGGATCTACAGCAAGCGTACCAAGTACCCATCATAAACTCTCATCTCTTGCATTTACATTATTTACCATTTGCCTCTCGTTTTCCTCTCCCCCACTTCTAATATGTTCTCAGAAAAACACACACAAATATTTGCCTTCTTTCTGTTTGCCTTTTTGTTTGCCTTTTATGTCTTACTTGTTTTGTTTGCTTGTTCGCTTGGCTAATTGCATGTTTATTCCAAATCATAAGTAAAAAGTTTATGGATATTCATCCACTTGCTAATATTTTCAAAAGATCTAACTATGATGAACCAATTTCTAGTGAGTTGAGTGCACTAGATTATCTTCATGAACTTGCTTGAAATACGTGAATCCAAAAATTGTGATGAAGTGCTAAAAGAAGAAATTTATGAAGTGATTCACGATAGCTCCTTGAATGAAAAGCATGCCTGCAATGGTGTTATTATAAATTCTATTAATGAATTGTGCTAATAATATGCAAAAAACCTAAGCTTGGGGATGCTAATTTTGATATGTCCACTACTTGTTGCAATGATCATGATTGGGGCGATTCTTCTCATGATCTTGAATATTTATTTAAGCCTCATGATGAATGTGTTTGCAATAATATTGAAAGTGGGTTTGGAAGAGTTTCAACTCTAGGTAATAATAATCCCACACATTTGTAGAGTGTTCAATCTTATGAATGTTTTGATAAAAGTGGGTCTGAAGAGGTCATGACTTTAGTTGATGTTAATCCCACTATATTGGAAGATTATAAAACTTTTATGCATGTGGATCATGAATAGAAAATTTCATATGATAGCTATATTGTTGACTTTCATTATGATCCTACATGTAATTATTATGAGAGAGGAAAATATGGTTGTAGAAATTTTCATGTTACTAAATTACCTCTCCTTATGTTGAGATTGCTAGTGTTTCTTTCTTCTTCATTGCATATGCTAGTTTTTGCTTGTCCTGATAAATCTTTTCCCTACAAAATGCCTATGCATAGGAAGTATGTTGGACTTAAACTTGTTTTTCACATGCTATATGATGCTCTCTTTATGCTTCAATTTTTTGTCTTTCATGTGAGCATCATTAAAATTATCAACGCCTAGCTAAAAGGCTTTAAAGAAAAGCGCTTGTTGGGAGACAACCCAATATTTTTCCTTTCTATTTTGATTTATGCAATTATACTTATTTTATGATTTCATTTTAGTATTTTAATTAGTGTTTGTGCCATTTAAGACCTTTGGGATGATTTGGGTGATAGTTGATTTGATTTTGCTAAAAAATAGAAACTTTTGCATCCAGTAGAAAAATTGTCAAAATTCATTGGAGCGTGATAAAACTTTGAAGTTTTTACACAAGATTGATATACAAATTTCCTACATTGTCCTAATTTTTCAGAATTTTTGGAGTTAAAGAAGTTTGGCTAAAGTTCAGATTACTACATACTATTCTGTTTTTGAGAGATTCTGTTTTCATCGTGTTGTTTGCTTATTTTGATGAATCTATGGGTTGTAATGGGGGGTATGAACCATTGAGAAGTTAAACACAGTATATATAATACAAGTATATAATTGGAATGAATTTACAATAGTACCTAAAGGTGGTGATTTGCTTTATTATACTAACGGATCTCACGAGTTTTCTATTGAGTTTTGTGTTGTGAAGTTTTCAAGTTGTGAGTGAAGTTTTGATGGACTATGGAATAAGGAGTGGCAAGAGCTTAAGCTTGGGGATACCCAAGGCACCCCAAGGTAATATTCAAGGACAACCAAGCATCTAAGCTTGGGGATGCCCTGGATGGCATCCCCTCTTTTGTCTATGATCCATCGGTAAATTACTTGAGGCTATATTTTTATTCACCACATGATATGTGTTTTGCTTGGAGCGTCTTGTATTATATGAGTTTCTTTATTTGATTTTTAGTTTGCCACAATCATCCTTGCTTTACACATTTGAGAGGGACACACATTAATTGTGAATTTATTAGAATACTCTATGTGCTTCACTTATATCTTTGTGCTAGGTAGTTACTCCAGTGCTTCACTTATATCTTTTTAGAGCACGACAATGGTTTTATTTTGAAGAAATTGATGAACTCTCATGATTCACTAATATTATTTTGAGAGTCTTATAAATAGTATGGCAATTTGCTTGGGTTATGAATTTAGTCCTAATATGATGGGTATTCAAGAGGGATATAATAAGAACTTTCATGAAGATCATTGAATATATGAGAAGTTTGATTCCTTGCATTTGTTTTGAGATATAAAGATGGTGATATCCGAGTCATGCTAGTGATTAATTATGGTTTTGTCAGAATATTTGTGTCAAGGTTTGTGATTCCCGAAGCATGCACGTATGGTCTCTCGTTATGCGATGAAGTTGGAGCATGATTTATTTTTGATTGTCTTCCTTATGAGTGGCGGTCGGGGACAAGCGATGGTCTTTTCCTACCAATATATCCCCCTAGGAGCATGCGTAGTAGTACTTTTCTTTGAGGGCTAACAAAATTTGGTAATAAGTATGTGAGTTCTTTATGACTAATGTTGAGTACATGGATTATACGCACTCTCACCCTTCCATCATTGCTAGCCTGTCGGTACCGTGCATTGCACTTCCTCACCTTGAGAGTTGGTGCAAACTTCTTAGGTGCATCCAAATCCCGTGATATGATACGCTCTTTCACACATAAGCCACCTTATATCTTCCTCAAAACAACCACCATACCTACCTATTATGCCATTTCCATAGCCATTCCGAGATATATTGCCATGCAACTTCCACCGTTCCGTTTTGTTATGACACATACCATCATTGTCATATTGCTTTGCATGATCATATAATTGACATAGTATTTGTGGCTTGGCCAACGTTCATATTTATTATACATGTCACGTCAGATCATTGCATGCGGCATTCATATCGAGTCATATCTTTGTTCTAGTATCGAGTTGTAATTCTTGAGTTGCAAGTAAATAAAAGTGTGATGATCATCATTATTAGAGCATTGTCCCATGCGATGAAAGGATGATGGAGACTATGATTCCCTCACAAGTCGGGATGAAACTCCGGACTAAAATAAATAAAAAGAGGCCAAAGAGCCCCCAAAAAAGAGGCCAAAGAGCACAAAAGAAAAAAAGAAAAAAATGAGTGAAAATGAGAGAAGGGACAATGCTACTATTCTTTTTCACACTTGTGCTTCAAAATAGCACCATGTTCTTCATAATAGAGAGTCTCCTATTTTGTTACTTTCATATATTACTAGTGGGAATTTTCATTATAGAACTTGGCTTGTATATTCCAATGATGGGCTTCCTCAAAGTGCCCTAGGTATTCGTGAGCAAGCAAGTTGGATGCACACCCACTTAGTTTTCTTTTTGAGCTTTCATACACTTATAGCTCTAGTGCATCCCTTGCATGGCAATCCCTACTCCTTGCATTGACATCAATTGATGGGCATCTCCATAGCCCATTGATTAGCCTCGTCGATGTGAAACTTTCTCCTTTTTTGTTTTCTCCACACAACCTCCACCATCATATTCTATTCCACCTACAGTGTTATATCCATGGCTCATGCTCGTGTATTGCGTGAGAGTTGAAAAAGCTTAAGGGTAATAAAATGTATGAACCAAGTGCCTGGCTTGTCATCGGGGTTGTGCATGATAAATACTTTGTGTTAAGAAGATAGAGCATGACAAGATTATATGATTTTGTAGGGATAACTTTCTTTAGCCATGATATTTTGAGAAGACACGATTGCTTTATTAGTATGCTTGAAGTATTATTGTTTTTATGTCAATATTAAACTTTTGTTTTGAATCTTATGGATCCGAATATTCATGCCACAATAAGAAAGATTACATGATAAACATGTTAGGTAGCATTCCACATCAAAAATTCTATTTTTATCATTTACCTACTCGAGGACGAGCAGGAATTAAGCATGGGGATGCTTGATACGTCTCCAAAGTATCTATAATTTTTGATTGTTCCATGCTATTATATTATCCATCTTGGATGTTTTATATGCATTATTATGATATTTTATATCATTTTTTGGGACTAACCTATTAACCTAGTGCCCAGTGCCAATTGTTGTTTTCCCCTTGTTTTTGTCTTTTACAGAAAATCAATACCAAACGGAATGAAACTTTTTGAAGATTTTTCTTGGACTAGAAGACACCTAGGAAGCTTCAGGAGGAGGCCAGAAGAGCCATGGATGGGCCACAAGCTCACCAGGTGCGCCCGGGGGGGCGCCCCCCGAGCTTGTGGGCCCACCGTGGCACCTCCAACCCTAATCTCAGCATAATAATTCCCAAATATGCCCCATATACTAGAGGGCACACCAAAAAATACTTTTCCACCGCCGCAAGTTTTTGTCCTCGTGAGGTCCCATCTGGAGACCTGTTTCGGTACTCCGCCGGAGGGGGATTCGTCATGGAGGACCTCTACATCAACCTTGCACTACAAAAAAATACACTTCCGTGATGATACATGTTTGTCACAGTAGGTCACGTTTTCTGTCATGCATGTACATCCATGACGATTTTATGACAGAATCAAGATAGTCATACTTGTGCTGTCCTAGAAGTGTTCCATGGCATTACCAGAATTATCATCATGGAAGTGTCCATTTCCATGACGATAAATCGCGTGTCATAGAAGTGCTTTCGTCAAGGGTGACCGACATGTGGCATCCACCATAATGGGTCGCCATGAAGCTATCGGGTTCCGGTTTGTATCTGATAACCTGTTAACAGCCCCGACCAATGGGGATTTTCCACGTGTAAAATTATCGTTGGCTATAGCAACCACGTGTCAGCACCCGAAAAGGACAGATGTCAACTGCCCAATGGACAAGAGGCGCCTATGATACGTAGACACATGGAAAGGCCCAACAGTGGTCCATTTAGGTTAAAAAGGTTGGCCCAGTCAAAATTAGCGGGCTGGCCCATTAACGGCCTGCTTGCAGACGGCCCATTCGAAGTTAAGGCCCGTACGACTATTGTCAAATCGGCCCGTGGGCCGTTCTAAACTTGTCATCATCTTGGCCCATGGTCACTTCTGGCCCGTTAACATTTTGCTAAGTATTTGGGTCGAAATACAACCCAGTCTATTTCTGACCTATTAAAGGTCTTGCTTCATTTGGGCCCATTTTTTGGCCATTCAAACTTTCGGCCCATAAACGACCGTGAAGGATTTGGATCATATTCGGCCATGTCTAACATTTGGCCTCTTAGAGGCCCACTGTAGATTTGGGCCACTTCCAGCCTGTTGTGATTTTCAGCCTGTTAACGTCGGACAAATCCATGGGCCATATGTGGCCCAACGTCAAATCGGGCCTATTAATGGCCCATATAGAACTGATACTAATCAAGCCCGACCAAACTTCCAACCTGTTAAAGGCCCGTGTAGTAGGTCGGTGCATTTATGGCCCCTCTGAATTTCGGCTTGTGAACGATCCGCATTGTAAATGGGCCACCACGAGCTGAGATACATTTTGGCCTGCTAATGACCAATGGGTTATTTGGCACAATCATGGCCCAGTCTCACTTTTGGCCTATTAAAGGCCCATGTAATTTATGGGCTCGAGATATTTACACATGTTAATGACCTATTGTTACTGAGGGCCCAAATTATGTTTAGGCCTGTTAAAGGCCCACTAGGTGCACAGGCCTACCAAAAATATGAAAGCTTATGCTGATTTAGGCCCAGATATTTTAGTGGGCTACATGCAAATTACGGCCCATAATCGTTTTTAGCCCAATTGGAATGGGCCTAACGAATGTTGGCACGTTGGGCTCCTACGAAGCTTTCGGTCGAATAAATAACTAAGATAAACCTACACTATACAAAAATAGTGTCATAATTTCTACAGCCTTTGGCAACACGATAAATGTTGTATCACAACAAAATAAATTCCATCCATACAACAAAAGGCTTGTTGGCCTAAAGTTTATAGTCCTTGCAGATAAAAGCACCATCAGATGTATAGAAGCACAAATCATTTGACTTGAGTGCTAATGTTTCAGGCTATAGAATATGATGGAGCAGCATGATCATCCCCTTTTTTCCGCCATTGCTCTTGAACAACGAAGCAAATGTCTGATAGTCTAGTTTCAAAACCATTCATATCTTAACGACATTTGGCAACCACTATTCTTGTTTCCGAAATGACGTCCATTAGGGATTGGACTTGTGTCTGGAGCATAGACACTCTCTCTAGCTGGAAGATTTTGTTCAATAGGCGATTTGGTTGAGGTTACCTTGACAACCAAGCCAGAATTACGCAGGAAGGTGCTTTTGCACTATTAGTGGAGAGATACTGACGCACTGCAGCAAGAGGTGACATTGTGCCTGTGGTAGCTTCGCCACCTTCAGGTGGTTGTGGTTGTTCAATCATTTGTTCCATAGCTTGCTGAAAGTTTGAACTTTTAGATTAGTGTACCAGATAAGTTACTAATCAGATAAAAACAAACAAAGTAGGTTTCACGTTTATACATAACTTATTTTGGTGAACTACTGTAATACATTAGCATGTATTGTAGTGCCAACTACATAATAAAATCACTTTCGAAACATATGTCCATGTAGCATGCCTACCGTATTGTCTATTTTCTCACATTCGTTGACATGTAAGGATAAAGAGACATGGTTTAAAGTAGGATGAACATAGTATGTCATCATTCATATCATGGGCAAACAGATATAAAACAAAAATGCTATTGTATCATTGTGTGGGCACGTGAACATCACAACTAGATTACAGATCAAGACCAAAAGAATATCCTTCATCTCTTTTAAACCGTGTAAGGTGAAATGATACGTTAAGACAACAGTGTATAAAAGTGAACAGAGTAACTGACATTGGTTGCAAACCTAGCAGTTATATGAACACGTCATAATAACAAGAGTTCAATGGCAGGAGGAGTAAGGACTTACAACATCGGCTTGAACTAGTGTGCTCATGCCCTTCATCTTGCTGGTGTGGCAATCCTTGAAGATTTGCACTGCATTCGGTTCAGGTTCTTTTTGGTCCGCACAAGCTTTCCTCTGTATTTGGAACAAGTCAATATAGATGCGATAATATGGCACAGAAAAAAGAAGGAAGTAGAAGCTATTTACAAGAGGCTCGCAGTGTGCAATATAGCTACGAGATCCTGTAGTCTGTTGGAATTTCACTTTAGAATGGTTGGTTTTGTTCTTCAAACAGTTAGCCTAGAAAAAGATACACTTGTAAGGCACATACGGAAAAAAAATACAAGTTCAATATGTGATCTGACCAAATACATATACCCTACCTGGTACTTTGGATCAGACCAGTGTTTAACAAGGGTTGTCTAGTTTCCATCTGTAATATATTCCACTTGAGATGTTTGGGCGATTTCATTGTTAGCCTTGCCTTCAATGTGAGTTTTTCTAAGGTGATGCCGATACTGTCATAGAGCAGACTGAAAAACATGAGTGCATGCTTGTTTAGTTGCATCATATTTTGGATCCAACTTGAACCTCATTTGTTGAAAAAAGAATGTGAGTCTTATTAGGAGGAAGCTAGAAAGTAGGGGACAGAGCAAGACAATGTTACAAATTGCGATGAATAACATTACTTATGGATAAATGGTCAAGGAAGGTGTTAAACTCAATATCGTCTTTCTCATTCCTATACTGGATCCACGTCCGGAGGATACGTGCATGACACCTAACAGCAACAGCTGCATCTGATACTAACTTGGCTGACTCTGTAGCATCACGTGGCCTTTTTAAACCTACCTCAAAATGGATCTCCATTCTTCCTCCTTTAGATTTTGTTAATCTGTCAAGCATTATCCCTGATGTCTATTTCCGTTTGCGCCATGGTGCTAGTTCAAGAACGAATATGGAAAGTGTTAGTGCACATCAAACTACGAGAGTACATATAAAGGAGCATGCAACAGCAACTTGACTCGGTCAGGTACCGTATTGGTATTGATGCTCATGAGGTTCATCTAATCTTACTAAGTCCTGTTGTGTCAGCAGTGCTTCGAAAGTAGTGTTAGGTGTGAAGGCAGCTTGGGAACTGGCTAGTTTCGGAGCAAACGAACAAGTAACTCATTGAGATGCCGGTACAGTTGAAGTGGATGCTGCAGCTGGCGGAGCAGGTTATATTGTGTTTGTAGATTTAGCTGGTGGACTTGGACCTTCTACTGCACTATAAGTACCAGCTGAATCTCGAGGGTAGATCCTTTTCTGTTGCACCCGACGAGTAACACCATTTCCTACTATATTATTTTCCTTGCTCTTTTTGACTTTGCCATGTCAAGCCATATCCACAACACAAAAGAATAAAATCGCTCTTCAGGATGCATGATACAGACAAGCAATACTTTGATGTAAGACAACCGTATGAGGATGGAATATGTAAGAAAAAATAGGAATGCATGACATATTCACAACTACGATGTGTAAACTAAGCAGAAGGAATTTCAAGAAAATAGAAGTAATGCAAGCTAGACACCATATGAAAGATGCAATCAATATCACTCTGCCAAGTTAAAAGTGTCTTGTCATAAGTGGAATTTCGAAAAAGTAGAAGCAGTAGAACCTAGAAATCAATGCTAGATGCAACCACTATCAAACTGCCATGTTAAAAGCATTCAGTCATGAGTGACTGATGCGGGATACACAACAACAATACTTTGATGTAAGAACATGGTATAATAGATAAATGCAGTGTATTCTAGACACAGAAAGGCATGTCATGTGCACATATATAACGTATATACTCAGCAGGTGCAATTTAATAAAAATAGAAGAAATGCAGGCTAGACAACATATGCAACATGAAACCAATTATCACACTATCAACTTAGAGCAAGCATTAGCAGTAGACTTGGGACTTCAACTGCATTAGCAGTAGTAGTGGCAAATCAAGAGAGTCACTGTTTGCGTTGGTCTGGAGGACCACCAACATCTCCTAACTTACTCTTTTCCTTCCTCTTTTCTAATACTAGATGACCTGGTTGCGCCAATGGCGCAAGAAGCGAGTTAAAAGCAATGTTAGTAGTGAGTAAGTAGGAGATGTAAATGGAAAGATAATGCAATGTGGATTGTATTACAAATAGTAGGATGACTTAAATTGATTTTTAGATGAAAAAAAGAATGTTTAGAAGAGGAGGTGTGCAATTTTGGATATGATGGCGGATACAATAATAGTGTTAAACTTGGATTTCAGAAAGTATTCATTTCCCTTTTAGGTCTTCTGGGATATTGATTGACGATCATATATAGGGCAATGTAAATGGGTTCCTTTGGTCACAGAAGCAGAAAGCTTTTCCCTAAATATATATAAAAATTGCATTAAACAACAGGGTTTAGACGTAATTGGAATATATATATATATATATATTACACATATCTAACAAAGCATCATGGATTCCAAATTTATACACGCCAGAGAGTAGTGCCAAAAGCAAACAAGAGAGTAGTGCCAAAAGCAAACAGGTTCTTAGGGTGAAGCTACATAGAGCTTCATAGGCTATTTAGGTAGTTTAGTAGACTAAACATGATGAACAGAGAGTCTAGTGCCAAAAGCAAACAGGTTCTTATGGTGAAGCTATACACAAAGAACTTCATAGGCTAATTATGTTGTTTAGTAGACTGAACACGATGCTTAGAGGGCGTGCACGGTGAGACGCAAGCGCTTGTAGTTGCGCTTGAAGGCGAAGGCATATATTTCTCTTTCCTTCCTATTAGTTGTGGGGAAGGAGCCTGCCCAGCCTCTGGTAATTGTTGCCCTATTATAAACTCCTTTTATTAGATGGGCTTTGATGCAGGGATTCCATCTCTAGATTTTATTAGCAAGTCATACAGCGGCGGAGATATTTCTTGGTAAAACTGACCGGGAAATACTGCAAATGAAAGGTAACAACACTGAGAAAAGAAATATTGGAAATGAAAGGTAACAACACTGAGAAAAGAAACATTGGAAATGAAAGGTAACAACACTAAGAAGAATTGTATATATAATTGCAGGTGATGTGTATAGGCTGGTCTTGGCATTCTTTGAGTGGAAAACATGTGAGCCGCTTCATGTATAGCCTCACTTTGTTTCCCCATCTGCAGTGACCATCAAAGCTTAGAAAGTAGATAGTGTCGGGTTCCCCTATTCAATGGTATATAAAATGGTTGGTGTAAGCATATGCATGTACTAGTATTAGTAGAGCAAATGAACACATTGTTTGATCGTACGGGTTCTGTAGGCCTTGTGTTCAGCCTTCTTCGGTTTTATGTATTTAGTTGTAGGTGTTTTTTTGACCTGAAACTGTAGGGTATAGACCCCACAGTAATTTTATTGCTCTACAAGAAAAGGTTACAAATGTACACAATTTACAAGGTCTAACAGACCCAAAAAGAAAAAGAAAGAAAACATGAAACTCACCTCAAGGAGGCAAAAAGGAAATCCATCTAAGCAAATCCTCCTTGAACTTAGGCTTAATTCTATGAACCAGGAGGGAGATGTCTAGAATAAAAGAAGACCTCCATCTACGAAAAGATGGTGGGATATTCCTAAAAACCCTGTCATTCCTAACATTCCAGATGTTCCAGCATGCTAGGAAAACCACTTCAGAGAAGAAAGGCTTAGCAAAGTCGCTTCTAGCATGATAAGCAATGGCAATCATATCATCTCCAGCCATCCAGTTGATTTGAAGATAATTGCAGACCCTACAACTGAAATTACATTGAAAGAATAGATGATCTCTATCCTCTTTGGCTTGTGTTGGACATAGAACACATAAGTTAGAATCAGATACATTCCAGTGCCTTCTCTCCAACATATCCTGAGTGTTCAGCCTATCCATAATCAGCATCCAAGCAAAGAACTTAATTCTCATAGTGCAGCAGCTAGCCCACACCCAGGATAAGAGTGGGTTGGGCACAATGTGTTTATGCAAGAAAGAATAGTATTTCTTGGCAGAATATCCCTTGCCATCCTCCTTCCACACCCATGTATCATTAAGCTAAGGATCATGGTTTGAGAGCAGCAGCATATTTTGTAAAGTCTGTAACTCTCCAAAGGCTCTCTCAGAGAGTGGTAAATGGAATAAGGAGGTGAGCTCAGTCAAATCAAAAACCTCAGCAGCAGAAATTAGGGGATCAATGGCAAATGAAAAAAGCCTAGCAAACCTCTGCTCAAGAGGAGTATTAGTGTCCCCCAAAGACCAAGAATCAGACCAAAACAGGATAGTGTCCCCCTTATTAACATGTACTGCACTGACCATCCTGAAGTTATCCATTAACTTGCAGATATCTCGCCACCAGAAAGAGCCACAAATGATGGTAGCATGAGGAACCCTATCATGATAGTAAGTGTTCCAGATGAGCTGAACCCAGGGCACATCAACTTTATTGTAGAATTTACTAGCATGTTTAAGGAGCAGAGCCTCATTCTGCAGCTTCAGATTCAAAATACCCAAGCCTCCTTTGTTCTTTGGTCTGCAAACCAAACCCCAAGCAGCCAAGGACTGACCAAAATCTTGTCCATACTTCCTCCAAAGACATTGCCTCTGAATTCGTTCAAGCTGCTTTAAAATACCAGGAGGCAAATCCAGACTACACAGGAAAAAAATTGGCACAGAAGAAAGGGCAGAGATCAGGTACTGCAGGCGCCCACCATGAGCAAGGAAGGAAGAGCTAACAGAAAGCTTCCTTTCCATACTATCCACCAGTGGCATTAAGTCCAATATCTTAGGTTTTGTAATTCCCACAGGAAGCCCAAGATAAGTAAAAGGAAGGGTGCCAACCACACAACCAAATACAGCAGCAAGTCTGGCAATCTCCACAGAATCCACATTGATAGGAAGAATGGAAGACTTATGATAGTTAACATGCAGTCCAGTGGACTTAGAGAAGAGAAGTAGCATTTTCTTCAAGGAGAGCAATTGAGCTTCCTCAGCAGGCATAATAATGAGTGTGTCATTAGCATACTGGATAATTGGGTATTCCTTATCATGGCATGGAATAGGGAGCTGTAGCAGTCCTTTCTGATGCATATCATTTACCACTGATTGCAATAGATCTGCAGCAATGGCAAACAGGAGTGGAGAAAGAGGGTCGGTGTTGTATGATGATAATCATGAAGAGGGTTTGAAAGATTAGTATGAATAGGAAGGCAAATAAAATTAGGTATAATGGCATGACAATGGTAATGGTAGACGGTTTTGTACCATGCGATGTGTGCTCCTTTTTCTTTTTTTCTTGGCTTTCATGCGATGGTGTGAAGGTCCTACAGAGCTATAAACAGTAAGAGGTTTAAAAGGTGAGTATAAGCAGTATGTTTTAAAAAGTAAATCTGTCGTGGTGTGCTTACCAGCATCATACTGATGTTGATAACAGTTGGTTTGTAGGTTGCGTTGTTAGGTTGAGGAAGCGGTTTGGAAGACCCGCTATCATCACCACTGCAAGTAACATTATAGTTTTTCTGCAAGGAAATATCGCAGTTGTTATTCTGGTTAACTACAACCTTTCTTAATGCTATGTAATAGTCCTTGACATAAAGACAACTCAAATCAAAAGAAAGCTGGGTAAATACTTTCAAAGCATCTAGATGGTGTGCACAAGGACATCAATACAAAAAGTGATACAAAATATTAAGAAATTGTAGGTTCATTTATGTTATTCCAAGCCAAAATGTCCTAGCCAAAGAGTAGTTGTACCAGCAGAATAAACATACCAGGTTTTTTCTGGAACAAAGCAGTAAAGCGCCCATGGCCAGGAAGCCATAAGAACAAACGGCCGAACACAGTACCACTATTCATACAGTCGCTATTGCTACAATAGAATGAGAAAATATTTCTTAATGTTCTTTCTCTCAATGAAAAAAACATGATGTTTGCATTATAGAATAAGATGAAACGATGATAAATTAGTTGTAGCCCAATTGAGCATAGAGATTCATGCATTAGAGGATAGTGGGTTCAGAGATATTATGTAGTTTCCAAACCAGCAGGCAACCGACCACGTGTCTGGTTGTACCTCCTCGGTGAATCCAGGCCTTGGCCAGGTTGTCAATGGACACCATTGGCATATGCTGTTGGTGGCCTCGATCTCAAAAAGTCCAGTGCACTCACCTGTGTCTAGAGAGACACGACACTGCCAGGCAAATGCAACATCGTGTAGGAACCAAAGGCATGACAGGGAAAGTTCAGCAGACCTCATGCTATAACGTCAGCTAAGCGACTTTCTACTGAGGAATAAAACTTCAAAGTGGTGTTGTAACAACATGGGTTCTCATACTATGCTCGAAATGAATCAGCAAGGGTCCAATTAGAAGCTAACATTCTTTATGAGTTCTGGTACTGACCACACAAAAAATACTGGAAATTTTACTTATGCACAGTATAGTGCATGGCCATCAGAATTACCAAAACCAAACATTATGCATATTGAAAAACTAAATTTATTTTTTCATACAATCCATGAGATTATTCCATTCTGAAACAAGTGAAAACTTGCGGAACACCTCTTTTAGTGAAGAAGCACTCAAAGTCACTATCCAACCATGATTACAAATAAGTAAAATGAAAGGACAACTAACAAAAATGTTTGCAACAAAAGTATTCCGTGAACATCGGTCATTAGTAAAGTACCGGGGTATCATGTATCCCTTGGCCTCTGCGATTGTGAGCACCTGCTAAAGCAGAGTAGAGCATGTGCCAGATAGCTTAGTTTTCTGAGCACAAGAAGAGTAGTATGCCTTCTAGAAAGAAATAGTTTTAGCATAAAGGGAGAATGAACAAGCAAGTTGCAAGATCACATTCTTCACATGGTGATTAAAGGTGCCAAAGGATGCATCTAATATTCATAGAGGACTAAGCTTTGCTAACAAAATCATTATGGAGAGTATTTTCATCTAAAACGTTCTACTATATATAGCTCAGTTTTTGGCAGATATAGCAGTGTCATGGTATTACATGCAATCCACTACAAAAAGGCTTCACTACTTTTCTACCAAGATTTTTCAGTAATATGTATCCCCTTTTTAATTGGTACTGCTAAATGTAGCATCGTACTCTAATACTGAGTGGTTAACCTGCTTCCTTTCTCCAACAATTGCACTATTAGTGGTAGCACTGCCTGATATATGTCACTTTTCTGTAGCCCCTAAGGACTGAGTCGATGATCAGTGCCTAAAAATCTTGTTCTGAGCAATACAAAATCATGACTATGGTCTGTTCTGCATACATATATAATGCATGCTACTGATACTTATCATAGTGGCTGTACGTATTTCTTTCAGGTAATTTTTTTCTCTTGCTACTGCATAAACATACAACGCATGCCACTGATATTTATCATAGTGGCTCTACCTATATCTTTCAAGTAATTTTCTTGCCTTACTAAATCTACATATAGTGACAAAATTGCTCGAGTGCACTGTTCCCGAGTCTTGCTAAATCTACATATCCTAATAAAATTGCTCGAGTCCACCAATCATGGCAAATTGTATAAATAAAATAAGCAATATAAGAAACCAAAACACAAAAGTAAAGCATGCAGGCAGTACCCAGTTAGTCACCAGAATAAAACAATAAGTAATGAATAGAAACAAAAGAAAAAAAAACTAAAAACACATGCATAGAACACTAACCTTAATAGCAAGACGGGGAATCACCGAGGTAACAGAGCAGCAGACGACAAAGAAAGTGAAGGGAACCACAACATGACCTGTGAAACAAAAGGAACCAGGGACCTACATGAAAGGCAGGTCCAAAGAGCAAGCACAAACCTCAGTAGGCAATACAGCAGCCGAGAAGCTGAGCAAAGGATACAAAAAACAAAAAGAACAAAGTCATCATGCTTCAGATAAGCACATAGATGACGGTATGAATAAACGGCCAAAAAAGGACCTACTAGACACTGAAATAACAGGCTCATTTTATTGAAGTGTCCACTAATCTGCATGTATTAATGAGCAACAAGAACCATTCTATGAACATATAATAGGAAATGGTGCTGTGTCAGATTCTAAAGAACACACACTAAAGCAACAGAAAGAGATGGCCCACTAAATTCTGAAGCACACATATCAAAGCAGAAAGCATTGGTTTGTGCACACGCAAGCGATAATGCCTATTACACTGGATTCTGTAGCAAGCATCATTAGCAAGACATGAAAAAAATTGGGCAAGGATATGCCCGGAAAGGATCACGCAACAAGAAAATCACCATCACAAGCATAAGGAAAGACGGGCTAATGCACAATGCAACCATGGATCAAGTAACTTTCATATGTGATATGTCAACGAGCTGCAACCATGAATCAATTAACTTTCATGTGTCAATGAGCAACAAGAGTAAATCTGTACAAGTGCAAACAACAGGATGTGGCCTACCAGGCCTGGTAGATCACAAAGTATATATATATATATAAGCAGCATCAACTGGATTGGCCTTACACAAACAAGGAGCAACAAACAACAAGGATTGCATAAGAACTGTCAAAAGCTACAACCTGCCAATGCAAGACAGGGTACTGAAAATCGAGTAAACTGCACAAGCATGAACCTGAACCTAAATGAATATACACCTCCGAAAGCAGCAAGCAAAAACAAAAGAACTGAAGCAATCATAAGCAAGAAAGGATGTGTTTTTTTTCAACAAGATTGGAAGGATAACCCCACAAGCAACAGGATAGGCACACACAACTAATAAAGCAAGCCAAGGAAATCACGACTAACCTTGCTATCCAACAACACAGACGGTCAGCGAACAAGCAAAGGACCTGGACAGGTAACAAAACGAGAAACAAAGCCATGTTAGTTCACATGCATTTTGTCAAACAGGACACGAGCAAGGAAGAGCTCACCTTCTCGAGCAGCAAGGCGAAGGACGAACAAAAGAGAGACTGACCCTGCACAAACAACGGAAGGAGGACACTACCAATTCAACTATCATCGGCCACTCTTGCTCTCCAATTGGACTATCTGGCACTTGTGTTGAGACACCGAAGTTCAACATGCCGAGAAAAATCTCGTCGCACTCCATCTGCAGAAAATTCGACACAAGCTTCATATAGCACCACATCATATAGCCTGCCTAGCAGCATCAATATCAAAGGAAAATCTTTATATAAGTAGCAGTAGCAACATTAGTAGCACTGAACATATTTAGTAGTACACCATTTGAATAAATTCAGCTCGATAGCACTGAACATATTCAATTAACCACCTAGCCTGAATATATCCAGCGACAGAGACCCCAAAGGCCATCCCAATCAAGCGACAGAGATCCCATAGGCCATCACCATGCTCCCCGTCCCTGCTGCGTGGCGGCACCTGCTGGAGTCCATCCGCGACAACCCCGACCACGAGCTCCCAAGGGTCCAGCTGCTCCAGGACACAATTTTGGGTCAAATTAGAAAACCCCATCCATCTCCCCACGAACTGCAAGAACTTGCAGAAGGGTCGGCGAGTATCAAACAAATCCATTTGAAGAACCTACGAACGCGCCATATGCTACAACGAAGAACTCAGTCCCCCATGAACTGGGCACCGCACCTCACCAGACAGCCAAGAACTCATATCTTCGACAGATTGGGCGCAAGAAAGAGGCCAAGAATGACATAGAGAACACCCACCAAATTTCACCAACCAAACCAAGATGCTAGATGATGATGGGCACAGACGAGAAGGTAAAAGGGATTACAGAGAGAAACTCATGGGCGTGTCGGCTGGTGTGCATGACTGCTGCTCTACTCCTCCTGCCGAGTCCGGATCAAGGTTGCACTCCTCGGCTTCGGCTCGAGCTCCTCCTGCCGAGGCCGGGTCAAGGCCGACAGGTGCCTGCAGAGCATGGGGCGAGGTGTGGCTGCCTGCTCTCCTGCCGCCCGACGTCCTGCCGAGTCGCCCCTCGGCTCGAGCTCAAGCTAGGTGGACACGGTGACGAGGTGGAGAAGGGGGGCTCAGAGGCCGCTGGTGCGGTGGCGACAAGATAGAGAGAGGAGGCGGATGAGGCCGAGGAGGCGGCGACAGGAGAGGAGGTGGCTGCGAGGGCATGGGCGCGGACGGTGGCAGTAGAGGAGGCAGACGAGGCCGAGGCGGCAGCGGCGGCGGTGGCAGGAGAGGAGGCGGACGAGGCCGAGGCGGCGGCGGTGACAGGAGAGGAGGCGGCTGCGGGGGCGCGGGCTAGGTCTGGCTGTTTTCATAGCGAATAAAAGGAGACGTGGCCAGTGCCGCTAGTTGGGCGCACTGGCTCATCCTTTATATGTTCAATTGCCTTATGAAGTCAAAACCACAAGAAGATGAATAAAATTAGCTCTGCGTAACTGGTTGATGCATGATACAGACGAACACTACTTTGATGTAAGGCCAGCGGCAGGATAGGAGGATGGAATATATACAAAAAAAGACAACATTGCATATTCACACGTACGATAGGAGGATGGAATATGTATGAAAATCAATAAGCAGAAGGCATTTCAACAAAATTAGAAGAAATGAAAGCTAGGCATCAATGAACATGCAGCCAATATCACTCTATCAGGTAAAGTGTCTCGTCGTAAGTGCCATTTCAAGAAATTAGAAGTAGTACAAGCTAGAAGACAATGCAAGATGCAACCTACATCACACTCCCAAGTTAAATGTGTCTTATGGGTAAGTGATTATTGCAGGTATAAGTTGTAAGCTACACATATGCAATTCAACAAAATCAGAAGCAATACAAACTAGACATCATACGGAATATGCAACCACATATAAAAGTTCCAAGTTAGAGCAAGCACCTGTGATGGTGGAGTAGGGGAGATGTGCTCATCATCTACACAACTATGTTGATTGTCCAGCCTTGTGTTGTCTTGCGAATCTTGTTGGGAGGATGGCGGAGTAGAATCTGTAGAGATCCTCTGTTTGAGTTGTTTCGAAGGACCACCATCATCCACTGCTGAACTAATTTCCTTCAGCTGTAATGATTTTGCATTGTGAAGTCAAACAATAAGAAAAAGAAATAAAATAAAATTCGCTCTTCAGAACTCATTCATACATGATACTGACGAACACTACTCTGATGAAAGGCAAACACATGATACGAGGATGGAATCTGTACGAAAAACATGATGGCATGACATATTCACACCTATGATGTGGTAACTAAGCAGAAGACATTTCAACAAATTAGAAGCACTGCAAGCTAGACACCATATGAAAGATGCAACCAATATCACTCTGCCAAGTTTAAACTATTTGGCGTTTCAACAAATTAGAAGCAGTACATGCTAGAAATCATATGCAAGATGCAACCAATATCACAGTGGCGACTTAAAGTGCCTTATCATAAGTGAGTGATGTGGGATATGCAAGAATGATATTCTGATGTAAGAACATGGTGTGATCAGATATAGTATGTTCTAGAAACAGGAACACGTGTCATATTCACATGCATTATGTGTAAAGTAAGCAGATGCAATTCAACAAGTTATAAGCAATACAAGCTAGACATCATATGCAACATGCAACCACATATAATAGTGCCAATTTAGAGCAAACACATGTGATGGTGGAGTAGGGGAGATGTGCTCATCATCTACACACCTACGTTGATTGTCTAGCCTTGTGTTGTCTTGCGAATCTTGTTGGGAGGATGGCGGAGTAGAATCTATAGAGACCCTCCATTTCAGTTGCTCGGAAGGACCACTATCATCCAATGCTTTACAATTTAATTCCGCTTTATTGATTTTGCATTTGAGGTCAAACCGACAAGAAAAAAGTATAAAATTTGCTCTTCAGAACTCATTCATGCATGATACTGACGAACACTACTCTAATGAAAGGCAATGTCATGATACGAGGATGGAATATGTACGAAAAACTGGACGGCTTGACATATTCACACCTATGATGTGTAACTAAGCAGAAGGCACTTCAACAAATTAGAAGCACCGCAAGCTAGACACCATATGGAAGGTGCAATCAATATCACTCTGCCAAGTTAAAAATGTCTCGTCATAGGTGGCGTTCGTCAAACTAGAAGCACTACAGGCTAGAAATCATATTCAAGACGCAAACCAATATCACACAGCCAACTTTAAGGTGTCCCATCATAAGTGCCATATGCAGGATACATAAGAAGAGTAGTTTCATGTAAGAACATTGTGTGATAGACATATTTAGTATGTACCAAAAACAGGAAGGCATGTCATATTCACACGTATGTGTATAAGCTAAGCAGATGCAGTTTACACTAATTAGAAGTAATACAAGCTAGACACCATATGCAACATGCAACTAGATATCACACTGCCATGTTAGAGCAAGCACCTTGAATGGTGGAGTAGGGGAGCGGAGACTTGGAACTTGTAATGCACTAGCAGTACGAGGAGAAGCCGTACAGATGCCCCGTTTATGTTGCTGCAGAGGACCACCATCATCGCCTTCCTTACTCTTTTCCTTCCTCTTTTTTGATTTTGCCTTCTCAAGTCAAACCCACAAGAAAAAAGGAATAAAACTTGCTCTTTAGAACTCACTGATGCATGATACTGACGAACACTACTTTCATGTAAAGCAGCCGCATGATACGAGGATGGAATATGTATGAAAAACAGGACGACATGACATATTGACGTGTATGATGTATAAAGTGTAAACTAAGCACAAGGTGTTTGAACTAGTTAGAAGCAATGCAAGCTAGAAACCATATGAAAGATGAAACCAATATCACTCAGCCAAATTAAAAGGGTGGCCTCATAAATGTATTTGACCAAATTAGAAGCAATACATGGCAACAGGCTAGAAATAATATGCAATATGCAATGAATAAAGGTGTCTCATCGTAAGTGATTGATGTAGGATACAGAAGAGAGGTAGTTTCATGTAAGAACTTGGTTAACAGATAGATGTAGTATGTACCAAAAATAGGAAGGCATGTAATATACATAGGTATAATGTGTAAACTAAGCAGATTCAATTTACCCTAATTAGAAGCATTACAAGCTAGACACCGTATGCAACATGCAACCACATATCACACTGCGAAGTTAGAGCAAGCACCTGCGTGGTGTAGGGGAAATGCGGTATTCAAGTATAGAGCTACATTTAACATCTTCATTTAGGCTTGCTGTTTCTTGAAAATCATGTGGGGAGGATGAAACTGCACTATTTATAAGAGTAGCGCGTCTCATACTAACCCACAGGCGTGACTGTCTCATCATAAGTGATAGATGCATGATACACAAGAACAGTAGTTTGATGTAAGAACATGGTGTGACAGGCATATGTAGTATGTACGAAAAATAGGAAGGCGTGTCATATTCACATGTATAATGTGTAAGCTAAAGAGATGGAATTTAACAAATTAGGAGCAATACAAGCTAGGCACCATATGCAACATGCAACCAGGTATCACACTACCATGTTAGAGCAAGAATTTAGGGTTGTGGAGTAGGGGAGATGAGATTTGGAACTTTCACTGCAGTAGGAGTAGCAGGAGAATCTGTAGAGATCATCTGTTTTGGTTTCTCTAGAGGACCACCATCATTCTATGCCTTCGTCTTTTTAGATTTTGCCTTGTCAAGTAAACACACAAGAAAAAGGAATGAAATTCGCACTTCCAAATTTGTTGATGCATGATACTAATGAACACAACTTTTATGTAAGGCAACCACATTGTAGGAGGATGGAATATGTATGAAAAATGCTAAGCATAAGGCATTTCAACAAATTGGAAGCAATGCAATCTGGACACCATATGAAAGATCCAACCAAAATCACTCTACCAAGTTAGATGTGTCTCATTATAAGTGGCACTTCAACAAATTAGAGGCAATACATGTTTGAAATCATATGCAAGATGCAACCAATATTACACTGTCAACTTGAAGGTGTCTCATGAGAAGTGATCGATGAGGGATACACAAGAAAAGTAGTTCGACGTAAGAACATGGTTAATAGAAAGACGTAGTATGTACCAAAAACAGGAAGGCATGTCATATTCACAGGTATAATGTGTTAACTAAGCAGATGCGATTTACCCTAATTAGAAGCATTACAAGGTAGACACCATATGCAACATGCAACCACATATCACATTGCCAAGTAAGAGCAAGCACCTGCGATGGTGGTGTAGGGAATTGCGGTCATCACCTAGATAGCTACATTGACTATCTTCATTTAGCATTGATGTTTCTTGAGAATCATGTGGGGAGTATGATACTGCACTCTTTAAACGAGTAGCGCGTCTCACAGTAACCCACTGGGGTGACTATCTCATCATAAGTGATTGACGAGGGATACAAAAGAGCATTAGTTTGATGTATGGACATGGTTAATAGACATATGTTGTATGTATCAAAAATAGGAAGGGATGTCATTATCAAAGGTATAATGTGTAAAGTAAGCAGATGCAGTTTAAACAAATTGGAAGCAATACAAGCTAGATACCATATGCAACATGCAACCACATTTGACAGTGCGAAGTTAAAGCAAGCACCTAAGATGGTTGTGTGTGGCAATTGAGATCATCAACTGCATAGCTATGTTTACTATCTCCATCTGCTGACACTACACCCTATAAGCACTGAAACGCTTAGTGCTTATCTTCAAATTACACTGGAGCGACTTTTGTCTTTTCTTTTGTGTATTCATCAACACTGCGTCAGAGTCTGAAATACACATGCATAAAAAAACAATAGTGTGAGTCTGGGTGAAGTGTGTGCACAAGTAGCACAGTGTAAAAGTAGCAGATAGCAGGTTGGTGAGAAATAAATGACGAGAGACATACGATAGCTCTACAACACGCATGGCACACGAAATTACTAGATTCTAGGATTTTGAAATATGAGCATAGGGATGGCTGGGAAATGCAGATGCTCCTCTAGCACACCACAAGGTATGGTCCTATGAAAATAGCAGTCGACTGAAAAGAAATAGGTCAGTCCATTTTTTCTGCACCGTCTGATGTACAAAGAATGGGCAGATTGCCTTCATCTACCTCCAGCCAGTCAGTGTTGATGATCTTCCTCGAAACACCAATGACCACCGGCCCAGTCCCCTGCCTTCGTCCTCCCCTCGACCTCACTGCACCGCCATGCTTGGCACCACCCCGGCCATCCCTTCAAGCCCCGTCGACCTCCAGATCGGGAGCAGGCAGCTCCTGCGCCCACACTCCTATGATAGACACCGATGCGACGCTTCCCCGGCGAACAGACAGACTAGGTGCTCCACGTGCCTAAGTGGGTGCTGCTTCTTTTAATTGTGAATCAACTGACCCTGAATTGAAATCTAGGCGGGCTACTGATACGCCCATTTTGCATCATGCTTTTATATCGATATTTATTGCATTATGGGCTGTTACTACACATTATGTCACAATACTTATGCCTTTTGTCTCTTATTTTACAAGGTTTACATGAAGAGGGAGAATGCCGGCAGCTGGAATTCTGGGCTGGAAAAGGAGCAAGTATTAGAGACCTATTCTACATGACTCCAAAAGTCTTGAAACTCCATGAAAGTCAGTTTTGGAATATATTAAAAATATTGGGCGAAGAAAGCACCATAGGGGGGCCACCCACCGTCCACGAGGGTGGAGGGCGTCCCCTACCCCCTGGGAGCGCCCCTGCCTCGTGGGCCACCTGGCAGCCCCCCGATGCCCATCTTCTGCTATATGGTGTCTTTTGCCCTAGAAAAATCATAAGGAAGCTTTCGGGATGAAGCGCCTCCGACTCGAGGAGGAACCTTGGCGGAACCAATCTAGGGCTCTGGCGGAGCTGTTCTATCGGGAAACATCCCTTCGGGATTGGGAAATCATAGCCATCGTCATCACCATCGATCCTCTCATCGAGAGGGGGTCAATCTCCATCAACATCTTCACCATCACCATCTCCTGTCAAACCCTAGTTCATCTCTTGTATCCGATCTTTGTCTCAAAACCTCAGATTGGTACCTGTGGGTTGCAAGTAGTGTTGATTACTCATTGTAGTTGATGCTAGTTGATTTATTCGGTCGAAGATCATATGTTCAGATCCTTAATGCATATTAATACCCCTCTGATTATGAACATGAATATGATTTGTGAGTAGTTACATTTGTTCCCGAGGACATGGGAGAAGTCTTGTTATAAGTAGTCATGTGAATTTGGTATTCGTTCGATATTTTGATGAGATGTATGTTGTCTCTCCTCTAGTGGTGTTATGTGAACATTGACTACAAGACACTTCACCATTGTTTGGGCCTAGGGGAAGGCATTGGGAAGTAATAAGTAGATGATGGGTTGCTAGAGTGACAGAAGCTTAAACCCTAGTGAGGGAGTCCTTGATTAGGGGGTGTCCGGATAGCCGGACGACCATCATCAGCCGAACTATCATCGGCCGGACTATCATCATCGACCGGACTCCAAGACTATGAAGATACAAGATTGAAGACTTCGTCCCGTGTCCGGATGGGACTTTCCTTGGCGTGGAAGGCAAGCTTGGCGATACGGATACGTAAATCTCCTACCATTGTAACCGACTCTATGTAACCCTAGCCCTCTCCGGTGTCTATATAAACCGGATGGCTCTAGTCCGCAGGACACAACAACAACAACCATTACAATCATACCATAGGCTAGCTTCTAGGGTTTAGCCTCCTTGATCTCGTGGTAGATCCACTCTTGTAAACATCCACAATATCAATATCAATCAAGCAGGACGTAGGGTTTTACCTCCATCAAGAGGGCCCGAACCTAGGTAAAACATCGTGTCCCTTGTCTCCTGTTACCATCCGCCTAGACGCACAGTTCGGGACCCCCTACCCGAGATCCGCCGGTTTTGACACCGACATTGGTGCTTTCATTGAGAGTTCCTCTGTGTCGTCACCGATAGGCTTGATGGCCTCTTCAATCGACAACGACGCAGTCCTGGGTGAGACTTTTCTCCCCGGACAGATCTTCGTATTCGGCGGCTTCGCACTGCGGGCCAACTCACTTGGCCATCTGGAGCAGATCGAAAGCTACGCCCCTGGCCGTCAGGTCAGGGTTGGAAGCCTAAACTTCACGGACGATATCCGCGGGGACTTGATCTTCGATGGATCTGAGCCACAGCCGAGCGTGCCGCGCTGTCACGATGGGCACGACCTAACTCTGCCGCCGGACAGCACCTTGGAGGCCGCACACAAATCCGCTCCGACCCATAGTCCGGAGCCGACCGCATAGATCGAGGACGGATGGTTGGACACCGCCTCGGGAGCTGCAACTTCTACGGAGACGGAGCCGAACACTTACCTTGTCCCGCATAAAGCTCATGACTCCGAGGTGCCGGACTCTCTGCCGGACTCCGAACCTCCTGCGCCCCTGCCAGTCGAATCCGATTGGGCGCCGATCATGGAATTCACCGCTGCAGACATCTTTCAGCACTCACCCTTCGGCGATATCTTAAATTCGCTGAAGCATCTCTCGCTATTCGGAGAACCCTGGCCGAACTACGGCCAGGATGGTTGGGACGCGGACGACGAAGAAATTCAGAGCCCACCCACCACCCACTTCGTAGCCACCGTCGACGATCTAACCGACGTACTCGACTACGACTCCGAAGACATCGACGGTATGGACGATGATGCCGGAGACTATCAAGAACCAGTGCCTATAGGACACTGGAAGACCACCTTGTCATACGACATATACATGGTGGACACCCCAAAAGATGGGGACAGTGAAGAAGCAACGGAGGCCGATTCCTTAAAGAAACAGCCCAAGTGCCGATGTCAGCGGCGCCGCTCTAAATCCCGCCACAGCAAGAATAGAGATTCCAGCACAGGAGATAATAACACCCCAGAAAGTGCCGAAGACAACCCCCTCCAGCACGATCCAGCGCAAGAGGAGGCAGAAGCAAGCCCTCACGAGAGGGCGGCAGACGAAGAGGTCGAGGATGATAATTACTTACCTCCCTCCGGAGACGAGGCAAGCCTCGACGACGACGAATTCGTTGTGCCTGAGGATCCCGTCGAACAAGAGCATTTCAGACGCAGGCTAATGGCCACGGCAAACAGCCTAAAGAAAAAGCAGCAACAGCTTCAAGCTGATCAAAACCTGCTGGCCGACAGATGGACCGAGGTCCTCACGGCCGAAGAGTATGAACTCGAACGCCCCTCCAAAAGTTACCCAAAACGCAAGTTGCTCCCCCGACTAGAGGAGGAAGCATACAAACCTGCATCACCAGCGCATAATACGGCAGACCGACCACCTCGTGGCCGTGACAGAGAGGCATACAAGCCCTCCACCAAAACCGTACCCCGGCATCACTCAAAAAGCATGAAGCCACGGGGGAACGCGCCGGACTTGCGGGATATATTGGAGGACGAGGCAAGACAATCCAGATTTATCTATGGATCACGTGGGCGCCCCAAGACCCACGACGAATACCGTCGCGCCGGATACAACTACTCCGGCCGGGCCGAACACAGCAGACAACGCTCTATCGAGCTACGTCGCGATATTGCTCAATACAGAGGCGCCGCACACCCACTATGCTTCACTGACGAAGTAATGGATCATCAAATCCCTGAAGGGTTTAAACCCGTTAATGTTGAATCCTATGATGGCACAATAGACCCCGCGGTTTGGATTGAGGATTATCCCCTCCATATACATATGGCCCGCGACGACGATCTTCATGCCATCAAATATCTCCCGCTCAAGCTTAAAGGACCAGCTCGGCATTGGCTTAACAGCCTGCCCGCAAAGTCAATTGGATGCTGGGAAGACCTGGAAGCCGCATTCCTCGACAACTTCCAGGGCACGTATGTGCGACCACCGGACGCAGATGACCTAAGCCACATAATCCAGCAGCCAGACGAATCGGCCAGGCAATTCTGGACACGGTTCTTAACAAAGAAAAATCAAATCATCGACTGTCCGGATGCAGAGGCCCTCGCTGCCTTCAAACATAACATCAGCGATGAGTGGCTGGCCCGGCACCTAGGACAGGAAAAGCCGAAATCCATGGCAGCCCTCACATCACTCATGACCCGCTTCTGTGCGGGAGAGGATAGCTGGCTAGCTCGCAGCAACAACCTCAGCAAAAACGCTGGCAGTCAGGATACCAAGGACCGCAATGGCAGGTCGCGTCGAAACAAAAACAAACGCCGCATTAACGGCGACAACAATGAGGATACGGCAGTCAACGCCGGATTCCGAGGCTCCAAGCCCGGTCAACGGAAGAAGCCATTCAAAAGAACCATTCCGGGCCCGTCCAATTTGGACCGAATACTCGACCGCTCCTGTCAAATACATGGAACCCCCGAAAAGCCAGCTAACCACACCAACAGAGATTGTTGGGTATTCAGGCAGGCAGGCAAATTAATCACCAAAAACAATGACAAGGGGCTACATAGCGATGACGAGGAAGAGACCCGGCCGCCGAACAACAGAGGACAAAAGGGATTCCCCCCTCAAGTTCGGACGGTAAACATGATATACGCAACGCATATACCCAAGAGGGAGCGGAAGCATGCACTAAGGGACGTATACGCGATGGAGCCAGTCACCCCAAAATTCAACCCATGGTCCTCTTGCCCGATCACTTTCGATCGAAGAGACCATCCGACCAGTATCCGCCATGGCGGATTCGCCGCATTGGTTTTAGTCCCAATTGTCGATGGATTTCACCTCACGAGAGTCTTGATGGACGGCGGCAGTAGCCTGAACCTGCTTTATCAGGATACAGTCGCAAGATGGGCATAGACCCTTCAAGGATTAAACCTACAAAGACAACCTTCAAAGGCGTCATACCAGGTGTCGAGGCCAGTTGTATAGGCTCAGTTACACTGGAAGTGGTCTTCGGATCCCCGGATAAGTTCCGAAGCGAGGAGTTAATCTTCGACATAGTCCCGTTACGCAACGGCTATCACGCTCTGCTCGAACGAACCGCGTTCGCAAAATTCAACGCGGTGCCGCATTATGCATACCTTAAGCTCAAGATGCCAGGCCCTTGTGGAGTCATCACGGTCAATGGAAACACGGAACGCTCCCTCCGAACGAAGGAACATACAGCGGCTCTCGCGGCAGAAGTACAGAGCAGCCTTTTAAGGCAATTTTCGAGTCCGGCCGTTAAACGACCGGACACGGCCAATCGCGCCCGGAGCAACATCAACCAAGACCACCTGGCACGTTCCGAGCACGCATAGCAATGCGGCCTCAACCCCAGCCCTCGCACAATTGTAAGACAAACTCTCCGCGTACATAATTACGCCCTGGAGATACCATGGGCATAGGGGGAGAGGCACAACCACAACAGACCCAGAGTGCGGTTCGACCACACCAGGGGCTCCCAAGTGTGTCGCTCTTTTTATCTTTTATTTCTCTCTTTTTTATACAGAACTCTGTCCGGCGGCGAACCTGCCGAACTCATGATGCAACAGCCAGGGAGGGACAAAGGCTGCGACGAACACTCAGGTGGTCTCCATTACGAGCATTAAATTTGTTAAATACACCATTCCGCGGCCTACCCCTGGAGGGAGACGCCTTTAATTCGTCCAATCCCTTGCTTTCCGCACTATTTGTATCATTCCGCACTCATAGCAGATCTTCTCGAATAAAATGCAGCACCTTTTGCCCATAATTGCATTACCTTATATATATATATGTTCATTTACGACATGTTGCACCCGTACATTTTGGTACGGCCAAATACACCAGGGGCTTATGTTCCCCGCATTATGGTGTGATAAAGTCCGAACACTTTCACAAGTGCGGCACCCCGAACTTATAGCATTATATGAATCGGCTCCGAATCATGTCTTGGGTCAATAGTTGGGTTTGTCCGGCTCCCATGTTTGGCACCTTACATTCCGTTCTATCGGCTAAGGTAGCACTGGGAGAACCACTGCGAGTGCGCCCCGGTTGAGCCGGGTTAACGCCTCAGTGGAGAAAGCTAAAACTGACTGTCATGATAAGGCGAGAGACTGGTCGCTGTTCGAGAGGTCTTTTCGGGTCCTTAAAGACCTACGCCGCTTCGAGCGAAGTACCGGATAATGTCCGACGAAGGCGTGGATAGCGCCCCGAATTCGGTCTTCCGAATACTAGGGGCTTCGCCGAAATTTAAAATTATAGAATTCTATGGCTAAGTGAGAGTGTTCAAGCACTATAAGTCCAGTTGCCTTGTTCGTTGTGTTGAGCGCCTCCCTAGATGGACCCAAAAATGGGAACAAGAGTGCTCAAGTTTATCCCGAACACCCCAGCACTCGTGGCATGGGGGCTGAAGCCGACGACTTGCCATCTCTCAGATTTAATAAACGGCCGCTCAGAAGGTAATATTTTAAATTAACAAGCGTTGCTTAGCGCATATGAACAAAGTTTTCAGCACACAGGATAACACATTGCGAATTTACTCAATAATTACATCCCTGGGGCACTCATCCGCAATCTTGCGGGCACCCTTCATGACAGTCTTATAGTACATCTCGGGCGTACGATATTCCTTGCCCGCTGGTGGCGCGTCAGTGATTAGCTTCTCCGCATCCAGCTTGCCCCAATGCACCTTTGCGCGGGCAAGGGCCCGACGAGCACCTTCAATACAGGCGGAGCGCTTGATAACCTCCACCCAGGGGCATGCATCCACCAAACGTCGCACGAGGCCGAAATAGCTCCCAAGCATGGCCTCTCCAGGCCACAGCCGGACTATGAGGCCCTTCATGGCCTGCTCGGCCATCTTGTGGAGCTCGACCAGCTGCTTCAGCTGGTCGCTAGGGGGCACCGGATGGCCGGCCTCAGCATACTGAGACCAGAAGACCTTCTCCGTTGAGCTCCCCTCCTCGGCTCGGTAGAATGTGGCGGCATCAGACACGCTGCGAGGCAGATCTGCAAACGCCCCTGGAGAGCTCCGAATTCGGGTAAGTAACACGTAATTTACATTCACATGCTTGCTTTGCATGAAAAATGCCTTACCCGCCGCTATCCTCCTCACCAACTCAATCTCCTGAAGGGACTTATGGGCATCGGCCTTGGCAGTTTTGGCACTTTCGAGAGCCGAGGCAAGCTCGGACTCTCGAGTCTTTGAGTCACGCTCCAAACTCTCATGCTTTTCCATGAGAGCCTGGAGCTCTTGCCGAACCACCGCCACCCACGCCTCCTGCCTTTCTCGCTCTACCCGTTCCGCGGCCGCATTGTGTTCGGCCGCGGACACGGCCTCCTTCAGGGTTGCCACCTCATTCGTGGCCCCTGCAGTACCCATGTTATCCTGGTTAATTTTTATTGCAACCTAAATCCTTTTCTGTAAGGTAAAAGTTCAAAGTGGTGTTACTCACCTTCTTTGTCTTGGAGCTGCTTCTTGGCGCGGCCGAGCTCTTGCTCGGACCGCTCGAGCTCCTGCTTCAAAGCACCGACCTCCGCAGTCAGTGCGGCAGAGGTCAGCAGTGCAACCTGCAACCCATATTGACATAATTTTTTAGCAACCCTGCGTATATCTTTTTTTTTCTTCAGATCCTCAGTCCGGATTTTCTTTCCGAACACCAAACCGAGCATCAGGGGCTACTGTCTATGCGATATTACATTGCATATTTTTAACTTCTTACCTCAAAGCCTGATAGAAGGCTACCACAGGCTTCGGTCAGCCCGCTCTTGGCAAGCTGTACCTTCTGAATCACCGCACTCATAATAGTGCGGTGTTCTTCCTCGATGGAAGCGCTCTGGAGCGCCTCCAACAAATTGTCCGGCGCCACCGGTTGGACGGAAGCCGCCGGCGTCACGGTCTTGCCATTCATGCGAAGGGGCCGCCGGCCGGACTCCGGAACCACTGCGGGTTCTGATGTGGAGTCCGGCGCAAAGTCCGGGAGGCCGCCTTGTGGCGCCTCCGAAGCCTCCCCCTGATGGGTCCCTTCTTGGGATCCCACCTCGGCATCCTCGGTGTCGCGAGGGGTGGAGGCGGTCGGGATGGAGTCTACATCCGACGGAGCCAACGACCCGCTCGATGAAGCGGGGAGATCATCATTGGCCGGACTACAGGCAGCATGCGGCATCAGAATGACACTATGTGACGCAGAAAAAGAAATTATAAATCATTCAGGAATCCGGATACTTACGATCTCGCCGGAGGCCTGGCCCTTGAAGGCCATTCTTCCTCGCCAACATTGATGTTGGCGGAGCTGTCCGGGGGAATAGTCCTTCCCCTCTTGGACCCTTCGGCCTCCCCTGTTGGGGAAGCCTTCCTCTTCCTCTCTCCCTCCTCTGGGAGAGAGTCCTCTTTCTCCTCCTCGTTTTCGGGGGAGGAGTCCGCCCCGGAGTCGTCGGACACCTGAAAACAGGAACTCTTTCGAGCACCCGTGGCCTCCTTCTTGGCCTTCTTCTCCGGCACCATGTGCGGTACCGAAACCAGCAGCCTCGCTAGACGGGCGTCTACTGGGTTTTCTGGCATAGGAGCCGGGCAGATAATCTGCTCCGCCTTCCTCATCCAGTCCTGTCAAAGGAAAAGGGGAAATTAAAACCCGCATAGAGTCAAACTATGAAAAGCAAGTGTCCCGTAAAGGGGTAGAATCACTTACCTCATCGGCTTGGCGCTGCGAGCGAAATCCGCGATCTTCAGTCACGGATGCGGGGGCTTCGGCGCCCTTAAACAGCACCCTCCAGGCGCCTTCGTACGTCGTGTCAAAGAGCCCGCTCAGGGCCTAGTGCTGTTCCGGATCGAACTCCCACAGATTGAATGCCCGCTCTTGGCATGGGAGAATCCGGCGGATGAGCCTAACTTGGACCACGTTAACCAGCCTGAGCTTCTTCACCAGCTTCTGGATACAGGCTTGGAGTCCCGTTAGCTCCTCCGAACTACCCCACAACAAGCCCTTCTCTTTCCAGGAGGTGAGCTGCGTGGGGATACCAGATCTGAACTCGGGGGGCCGCTGCCCACGTAGGGTCGCGCGGCTCGGTGATATAGAACCACCCCGATTGCCACCCCTTGACGGATTCCACGAAGGCCCCTTCAAACCAAAGGACGTTGGGCATCTTGCCCAACATGGCGCCTCCACACTCCGCTTGAGTGCCCTTCACTACCTTCGTCTTGACATTGAAGGTCTTGAGCCACAAGCGGAAGTGGGGCTGGATGCAGAGGAAGGCCTCGCATACAACGATAAACGCCGAGATGTTGAGGATGAAGTTCGGCGCCAGATCATGGAAATCCAGGTTGTAGTAGAACATGAGCCCCCGGACAAAGGGGTGAAGTGGAAAGCCCAGTCCGCGGAGGAAGTGGGGAAGAAAAACGACCCTCTCATGGGGCCTGGGGGTGGGGATGAGCTGCCCCTCGTCGGGCAGCCGGTGCGCGATGTCGCCGGACAGGTAGCCGGCGCTGCGCAGTCTTTTGATGTGCTCCTCCGCAACGGAGGAGGTCATCCACTTGCCTCCCGCTCCAGACATGACTGGGGAAGGTTGAGACGAGATGTGCGGGCTTGGGCGCTGGAGCTCGAGTGCGCGGAGATGGATAAGCAAAGGAGGAAGAAGACGTAGGTGAAAAGGTGAATCCTTATCCCTTATATGGGCGGGCGAAGTCTATGCGTCCCCCACAGGCCTGGCAAAACTCGCTTATCCCCCAAGCGTCACCATCAATGGCGCGGTTGGGTTACCCACGTCCGTATTGATGAGAATCCCGGATTAAGGGGGAACACAATCTCCGCTTCGACAAGACATGCCAAGGAAACCGCTTCGCTAAATGCGCTGAGGTGGTAGAGTAAAAAACGATTCAAGTAATAGCTTGGTAGTGGCATGACGTCATGCCGCAAAAAACGTCAGCAGATTGAACTTGTGTATATATTATTCTCTCTACGGTGGAATGTGGAATTTATTTTGCAGAGCCGGACACTATCCTGGTGTTCACAATCTTCTATCATTCGGAGGAGGAACCCGCCTTGCAATGCCAAGCAATATACGCGCCGGACTTACCGTCATTGAAGCCTGGTTCAGGGGCTACTGAGGGAGTCCTGGATTAGGGGGTGTCCGGATAGCCGGACTACCATCATCAGCCGAACTATCATCGGCCGGACTATCATCATCGACCGGACTCCAAGACTATGAAGATACAAGATTGAAGACTTTGTCCCGTGTCCGGATGGGACTTTCCTTGGCGTGAAATGCAAGCTTGGCGATAGGGATACGTAGATCTCCTACCATTGTAACCGACTCTATGTAACCCTAGCCCTCTCCGGCGTCTATATAAACCGGATGGCTCTAGTCCGTAGGACACAACAACAACAACCATTACAATCATACCATAGGCTAGCTTCTAGGGTTTAGCCTCCTTGATCTCGTGGTAGATCCACTCTTGTAAACATCCACAATATCAATATCAATCAAGCAGGATGTAGGGTTTTACCTCCATCAAGAGGGCCCGAACCTGGGTAAAACATCGTGTCCCTTGTCTCCTGTTACCATCCGCCTAGACGCACAGTTCGAGACCCCCTACCCGAGATCCGCCGGTTTTGACACCGACACCTAGTTTATGCGTTGCTTCGTAAGGGGCTGATTTGGATCCATATGTTTCATGCAATGGTTAGGTTTACCTTAATTCTTCTTTCATAGTTGCGGATACTTGCGAGAGAGTTTAATCATAAGTGGGATGCTTGTCCAAGGAAGGGCAGTACCCAAGCACCGGTCCACCCACATATCAAATTATCAAAGTAACGAACGCGAATCATATGAGCATGATGAAAACTAGCTTGACGATAATTCCCATGTGTCCTCGGGAGCGCTTTGCTTTATATAAGAGTTTGTCCAGGCTTGTCCTTTGCTACAAAAGGATTGGGACACCTTGCTGCACCTTGTTACTTTTGTTACTTTTTACCCGTTACGAACTATCTTATCACAAAACTATCTGTTACCAATAATTTCAGTGCTTGCAGAGAATACCTTACTGAAAACCGCTTGTCATTTCCTTCCGCTCCTCGTTGGGTTCGACACTCTTACTTATCGAAAGGACTACAATAGATCCCTATACTTGTTGGTCATCAAGACTCTTTTTTGGTACTATTGCCGGGGAGTGAAACACCTTTGGTAGGTGGAATTTGGTAAGGAAACATTTATATAGTGTGCTGAAATTTACTGTCACTTGTTACTATAGAAAATAATCCTTTGTGGGGCTTGTTCGGGGTATCTTCACCCTGAACAGAAGAGCAAAGAGTTTCTCCTCAACCTATTGAACCTACTGAAAATGTTCACTTTGAAATTCCTTCGGGTATGATAGAGAAACTGCCAGCTAATCCTTTTACAGGAGATGGAACATTACATCCTGATATGCACTTAATTTATGTGGATGAAGTTTGTGTATTATTTAAGCTTGCAGGTATGCCCGAGGATGTTATCAATATAAGGTCTTCCCTTTATCTTTGAAGGGAAAGTCATTGACATGGTTCAGGCTATGTGATGATATTGGATCGTGGGACTACAACCGATTAAAATTGGAATTTCATCAGAAGTTTTATCCTATGCATCTGGTTCATCATGATCATAATTATATATATATATATTGGCCTCGCAAAGTATAAAGTATTGCTCAAGCTTTGGGGAGGCTTAAATCAATGTTATATTCATGCCCCAATCATGAGCTCTCAAGAGAAATTATTATTCAAAAAAATTTATGCTCGACTTTCTCTCAATAATCGCTCCATGCTCGATACTTCTTGTACTAGCTCTTTTATGATGAAGACTATTGAATTCAGATGGGATTTATTGGAAAGAATTAAACACAACTCTGAAGATTGGGAACTCGATGAAGGTAAGGAGTCAGGTATAACCCTTAAGTTTGATTGTGTTAAATCTTTTATGGATACCGATGCTTTTCATGAATTTTGCACTAAATATGGACTTGACTATGAGATAGTAGCTTCTTTCTGTGAATCATTTGCTACTCATGTTGATCTCCCTAAGGAGAAGTGGTTTAAATATCATCCTCCCATTGAAGTGAAAGTAGTAGAACCTATTAAAGTTGAAGAGAAAACTATCACTTATAATGTTGATTCTATTGTTCCTACTACTTGCATTGAGAAACCACCTTTTCCTGTTAGAATAAAGGATCATGCTTCTTCAACTATGGTTCATAAGATGTAGGATAGAAAGTATGTCTAGAGGGGGGGGGTGATTAGACTACTTGACAAAATAAAAACTTAACCTTTTCCCAATTTTAGTTCTTGGCAGATTTTAGCAACTTAGCACAAGTCTAGCAATCTCAATACAATTCAAGCAAGAATGCAAAGTGTATATGGGCAGCGGAAAGTAAAGCATGCAACTTGCAATAAAGTAAATGGGGGGGGGAGTTTGGAGGGAGCAAACTCAATGTTGACACGAAGATTTTTGGCATGGTTCCGATAGGTGGTGCTATCGTACATCCTGATTGATGGAGACTTCAACCCACGAAGGGTAAGGGTTGTGCGAGTCCACAGAGGGCTCCACCCACGAAGGGTCCACAAAGAAGCAACCTTGTCTATCCCATCATGGCCATCGCCCACGAAGGACTTGCCTCACTAAGGTAGATCTTCATGAAGTAGGCGATCTCCTTGCCCTTACAAACTCCTTGGTTCAACTCCACAATCTTGATGGAGGCTCCCAAGTGACACCTAACCAATCTAGGAGACACCACTCTCCAAAAGGTAATAGATGGTGTGTTGTTGATGAACTCCTTGCTCTTGTGCTTCATATGATAGTCTCCCCAACACTCAACTCTCTCTCAGAGATTTGGCCATGGTGGAAAGATGATTTGAGTGGAAAGCAACTTGGGGAAGGCTAGAGATCAAGATTCATATGGTAGGATTGGAATATCTAGGCCTCAACACATAAGTAGGTGGTTCTCTCTTATAAAATGAGTAGTGGAAGTGTAGGTTTGTTCTGATGGCTCTCTCCACAAATGAAGAGTGGGTGGAGGGGTATATATATAGCCTCCACACAAAATCTAACCGTTACACACAGATTCCCAAACTCGGTGGGACCGAATCAGCAAACTCGGTCAGACCGATCCAGGTAAAAATGTGATGTTAGGATTTTTGGTTGGACCAATATAGTCATCTCAATGAGACCAATATGCTAGGGTTAGGGCATAACGTAATCTCGGTGTAACCAATCGCATAAACTCGGTTGGACCGATTTCAGCAATAGGTACATAGAGGGTTGGTCAGGCAACTCAGTGGGACCAATTCGCTCACTTTGGTGGGACCGAAGTGTTACAAAAAGGAAACAGGAAGTTTGCAATGCAGACTCGGTGGGACCGATTTGCTCATTTCGGTGAGACCTAAATGTTTCAAAAAGGAAATAGAGAGTTTGCAATCCCATCTCGGTGAGACCGAAGTAACTAGGGTTTGTGGTAGTGGCTATGTCAAATCAAACTCGGTGACGTCGGATAGATCAAATCGGTGGGGCCGAATTTGACTTTATGTTTAGGACATATGTGGAAATGAGAAAGTGGTTGAGGGTTTCGGAGCATATCACTAAGCATTTTGAGCAAGTAAGCCATTAAGCAACACCTCATCCCCTTTTAATGGTATTGGCTTTCCTATGGACTCAATGTGATCTTGGATCACTAAAAATATAAATGTAGAGTCTTGAGCTTGTTGCCAATATATGTCCTTTGCATTTTGAGGGGTCCACATCTCTAGTCCATGCCATGCCAATCATTGAACTTTCTGAAATGATCATCTTGAAATAGCATTATTTCAATGAGCTATATGTTGTTAAGAATTACCAAAACCACCCAGGGATTAGTTGGACTTTCAATCTCCCCCTTTTTTGTAATTGATGACATCATATAGATCAAATCTTCGACAAATGATAATAAGAATGAAGTACATTGTCGCTTTGAGAAGTATGTGATAAGCAAGACCTCCCCTACATTTGTGCATTGTTTAAAATTTGCTTTGGACTGCAAATGCACAGTCTGTTAGGATCATGGGTTACTCTTCCATGTCACATACATCTTGGTGGAGCGCTCAAAATGATAATAAATAAGAACGAGCACTCATCACCAAGGCAAAGTGAATGATCATACAAGAGATAGATAATGTCATCATTCAAGCATAAGCATAAAGTGTGATATGATCAAGCACATGACCATACAAAGTATCTCACACACACAAACATAAAGTATCTCACAAGCAAACAAAGGAAACAAAGCAAATAAGTAGCAAAAAGAGACAAATCTCTCTCTCTCCGAAGCCTATGATCTATACACTTTCTCCCCCTTTGGCAACAAGTTACCAAAAAGCTTGAAAATGCATAGTGCTATGCGTCTCTCTAGGCTTGGTCTTCGGAAGGAGGTGTTGAGATGACTCCAAGGACAAATGCATCTGTAGATGATGTTGGAGCTAGAGGGGTTGCCACTGGAGGGGCAACATGAGCTGTGGGAGCTGTGGTTACAGGTGCTGAAGTTGTAGCTCTAGTATCTGTCACTAGCACTGTTGCAGACCTCTATGCCCTAGGCACTCTATGGAACACCTGTGTAGTAGCTTTGCCCTTCCTCTCCCGTGCTTCTTCCTGGAGTTATTCAACAGCTGTCTGTATCTCAGTCACCTTCAAGTCCAGATCATAGAATTTTGTCTCAATGATCCTCTCCAAGCTCTCCTGGTTTTGAGTCAGGGTAGCTAGTCCTTTCTCAATCCTTAGGGTTGCTTGAATCAGAAATCCAAGCTGGTCTTGCTTTGACTTGAGAAAGACTTTTGAAGCTTTTGCTGCACTTGGCATCTTTGCTGCTTTTTCTGCTCTGGCTTTCGCCTTCTTCTCATGAGCTGCAACTGAAGATGGATCTTCAGCATCCATGACAACTGTGTTGTCCTCAAAGTCAGGCAACAAAGGAAGATGTTCTTTGTCCAAAAGATACACTCCTTGCTTCATCTTGGAATTGACTAGCTCTTGGATGTGTGGAGCATATCCACAAGATCTCTTCTGGTCAGCTGTTGTCCTTTTGATTGTCTCAACAATCAAGCTCATGACCTTGAACTTCTGTGGCACAACATCAAACAACTGTAGCAAGTTGATGGAATGGCCTCTGATCATCCTGTTATCTCCAGATTTGGGCAACAAGGTGTGCCTCAAGATGGTGTTTATGGTGGCCAAACCAGACAACAAGTAGTAGACTGATCCAAACTTATGTGACTCCAAGGCCTTATCTGGAATCTCCTTATACATATTGGCCATGGTGTTATGATCTTTCTTCTTCTCAGCATACACATCTATGTAATTTTCTTCTTCTTCAGGTGCATTTATGAGTCTAGCCCATTCATCAACTGTTGATTGGTGCCTCTGACCTTCTGTCCTCCACACAATCCTTCCATCTGGATAGAAGTGAGCTGTTGAGTAGAATTGCATTATTAGCTCATCATTCCACTTGGTGAGCTTCTGACCAACAAAGTCATCAACACCATTTGCTTTGAAACTTTCATGCACTCCTGGGAAATGATCAACATTTACATCAATGTATTTCCAGTCCACCCATCTCATATCACTAACTATGGGTTTCTTGTCCAGCAACACTGTCTCATAAAAATCTTGTTGCTCTTTGGTGTGGAACCTGTAGTCCTCCTCCTCACATCATATGGATTTGCTTGTCTCCATTTCCTAATACCAGCATCCTTTCTTTCCTTCATATTTTCAGCAACTGGGTGACTGTCATTGTGGTCTGGAATCTTGGGTTTGAGCTTCCTAAGCACTTGGGCTTCAACATCTTCTACAGCTTCAGGCACTGGGGCCTTGTTCTTCTCTGTTGCAGGTATGTTCCTGGTGCTTCTCTTTGAAGCTTGAGTTGGGGATTTGGGGGCTGTCTTGGGCTTTGAAGGAGCTGCCCCAGACAACATCCCCCATCAGCTTCTGTGCCTTAGCAGGAGGTGCTTGAGCAACAACCTCTTCTTCTAACTCCTCCTCACTCGCAGAATCCTTCCTCATTGATGGATTTCCAATCACTCTAGCTGTAGTTTTTCTGACCCTCTTCTTTCCTTCTTCACCTGCTCTTGGCTCAAGTGTGAAGACCATAGTTTCCTGAGTGGAGGTTCTAGCCTTTGACATGGGAACTCTCTTGGCAGGTGCCTTCTTGTGCATACCAGGTTTTGTTGTAGCAGTAGTTCCATATTCCTTTTTCAACACTTTCTTCTTGGAGCTTACTTCTTGCTCAGCAGCCACATAGTCCGCATGCTCTGAGTCCGAGGTTCTCTTCTTCCTTGTCCTTGTAGCTGCCTTGGGCAAATTGCTTGGAGTGCTCCTGCTGTCATCATCAGAGCTGCTAGAGGGACTAGTGCCCTCACTCATGTTCACTTTCTCTTCTGATTTGTTCTGGCTATCACTCTGGTCAGACATTCTGGCAAAGAAAACTGACAACAGACCTTGTGAATAAATATAGATGAGGTAGAGTAGATGAGCATCACAAAGTGCAGAGTTTTTGCAAAAAGAATGAGTCAAAAACTTAGTTTTAGTTTTCTACAGGAAGCATTTCGAAGCTACCGATTTGTAAAACTCGATGACACCGATGCAACTTTGGAGTCTAAACATGTGGAATCAGTCAGAACGAGACATAGTTCGGTGACTCCGAGTTTGCTAGGGTTTCACAAAGTCCTGGTATCAGTCACACCGATTTGCAACTTTCTGTCAGACCGAAAATCACTTGTGCTTTGGCCTAAGCCAAATTGGTCGGACCGATTCCTACAACTCGGTTGGTCTGAGATGAGTCCGGCAGAAACCTAACCCTAAATTTTCAAATCAAATCTAGTCTACTGGAAGTTCTCTATGGATGGATCGATCTCATATGTGGTAAAGAACATGGCATCGACCTTGTTCTTAGAATCGGAAGTAAAAGGAATGCACAAGGGGTCGAACTCATACCCTAGTTTGGCGGTGAGTTCGCTACGGCAGCAACGGCGGCGTTGAAAACCGTTAAACAACGGTGGAGACCAGCGGCGAGAGGTCGTTGGCGACAAGGTGACGATCTAGGGACCCGAGAGGCAGAGCAGGACACACGCGAGCGAATAGGTTTGGAAGTGATTTCCAAAATCTGGCCCGTCAATATATATATCCTGGCACTGTCGGTGTGACCGAGTGGATCAACTCGGTGGCAACGAGACGCAGAATCGCAATCGGTTACTATAACTCGGTGAGACCGAAATGTTCTAATCGGTTGCACCGAGATTGAAAACTTGATCAACCAAGTGAACTCGATGTGACCGAAATGGAGGAGTCATTCAGACCAAAATACACAGAGAGGTTTTGGAAGTTTTAAGTCTATGAAAAAATAGGACTCCGAGTGCTCCTCGCACAGAGGGTTTCAATTTGACTTAGATTAAACTTTGTGATGTAGCATGAATAGAATTTGAGAAGAGAAAAGCATACATAGCTAGAGGGAGTTCTTAGGCATTCTTGTCCATCCATTTGGCAAAAAGAAGAAACTCCAAACAATCAAAGAAACAAATGGATGTCCTTGAATGAGAAAAGTATGCAACCAACATGCTCACACAATAAAATAGCAAATGAAATATGTGGCAAAGCATGCACAATCACTCTAGCATCTATCAAGCAATTGGCGATGACTAGGTCATATATACATGAGTATATTGACTTAGGAGTCAAATGAGAACATTTGATCATAGGTCATACTCATCGTTTAAGCACAAGTGGGCACTACAAAAAGAATACACTTCCGTGATGATACATGTTTGTCACAGTAGGTCATGTTTTCTGTCATGCATGTACATCCATGACGATTTTATGACAGAATCAAGGTAGTCATACATGTGTTGTCGTAGAAGTGTTCCATGAAATTACCAAAATTATCATCACAAAAGTGTCCACTTCCATGACGATAAATCACGCGTCATAGAAGTGCTTTCGTTAAGGGTGACTGACACGTGTCATCTACCGTAATGGCTCACCGTTAAGCTATCGGGTCCGGTTTTGGATCAGATAACCCGTTAACAGCCTGGACTAATGGGGATTTTCCACGTGTAAAATTCTCATTTGCCGGAGGAAACACGTGTTGCCTCACCGTTGGGACAGATGTCATCCACTCATTGGATAGGAGCCACCTATGATACGTCAACATGTGGCACGGCCCAATAGAGGCCCATTCCGGTGAAAAGGCCGGGCCTGTCAAAATAAGCGGGCCGACCCATTAGCAGCCATCTTGAGTCAGGCCCATTTACAAGTAAAACCCATACAAGTTACACAGAATCGGCCCAGCAAAGGCCCATTCTAGATTCTACAATTTCCAGCCCATCGTCAGTTTAAGCCTGTTAACGGCCTGCTACATTTTTGGGCCCAATTGCGGCCTGAACATCTTTCGGACTGTTAGCAGACCATCGTCAGTTCCAACCTGTTAACGGCCCGGAATGTCTTTCAGACTTTTCTCGGCCCATTCTGCAGTTGGGCCAATTCTAGTCCGCTGTGACTTTAGGCCTGTCCTCGGCCCATTCAGTAAATGGGCCAACTCTTAGCCCATTTTGTCCCTCGGCCTGTTAACGGCCCGCACAACAGTTGGGCCTTTGACTTTTGGTCCATTAGGGGGCCATGTTCCACAGGGCATCATTTCATCCCAACACGACTTTCGGCCTGCTAAAAGCCTAGTTTGCAAATTGGGCCTCCTCTGGCCCATAACACTTTCGGCCTCTTACTGGCCCATAAACTAAAAGTGCTGAGACAAAATTGACATTTATTTCAGCCTGCTAAAAGCCTAGTTTGCAAATTGGGCCTCCTCTAGCCCATAACACTTTCAGCCTCTTACTGGCCCATAAACTAAAAGTGCTGAGACAAAATTGACATTTATTTCGGCCTGCTAAAGTCCCGCGGGCCATTTCCATCTATACGGCCCTATCGAGGTTTAGGCCTGTCGACGGCCTGCTAAGAGCCGTTGTTATGGTGGGCCACATCATTTGAGATCCACTTAATATTATTTTGACCAGCCCAATTAAGGCCCACTTTGACTACACATGTTTGTTCGTTCGTATGGCGTCCAGGAAATGTTTGGTCGTGTTGGCCCCCATTTCAACGATATAGCATATTCAAGAAATATCCTACACTATACTATCGCCTCTAAAAAACATACACTATACAATAAAAGGACTAAGGCATAGAAACATAGAATAATCCTACACTATACAATAAAGAAATTACAGCTGAATATACCCACTCGACATTATAGTTCGGCACCAGTGATAATAAAGCGTACACAAACAGCAAATTACATACACTGGACAAATAAAGCTCATACATCATGGACACGCAACAATAGAACTTACCATTTGAACTATAAACTCTTCAAAAATAGGATTCGCCAGATTCAGATAGCACCAATTTCAGTGTGCTAACTCTCCAATTCCTTCGTGGTTACCTCAGTGTCTTGTTCCATTTTTTGACTCCTGCATCTAATACCTGCATTTCTAGTCTCAACTTGTTGATTGTACGTTGAGAATCATGTACACATTTGTCCGATATAGGGTTCCGGCAAAACCCTTAAGGTTCGAACTCTGGGGTGCGCACGAAGATCTTCCCCCTACTGATCCACGTCCCAATGCCTCACTGCGAATCTAAGCTACACGATGAACAACACAAGGGACACAAGGTTTATACTGGTTCGGGCCACCGTTGTGGTGTAATACCCTACTCCAGTGTGTGGTGTGGTGGATTGCCTCAGGGGCTGTTGATGAACAGTACAAAGGAAGAACAGCCTCGTGAGAGGTGTTCTTGCGGTGATGTGATTCGAGAGGAATTGCTCCGTCTCTATTGGCTCTAGGTCCGACCCAGCTGCCTTCTACTGTGGTGGATATCCCTATATATAGAGGCCCTGGTCCTCTTCCCAAATATTGAGTGAGAAGGGCGCCAACAACGGCCATTTTGAAGGGGAACATCTAGTACAAGCTTTCCTGGCTAAAGTTGGTCTTCGGCTGCCAAAGGCACAGGTGATGACGCTGCCGTGGGCTCCACGGTGACCTCCATCCTGCCGCTCTGCGGGTCTTGGTCTCGTTGCACCAAAATGGTAACCTTTGCTTGATGCCTCAATACTCCACGCCTGTGCTTTCCCCCTTTGCACCAATGAGGAAACAAGGACACTACGTAGGCCGGCGCCCGCCTGGCACCCGCCTGGTCTCGATCGTCATGGCTTGCGTCACGAGCACCTCGCGAGGTACCCCTGCCTTGATCTCTCCGCCTCCTCGCGAGCCTGCCTGGTGAGGCCGTTCCTGAGGAAGCCTGGCGTTGTCTGCCCCGTGAGGCTTCGCCCCTCGCGAGGGTCTTGATCTTGAGTTGATGAAGATGGGCCGTACTGGGCCACCACTTGAGCCACGCCGCAGGCCGCGGGCACGCAAGTCTAGGGACCCCCGTTCCTAGAACACCGATAGTAGCCCCCGACCCCAAGGCGCGCTTGGACTTTGCTTAGCAGCAAAGCGAAAGGGCAAGTGCGGAGCGCCGCGGGTCCCAGCAGCCTGCGGCCTTGGTCGCCGCGTGGCAGTTGATTGGCCGTGGGCGTCTCCGCTTCCCCACGCTCCCCCATTATGTGCCTGGCTAGGCGGCCACGAGACTGTACACAGTTATTCCCTCCTTGCTGCCCATGAGCTTCCTGTTCCCCTTCCTTCCTTGAGCCTCTGCTTTAGCCTCCAATCCATCTTGTGCTCTGCCCTCCTTCCATTGCCATGGCGCCAACAAAAAAGGAGAAGGGGAAGAAGCCTGCGCCTTTGGCCAGCTCGCTCCCGACAGTTGCGCCCGTTGTCGACCAGTCGCTGATGCTTAATCTGGAAGCCTTGGACAAGGTCCACTCCACCCTTGCTTCCAGCTTCAATGAGTGCGGAAGGACGACGGCTTGGCCCGCGTCCCATGCCTCATTTGACAGGATCATCACGGAGGTTTGATTCTTCGCCGACGCCCTGTGTGCTGTCCTGGTTCCTCCTTTCTCTGCCTTCTTCAATGCGGTGCTTTCTCACTATCAGATCCATATGATGCATATTGGTCCCCAATCCATTACTCTTCTTGCTATCTTCGCCTTCATCTGTGAGGCCATGGTGGGAATCCCCCCTTCCGTTGCTCTTCTGCACCACTTCTTCTCCCTGCGCCCGACTGACCCATCTCAATGCTCGGGGTGCGTGAGTTTCCATGCCGTGCCAGAGACGGCCGCCTCGGGGATTGACTTTGGCCTCCCACCTTCCATGAGAGGGTTCCGAGAACGGTGGCTGTACGTGGACGTGGTGCCCAGCCCCCTGCTCGCGCACCTGACATTGCCTGTTATCCCCAATCCCGGCTGGGGTCACGAGAAGCTCACGAGCCCCTAGCTCTCTTTTGTCTGGTGCTGCTTTGGGAGGTTGAGGACGCTTGGCGTGACGGCGCCCTAGGTGGTGCAGAAGTTCCTCCAGTCTCGCATCGCTCCTCTCCAGCGCCATTCCCGTCTGATGTGGACCTTGAGAGAGGCTTTAGGAGGGGGATCTCGCGCCTGAAATGTTGAGGAAGGTGCTGAGAGTCTTGACTGGCGACCCCTCTCCGGGAAGCATCCGGCATGGGGGCGCCCTCTTGTATCTTTGCTCAGGCAGGGCTGAGTTTGCAAGGCAGATGCCCTGCTTCGACAAATGGGGGTTGTGCCTAGCTGACCTTGTGGGGCCCCGCGATAATCTAGTTGCCGCGGCTCCTCCCCTCGTTGCCCACGTCGATCCTGCCTCAGGAGGTGGTGCAGGGAGGCAAGCATCGCCGGGAACTGGGCGGTCTGGTGTCGAGACGTCGATGTCACGCAGGGCTCCTGAGGCGTCATCCTTTGGAGCTTGCGAAACCTGCCTCGAGGTGGTAGCTGATGTGGGAACGCAACCTGTGACTCCCGAGACCGAAACTCCCGAGGCCTCGGCAGGTCGCCAAGGGGTGGTACCTGATCGTTCCTCCCAGTCTGGCGCCCTTGATGCAAGTCGCCTTGGTGCTTCGCCGTCCATGCCATGCGCCGGCCCTCACGTCGAGAGCTTGGGCCGGTTCCGCATAGACTTCGACGCCCTCCGCAAGAGGAAGGAGGCTTCGGGTGATAGTGATCGCCCCTGCCGCCTGCTGAAGCACGGGAAGTAGTTTGTCACGCCCAATATGCGATATTATCCTAAAGAGACTCGAAGGTCCCACCAAGGATAGAACCGCATATTGATACGCTTTTGCAAGGTGGATATCATTACATCAACATTACATAATAGATGGGGATACATACAAAAGGCATACAATGCCACACGAATACAACATCATCTTACATAAGAGCAACATCCGACTATGGATGAATCACAAACAGAAACTCAAATGAAATCCACCCTGCTAGCCCAGGCTGCCGACCTAGAACCTATCCCCTGATCGAAGAAGAAGCAGAAGCAAAACTCCAAAACAAGCAAACATCACTCTCGCATCATGATCATCGCAAAACCTGTACCTGCAACTGTTGTTGTAGTAATCTGTGAGCCACGAGGACTCAGCAATCCCATTACCATGGGTATCAAGACTAGCAAAGCTTAATGGGTAAGGAAGGGGTAAAGTGGCGAGGTTGCAGCAGCGACTAAGCATATATGGTGGCTAACATACGCAAATAAGAGCGAGAAGAGAGAAAATGGAACGGTCGTGAAACTAGCAATGATCAAGAGGTGATCCTGAACTCCTACTTACGTCAATCATAACCCAAAAACGTGTTCACTTCCCGGACTCCGCCGAGAAGAGACCATCATGGCTACACACACGGTTGATGCTTTTAATTCGTATCTGGTGTCAAGTTATCTACAACCTGACATTAACAAATTCCCATCTGCCCATAACCGCGGGCACGGCTTTCGAAAGTTTATACCCTGCAGGGGTGTCCCAACTTAGCCCATGATAAGCTCTAGCGATCAATGAAGGATATACCTTCTCCCAGGAAGACCCAATCAGTCTCGGAATCCCGGTTTACAAGACGTTTCGACAATGGTAAAACAAGACCAGCAAAGCCGCCCGAATGTGCCGACAAATCCTGATAGGAGCTGCACATATCTCGTTCTCAGGGCACACCGGATTGTCCAAACTTCCGGTAGGCCATCCCAGAGTTGCCCCTGGTGGCCACCGGCGGCTGACAGGTTGGATCAACACTCATGACGAGCGCTGGCCTGGGGGGGCGGGTAAATAAAGATGACCCTCGGGCTCCGGAAACCCAAGGGAAAAAGGGCTAGGTGAGGCAAATGGTAAAACCAAGGTTGGGCCTTGCCGGAGAGTTTTATTCAAAGCGAACTGTCAAGGGGGTCCCATAAATCACCCAACCGTGTAAGGAATGCAAAATCCGGGAACATAACACCAGTATGACGGAAACTAGGCCGGCAAGAGTGGAACAAAGCACCAGGCATAAGGCCGAGTCTTCCACCCTTTACCAAGTATATAGATTCATTAATAATATAAGAGATATTGTGATATCCCAACATAATCCTATCCACCATGGAGCAATCTTCAACTTCACCTGCAACTAGCAATGCTATATGAGGGGCTAAGAAAAAGCGGTAACATAGCCAAGTAATGGTTTGCTGGGAAGGGTGAAAAGGTTAGAGGCTGACATGGCAATTTGGGAGGCTTGAGGAACAAGTGATAGGTAGCACAGCATAGCAATAGAACGAAGCAACTAGCATAGCAATGATAGTAGTGAGATCCAGGGTAGCAGTCATCTTGCCTGAAATCCCGCTAGGAAGAAGAACGATTCCATGAAGAAGATGGAGCCACGAAGACGAACCAAGCGTAGACGAACGAATCCTCACGATCGCAACGAAACAGGAACTATCGAGAAGAAACACACAACATAGTAAACACACGACTCATGGACATGACATGATGCTCAACCAAGTATGATGCATGACAAAGCTACATGAAGCTACTCATGGCAAGAGATGATGCAAACAAGAACAACACATCAAAGCAAGTTTAAATGAGGCCGGGAACAACATATAACAATTCCGATAAGTCCTCATATGCAAATTTCGAAATTGGTCCAGATATGAATAAACCTTATGTTCAAGTTGTTAAACAGCAAGTTAAGACGCACCAAGATGATCTACACGAGATTCTAGTCAATTTACATATAAAGTTCATTTAATTCGGAGCTACGGCCTAGAAGATATGAGCAAAACAAGGTAAATATGGCATTGATGCAAAATGCATGCAAACATCAAGAAAACACTCTCAAACATGGATGCAATATGATAATATTAAACTACATGCAAAATCAAGCAAGTTTCATATAGGGCACACTCAAAACGGAGCAACGGTTCAACACATACAGTGTACAAGTTTAAAGGACAAGCTGTCCAAAACAGCAACTAGGCATATTGCAAGCATCAAAACAATAAGTTACAGTACCACAATATGAAAACAAAAGGCATGTACATGATATACAGGTAAAGCATGACAAAACATGAACACTGAGCTATCTCCAGAAAACAATAGAATATGCTCAAAAGGACATGGCAAGATTGCAAATAATAACAGTTTCAGACTTATCAGGAAATAACATCAGGTTGCAATGTTTAGATCTATCAAACAACATGTTATAGGAATTTATCATGGCAAACAAAGGCATGGAATGCACCTACTAATTGCATAGAACAGAAGTCCCTTACTGACCATGAGCCAAAAGGGCACAGAAAATATGATGGCACCCATGTAAACATGGCAAATGATATGACAGATTCATACATGGCAGGAACAACAATAAGTAGGCATGTTGGTGAGCTTGAACCACTCACCACAAAGCAACACATGGCATGGAAAGGCAACCAACAGTCATAATACATGTTTATGAAGCTAAGCATGGCAAGAGCAAGTTCATAGGGTGCATGCATCACTAGCAAAGCTCATGGCAAAACTGAACTTAATGTTAACAGGCTGACATCAACATTATTTAGCAGTTTTGAGGGCAAGATAACAACAAGTTAAAGCAGGCTATAAATTCAACCAGGGGCACGGATGGATAGAGCATGACATGTATAACAAATCATCCTTAGTGACCATCTCCAGATTATGCATAGAATGACTTGTAGCAGCAGGTTTACATAACATCATGATATAGCAGATTCAGACTAGCAAAACAGCAACAGCAAGTACCCTACTTAACAAGCTTGATGCACTCATCACACAACTCACAAAAATACATGGATTGCACCTCTGTAAACATGGCATGACGTAGTTCAAAACACCTGTAGAGCTCATGTTCATAGGATGCACACACAAAATGCAATAAAAATGACAAATCATCAAGTTATAACAGTTTCAGCAGATTAACATCATATAGCACTCTTGCAATGATGATTCAGGCATCCATATGAACTCAAAATAGCATGGCACAATGGAATGCAATGAAGAGCATCTCACAACAAACATTTTGACATGTTACACGCATGAAATGGAGCAGTATGTATGGAGTTATGATGCAATGAACAGGAGCTAAAAATATGCAAATTTCGGGGACTTAGTAAAATTTTCGGGGTCAACCTTAGGTCTGACCGGGTCCAGATCGGGGAGCGGGCACGGACGACGAGGGTCGCTGGAGAGGAGGGGGGCGGCGAGGGGGGCGCCGGATCCGGCCTTCCCGCGGTCGGATCTGGCCGGGCAGCGCGGTGGTGGGAGCCGGCGAGCTCCGGGCGGTGAAGGGCGACAGCGGCGGGGAAGCTCCATGCGGCGGCGGGACATGGCGAGGTCGGC
>NC_041391.1:508186438-508205078 GCF_002162155.2 Triticum dicoccoides
GGCGCCGGCGGCAACGGGTGGCGGGGCTGGAGGAGCTGGAGCGGCTCGGCGAGCGGCGGCGCGGCCGCGCGGGGCAGCGCCCGCGGGCGGAGGGCGCGAGGCGCCTCGCGGGGGCGCGGGAGGCGGCGATGGGCCGAGCGGGCCCGCTGTGGGCTCGCCGGGCCGCGGCAGCGGGTAGCGGCGGAGGTGCCACGTGGCAGCGCGCCCCTGGCTGGGAGCGGCGGCGGGGAAGCGTCCGGTCCGGGACGGACATGTCCGGCGGGCGAGAGGGGCGGGGCTAGGGTTGGACTGCGAAGAATTCGGAGGGGATCACATATTTATAGGTTCTGGGAGCTAGGAGAGTCCAAATGGAGCACGGTTTTCGGCCACACAATCGTGATCAAACGACCGAGTGCATGGAGGGGGTTTGGATGGGTTTTGGGCCAGTTTGGAGGGGTGTTGGGCTGCAACACAAAGAGGGCTTTTACGGTTACCTGGTTAACCATTGGAGTATCAAACAGACTCCAAATGGCACGATACTTGACAGGCGGTCTACCGGTGCTATACCAAGGCCGCTTGGCAAACCTCGGGCCATTCCGAGAAAGTTTAACACCCGCACACGAAAATAGACAAGAAGGGGACACCGGATGACATAGGAGTGCCAGATTGCAAAACGGACAACGGGGAAAAAGCTCGGACGCATGAGACGAACACGAATGCAAAATGAGATGCACATGATGATATGATAAAATGCAACACGCAAGCAAATGACATGGCAAAGACGGAGAATAACTGGCGGACACCTGGCGCATCGGATCCGGGGCGTTACATAGTTCCCCATGGACGAGTAAGTCCCTTCTTCTTGTAATTCCTCATTCGCTGTTCCCTTTGCTGACTGTGGTCCTTCAGGATCCCTCCTGCCGAGCCTGCGGAGCCGGCCAAGAAGCCACCTCCTCAGGCTTCATCTTCATCGCTGACCATGAGCGTCCCGAGCCTGTGCGCCATCCCCGACGCGAGTTTGGCTGGAGAGGTGGGCCGACCTGTGGTGTGCCTTGAGCCTGTGCGCTTGCCGCTCTTCCTTCTCGAGTTTTCCCAGGGTACAACCAGCTTGCCCCGGGCTCCTCCACTGATCATGGACGGCGAGTGGTTGAAGTCAATCTTCGGCTCCTCTTCAGGGGATGGATCAGCGCCGGGCTGGGTCCCTTGCGGGGCTCGTCCGGCGATTGTGGGGGCGCCAGCCCCTAGCCCCCTGCCGAGAGGGGGCGAGCCACTTCAGGGCCCTCTACCGACGTCGATGGTGGACGATGATGTTGATGACGTGCTCAGGCGTGCGCGGGAGTGCAACGCCATCCGCTGAGAGTTTCTCTAGAAGGAGACAGATGCAGTGAGCCAGCTCGGTGTAGAGCTCGCGAGTGAGGATGCACGTCTTGAAGCTGAAGGCCTGTGGCTGGTCGAGGAGTGGCACAAGATGAAGGTGGCCGTCAGTCTTGCGCGCCACCAGCGTGATCTTGACAACGCAAAGGCCGAAGCATTTCTTGTGGCCTCACGAAAGGCCTACTCCCGAGCCATTGAGGAGGCTCAAGAGGCGGACCAACGACGCGAGATCATGGAGGAGCGCGCTTGGGAGCTTCAAGCCTGGTGCAATTCCATGGAGCAGCAAGTGGAGCTGCGCCAAGCTGCCCTAGCATCGCTGAAAGGGGCACCCGCCGAAGAGGAGGAGCTCCGGAAGCGTGAGGAAGCGCTGATGCTGGAGGCTGTCGAGTGCCAGGTTACCCAAGCGGAGGACGATGTTGGCACGCGGGAAGTCTGGATGCAAGAAGAGATCGACTGCCGCGTGGCGGAAGCTCGCGCGGGTCTTGAGTGCGAGTATGAGGAGAGGTTGGAGCTGATCAAGGCCGAGGCTGCGGGTAGGACTGCTGCTCTTAGGACCAAGCTGACCGAAGCGATGTAGCGTGCTGATACCACTGCAGCCGCCTTAGTCACGGCGTAGGCTGAGCTGGCCTCCTCCCGCGTCGAGTTGCTTCTCTTCCAATGGAGGATTGATGACGCTGAGTCCGTTGCACGGTGGAACAAAGATGAGATTCGCCAGCAGCAGACGCTGGAGCACATGCATGGCCCCATGCTCTGAACACTCAGGGAAAGGGCCAACGCGGCCTTGGGCAACATCTGTGAAGCGGCCGCTGAGGGGCCTCATGTGACCAACTACGCCGATAATCTCTAGTTCTTCACTAGCATGGTGACGCATCTGGAGAATCGCTCTAAGAGGACTCGCCAGCTTGTCGAGGAGAGGAGCCGCGGCCTACTCGCATAGGCATTCTCCCGTGTCTTCAGCCATCTTCAGAACATCGACCACCACTTTGACTTCAACACCGCCATCGCCGCGATGCCCGAGGCCATCCGAGGCGACCTGGCGCGGTGGGTGGAGGACAACATGGATGCACTTGTCCGGGCCTTCACTTCTGATGATGAAGGGGTGGTTGTTTCTGCTAATGAAGGTGGCGTGGTGGACGGCGGAGAAGATGGTGCCAACGACGGCGAGGGTGAGGCCAACGGCAGCGACAGTGGCACCAGCGACGCTTCTGGAGGCGACCAAGAGGATGCGGTGAGCGACATGTCCGATTGATCCCTACGCCCCCCTTGCTGTGTATCCTGCGCAGAAAAAGCTTGGGCGTGGCCCTGAAGGTTGTAAGAGCATTTTGGGAGGGGAAGCCCCTCATGTAAAAAGGATTGTTGTCCATGCATTGTTAAGGACGGCACCGGATGGGCACCCGTATGATGTTATGGGCTTTGCGATGAGCTGGTTGCTGTGGTTTTACCTTTATTGTCGTTGAATTAACACGTCAGATGTCCTAGCAGAAGGACTTAGTCGTGGAGCCATCGCAATGAGATTAGATTAAAGGGGTTAAACCGGAACAAGGGACACGAGAGTTTTATACTAGTTCGGCCCCTTACGATGAAGGTAAAAGCCTACGTCTAGTTGTGATGGAATTATTGGAGTCTCGATGATCAGGGAGCAAATACGCTTTGCCTGAGTCTCGAATTGTTGTTTTCTTGTCCCTGAACCGCCGCCGGGTCGTCCCTTTATATACACAGGTTGACGCCCGGCCGGTTTACAGAGTCCCGAGGCCGGCTCATACAAGTGTCCGGCTCGGTCTCTTCCTTTCCTTGTCTTACAATACAAGTTAGACAACTATGGCGGTTTACAACTATGGGCCCTAATCCGCCTTTGGGCTCTGGGCCTCTAAGCTTTATTGGTAGAGCGCCATCTTCTTAATCTTCATGGGCTTCAATATGGATGAGCATGAACCAGCCCCTCCTGGGCGGTTTACACTCAGTAGTTATATCCTCAACATTAGGCCTGAGATTGATTTGAACCCGTTCATTTCAATCTTCCATACTTAGAAAATTCCCTGAACATCTTCTTATGATCCTCGTAAACCGCCATGATATCTTGAAACTGCAGTAAATCGTCATGATGTCATTTCTGTATAAAAAGGTTATAAAGATTCCCTTCATTAAATTAACTTCCGAAGATCGAGGAGACAGCTGTGCCCCCTCTTGCCGCTTCGAGCTCCTCGATTCTCGCGCCTGCCGCTTATCCCCTTGCCTTTATAAATAAGATCGGAGGGTCCTTCTATTTTCCCCTTGCCTCTTCGCATCTTCTTCCTCCTTGCGACCCCAAAGAGCTCAAGCATCGTCGCCGCCGTCGACCCTTGAATCTGCATAGACCAGGCCCCTACATCAACCCGTTTGTACCAGAGATCTTGCGACACTCCTCCGCCGCTACATGGCCCTGGTAAGCACTCCCTTCTTCAACTATCAAATCTGCATTAGGGTTCCGAAGCTCTTCGGTGTTCATCATCGTTCATCGGTGTTCATCTGCCTTCCCTTAGCATCTTATTGAATCTAGCTAGGTCTGGCAACTTCTTCTCATGACCGAAGCCGTAGTTTGAATTTGTCCCGCCATAGCCTCTTGTTGTTCCTAAATGGATCTCATTTGTACTGTTATTGTTCTACCGTCACCATTTTTAGGGCTCAGAAAATTTCTTTCACTAGGCCGCGGTAGATCCAAAGTCATGACACCTTCTTGCGAAACCTGTTTTCCTCAGTATATAGTAAATTTCAGATGTGCTTCTTCCAGTTGTAGGCATTTTAATTTTTAGAAAATGACAACCCACCAGGTACCATTAGCCCTCACATAAACCGCCACCTTAACTTGAGCATCAATATCCGGTTTATAGTGCACATATGCTTGAATTAAATCCCCCGGTTTAACACCAGTTTGTGCACATCAATTTTGTAACGTGAACCGGCTTTTGCACTTCCTTTACAGTTTGTCTTCAAAAATAGCCAAGCAATTCGCCTCTTTCAACTGGGGTCCTTCCCGGATCACAGAGACACAACTCAATAGGTATGTACTAACTAGCGCTTTGGCCAAGAAGGAGATCATTCTTTGGCGAGTCCCTGGCCTTGAGTGCCCTCCTGAACCTCAAGATGGAGAAGTGGTGGTATTTATGCAGCATCTAGATCGGGGATTTAGCCCTCCCGGATCAAAGTTTTTCCGGGATGTGCTTGCCAACTTCCAACTCCATCCTCAAGATATTGGACCAAACTCTGTATCCAACATCTGTAACTTCCAAGTGTTTTGCAAAGTTTACCTTCAAGAAGAACCGTCTGTCGAGCTCTTTAGGGACTTCTTCCACTTAAACCGCCGAACTGAATTCTCTGATGGCCCCAACACTGAACTTGGCGGTGTGTCGATTCAGAAAAGGAAAGAAGTTGGTTTTCCTCATGCCAAACATCACAACCACCCCAAAGACTGGAACCAAACATGGTTTTATTGTCAGAACACTGCTCCTGCTGAACAAAACTCTTTGCCGGGTTACCGTGCTCACCGGCTTAGCAATGGCCATCCACTGCCTCAACGGCTCACTGCCAAAGAACGACAGACTTATGCACCTCAACTTGCTAAGCTCCGGGCCTTCCTAGCAAACGGCTTAACCGGCATTGATCTCGTTCATTGTTGTGTTTCATGGGGTATCCTGCCTTCAAGCTGCCGCACCAGGTTGATGCATGAGTATACCGGGGACATCAAGGACCCTCAACGGCACCATGAAATAGAGATAACGGATGCTGAAGTCACTAAGGCTATCAAGAAGATGCTAGATGAACCGATTGTTGAATGCAGCAAAACTGGGCTACGTCCCTTTAACACCTCCAACAAACTGCCAATGGTAAAAACTTTATCCTTATGCCTTTTTTGATCCGTCTCTGCTTTAACTCTGTTATGATAATCCGCTGTTTATTCTTGTAGGCCAAAGATCCCTTCTGGAAAAGGATAACTCAGGACAAACCGCCAAAAATTGAAGACAAACCGGCGAGGACTGGTCGTGCCAAGAGCAAGGCCATCAAGAAATCAACCAAGAAGAAAACAGCCGAGTCCTCTGATCCGCCCGAAGACGTTGATGATTCGGAATAAGAGGTAGAACTTGACTCCCTTGGCTCATTTTTCATACATCTTCTTGACAACGACCATTACCAGGATGATGCGGAAGCGAGCCATGCTGACAATGTAGAGGTAATCTCCCTTTCCTCCGATTCCGATCTTGTGCCAGTAAGAAAAATCCGTCGTGCAGTCTGGAAAGTGAAGCGTCCACATCCTTTCACTCATTTGGATTCACAACATCCTGAAGCTCGTTGCACAACCTAGCATAGTGGCCAGCAAGTCACTTCTTCTGGTTTACCAGATACTCCACTCCGGAAGCGCCGTGCAGAGGTCTTTTGTAATTCTATCAAGTCTTATCCTTTGGCGGGTTACTTTTGATATCCTCTTAATCTGTCTGACTCAAATTATATGACAACTTCCAACTCATCCTCTGGCGGTTCATCAACCACGCAAATTCCTCCCCTCAAGACCGTCCCTGGGTAAGTATAATAATGTTAACTTTGTCCTCTTGTTTACCATATTAATCCTGTGCGTGCCTTTTTGCAGTGCCAAAGCTCGTTTGAGCAAGAAGGCAAAAACAACTGCTCCCACTGATGAGATTGAACCAGACATAACCTCAGAAGGCGCTGGCGGAGATGTTGATGTCGCCATGGATGACCCTGTGCCACAAGGCCAGGCCACTAATGTTGATCCGCCCAAAGTTAACCCGGCGAGCCCTCATATCAATCCACCAAGCCCACAAGCTAATCCTCCAAGTCCGACTGTTGATCTGCCAAGCCCTGCCAAAGCCTCAGACAAACCGGCGAGCCCAAATGCAGCAACTGATGATGTTGTGATTACTGGGATTGGCCATACTTCTCCTGGTAATCCTATCGCTTTGGCAAAGCACAGTGCCAAAGTGGAATCTGCCGCTGAAGAGAAAAGCAAGTGAAAAGCAAGTGGTTATGCTCATCTCCCCACTCAAGAGCTTCATTCTGGATACTTAAACCGCCTATACACCAGCCATGACTATGAGGCAGGTTTGGTCAACTTGATGAAGGAGCGTTATGAGGTAACTTCCGAACACTTCATGAATTTTCTTTGCACTATGTATATCTACTCCATTGTAGCCTCCAAGGTCCAGTTAATCCCTTCCAGATGAACCGGGACTTTAAATAAAAATACTTTCAACTGTGTAGCCCCCAAGGGCCGGTTTATCTTTTCAAGATGAACCGGGACTTTCTGTTTTCAAACTTTGTCCTTTGTTGAAGTCCTTTACCTCTGAATTTTCTGATCAATTATGCATTAGCCCCCAAGTGCCAAGATTAATACTTGTATTGAGCCTTGGGACTTTGTAAAAAATAAAAAGCAATCCGCATTAGCCCCCAAGTGCCAAGTATATAACTTGTTATGTGCTTGGGACTTTTGAGAAAAAATCCGAATCTCTTTATCATCTGTCTTGTGCAGGCTGACTTGAACATCAAAGATTCCCATATTGCTGATCTTCAAGAAAACATTAAGTCTCAGCAAGCATAAACCTCCAAGGACAAAGATGAACTGAAGGGCGCTTTGACTGCCATGGAACAATTGAAGGATGGCTTCAAAAGTGAGCGGGCAGATTGGGAAACAGAGAAAACTGCTCTCTTAAAGCGGGCTAAGATGCCGAAGCAGTGCTTAAACCGGTGGCAGAGGAGCTAACTGGGCTGAAGCAGCAAGTCAATGCTATGACTTCAGCAATATTTGGTAAGTATCTTTCGTCAACTCCTTCCTTAAACATTTTTGAAGTTGCCGGTTTAACAGTAACTTCTTAAACCATTTTGCAGGTAGCCGTGTTGCTCATCTATGCTCCGACATGCGGATGAAGTTGAAGGTAGCCTACACTCTGATAGAACAATTGTATACTGGTGCTCAACGAGTCATCTGTGCATCTTCCTTCAACAAGCCGACACCAATCTTGATCAAGGACACATTAACCAAATTGTCTATGACCCCAGCCCAGATAGAAGAGGTAAAGCAATCTGCTGCAAGAGCTGGCGCTTTAAAATGACTGACGCGGGCCAAAGCATGGATTGCTGACCTTGATCCGACAGATATCGCCAAAGGCTATCCCGGTCAACAAGAAGATGGATCAGACTTTGATAATGAAGCTCTGAAAGTCTTGACAAAAGAGATGCGCCCACTGGCAAGCCAACTGGCTGAGGAGGTTGATTTGTCTGTCTACCGGTCCAGCTATGACGCAGACGACAAATGGGTTGACACAGCTATGAAGGAAGCTCAGAATTTAATCCCTCCAATCCGTAAGCACACCTATGCCCCTGACATTGAACCATCCAACCTTATAGGCAACGAAGCTATCTTTCAAGCCTTAACTAGGATTGATTGGACCACCCTTGACTTCTAGCCACTGGGTGAAGAGGAAGAGGTTGAACCGGCGTGAGATGATCCTTCGACGTCACGTCAGCCTGGTGCTGAATCATAATCCGCTGGCCGGTTTGATTTTTATGCGTTGTGAGCAACAAACAATTATTCTTTTGGGCATCAAAGCGCCTTGTAATAGGCTAGGTGAAATACTTTGATCTTATGCCATCGTGCACTGCTACCTGATACTGTAATCCGGCATGATTGTTGCTATGCTTGCTTTATTTGCCTTGGTATTCCGTATAAATCCTGCCTTCTGCATGTTAAACACTTGAACATGTCCTGGCGGTTTACCGTCGGACGGGTCATGATATCCAATGCAGATCCAGAATCCTCATAACCAAGGTTATAAAGTAATGAAATATGAAACATATCATACCTATGATATTAAATCACTTTTATTGGTCCACCAACTCGTTTAGTAAGGGTGAGAACCCAAACTTTGGGTATTGGAAGGTACTCACCACATTGTGTTGGTGCGTAATAAGCCATGCCGGGTGTTGATAAACACCAGATGATCATTCTGGTGACTTATAGTCAATGCCAGACTGGATTGAAAGATGCCGGTTCACAATTGATTATGTGCTTAACAGCTGATAACTGTAAGCCACACCGGGTTAAGAAACACCGGGTTGATGAAATGACACATAGTTTGGTCGGGTCAGGAGACGCCGGTTTACCTTAGAACTTTATCAAATATAGATAAAACTTGCCAAAAACAAAATCAAATAAAACTTGTAGTCGAGGCTTTTTGAGGGCTGCCAGGCCCAAATTCAAGGGTTTTCGTGGGCTGCTAGCCGCTGAGTTAAACCATTTGACAAAGCCTTTTAAGATGGGCCTCCAACAAACCAATCGTCATTTTAACTTTGACAAGTTCAGGGTCTCTATGAGAGTAACTTGTCAAACGTTCGGCGGGTCATGCCAGGATTACCTAGATAGGAGTGGCTTACTTGATGAAGGCAGGTTAACCTGGGGTTTTAGGTGAATACACCAGGCTTCCAAGCCGTGGGTCGATACCCAATTACAAGGGTCCTTTCAAACTCTTTGTTACTTTACCCCCCAAGTAACTTTGTGAGCTGTGCTCAATGCGTGCCTATGTTTGAGTTATGCTGTTAGCAACAATACTCTCTTTGGCCCCTTGGGTGTGAAGCTCCCAAGCTATATTGTGGCATGATAGCCGGTTTAGTGGACAAAACAGGACATCACTTTGTAAGCTGGAGCGCCCTTGTAGCCAAGAAATATTGGAAGAATAGCAGAAACCCTACTTGTAGCAAGGATGCCGGTTTATTATATTGATCATAATATATACATTGTCAAAATATGTACATAATGAAAGCCTATGACTTAGGTGTAGTAAGGCCGTAGAAGAGCGATATTCCACGGCCGACGGGTCTCCTCCTCCGATTTGCTTGAGTCTTTATGGTCTCGAACATCGATGAGGTAGTATGATCTGTTGTGCAGATTCTTGCTGACCACAAAGGGCCCTTCCCAAGGTGGGGATAACTTGTGCATATCGGTCTGATCCTGGATGAGCCGGAGCACTAAGTCGCCTTCTTGAAAGGTTCTTGTTCTAACTTGGCGGCTGTGATAATGCTGCAGGTCTTGCTGATAAACCGCCGAACGAGCCAATGCCATGTCCCATTTTCATCTAACAGGTCCAGTGCTTCTTGACGTGCTTGCTCGTTGCCCGCTTCAATATAATTGGCAACCCGGGGCGAGTCATGACGAATATCACTTGGGAGTACCGCCTCTGCCCCGTAAACCATGAAAAAAGGTGTATAACCTATAGATCGGTTTGGAGTGGTATTTATGCTCATAACATAGATGGTAACTCTTCCACCCAACAACCCGGCGTTCGCTTCAAGGGAACCATAAGCCGGGGCTTGATAACCTTCAAGATCTCCTGATTGGCTCTCTCAGCTTTACCATTAGACTGGGGGTGACCCACTGATGCCACATCAAGACGGATGTGCTCTCGTTGACAAAAGTCCTCCATCTCGCCTTTGGAGAGGTTCGTGCCATTATCTGTGATAATGCTGTGTGGAAAACCGAAACAGGAAATCACCTTTTCGATGAATTGAACCGATGTGGCTGCATCACACTTGCTTACTAGCTCCTCTTCAACCCATTTAGTAAACTTATCAACTGCCACCAACAGGTGGGTCTTCTTATCCTTGGATCGCTTGAAAGGCCCTACCATGTCAAGCCCCCAAGTAGAAAATGGCCAGGTGATGGGAATCATCCGTAGATCTTGAGCCAGAACATGAGCTCGTCACGGGAATTTCTGACAACCATCGCACCGCCTTACCAAATCCTCATCATCAGCATGAGCCGTCAGCCAATAGAAGCCATGACAAAATGCTTTAGCAACCAAGGATTTTGAACCGGCATGATGACCACAGTCTCCTTCGTGGATCTCTTGAAGAATCTCACGGCCTTCTTCAAGAGAAACACAACATTGGAACGCACCAGAAACACTGCAACGGTGTAACTCACCGTTGTGAACAATCATGGACTTGGATCGCCGGACTATCTGTTTGGCCAAAACTGCATCTTCTGGTAACTCACCCCGGTTCATGTATGCCAAGTATGGAACCGTCCAATCCAGAATGATGTGTAAAGTGGCCACCAACTGTGCCTCCGGATCAGGAATAGCGAGGTCCTCCTCTGTAGGCAACTGGACTGACGAGTTGTGCAAGATATCCAGGAAGGTATTGGGTGGCACCGGTCTACGCTGAGATCCCAGCCGGCTTAACGCATCAGCTGCCTCATTTTTGCGCCGATCAATGTGCTCCACTTGATAACCCTTGAAGTGACCAACAACAATGTCCACCTCTCATCGGTAAGCCGCCATGAGTGGATCCTTGGAATCCCAGGTACCTGAAACTTGCTGGGCTGCCAGATCCGAGTCTCCAAAGCATCGTACTCGGCTTAAGTTCATTTCCTTAGCCACTCGAAGACCATGGAGTAAGGCTTCATACTCAGCTGCATTGTTAGTACAAGGGAACATTAAATGAAGAACATAATGAATATTATCACCTCGAGGGGAAGTAAGGACAACTCCAGCCCCCGAGCCCTCCAATTGCCTGGACCCATCAAAGTGAATAGTCCAGTATGTACTGTCCAGTTTGTCCTCCGGTATCTGCAACTCTGTCCAATCATGGATGAAATTCACAAGGGCCTGGGATTTGATAGCTGTTCGAGGCATATACTTCAAACCGTGTGGTCCAAGCTCAATAGCCCACTTAGCAATCCGGCCAGTTGCCTCTCTGTTCTGGATTATATCCCCCAAAGGAGCAAAACTGACCACTGTGATGGGATGACCTTGAAAGTACTGCTTAAGCTTCCGACTTGCCATAAAAACCCCATATACCAGCTTCTACCAATGCAGATATCTTTGCTTTGACTCAATGAGCACTTCGCTGATATAATAAACTGGTCTTTGAACCGGGTACTCCTTCCCAGCCTCCTTGCGCTCCACCACAATAGCTACACTGACAGCCCGGGCATTAGTAGCCACATATAACAGCAGTGGCTCCTTATCGACTGGAGCAGCAAGAACTAGCGGTTCAACCAACTGCTTCTTCAAGTCCTCAAACGCCGCATCAGCAGCATCGCTCTAGACAAAGCTGTCTGTCTTTTTCAACATCTGATACAAAGGTATCGCCTTTTCTTCCAACCTGCTGATAAACCGGCTCAAAGCTGCAATACGACCCGCCAAACGTTGAACATCATTGATACATGCTGGTTTAGCCAGGGATGTGATAGCCTTGATCTTGTCCGGATTAGCCTCAATGCCCCGGTTGGACACCAAAAAACCCAAGAGCTTGCCAGCCGATACACCAAAGACACATTTAGCCGGATTGAGCATCATTTTATAAACTCTCAGATTTTCAAAGGTTTCTTGCAAATCCGTTATGAGTGTTTCTGCCTTCCTGGACTTGACCACAATATCAGCCACATAGGCATGAACATTGCGCCCAATCTGAGTATGAAGATAATTCTGCACACAGCGTTGATAGGTTGCCTGGGCACTCTTGAGCCCAAATGGCATAGACACATAACAGAAGGCTCCAAAGGGAGTGATGAAAGCTGTCTTCTCCTGGTCCTTAACTGACATCTTGATCTGATGATAACCAGAATATGCATCCAAGAAACTCAAACGCTCACAACCCGCCGTAGCATCAATGATTTGATCAATACGAGGGAGGGCAAAGGGATCAGGTGGGCAAGCTTTTTTCAAATCTGTGTAATCCACACACATATGCCAAGTGCCGTTTTTCTTAAGTACCAGCATCGGATTAGCCAACCACTCTGGGTGAAACACTTCCACGATAAACCCTGCTGGCAATAGCTGGGCTACCTCTTCACCAATGGCCCTGCGCTGCTCCTCATTAAAGCGGCGAAGAAACTATTTGACCGGTTTAAAAAGCAGCGAAGAAACTATTTGACCGGTTTAAACTTTGGATCAATATTAAGAGTGTGCTTAGCGAGTTCCCTCGATACACCTGGCATGTCAGAAGGATTCCATGCAAAGATGTCCCGGTTCTCAGGGATGAACTTGATAAGCGCGCTTTCCTATTTCGGATCCAAGTTGACGCTGATACTGAACTGCTTGGATGAATCGCCAGGAACAAAATCAACCAATTTAGTCTCATCAGCCAATTTAAACTTCAAAGCCGGATCATGCTCTGTAGTGGGTTTCTTTAGAGAAGTCATGTCTGCCGGATCAACATTGTCCTTATAAAACTTCAACTCTTCCGTTGCACAAACCGATTTAGCATATGCCACATCACCTTCCTCGCATTCCAGAGCAATCTTGTGGCTACCATGAACCGTGCTGGTCCCTCTATGACCCGGAATCTTGAGCTGCAGATAAACATAACACGGCCTCGCCATGAATTTAGCATAAACCGGTCGTCCAAACAAGGCATGATACGGGCTTCTGATCTTGACCACTTCAAAGGTCACTGTCTTAGACCTTGAATCATGATCATCTCCAAAAACCACCTCCAGAACTATTTTACCAACTGGGTAAGCCGATTTATGAGGCACCACATAGTGAAAAACGATGTTGGACAGTCTAAGGTTCTTATCTGTCAACCCCATACGCCGGAAGGTTTCATAATATAAGCTATTGATGCTGCTCCCTCCGTCCATGAGTACCTTAGTGAACTTATAACCTCCAAACCTGTGGTGCAACCACCAAAGCTAGGTGGCCCGGATTGTCAACCCGGGGCGGATGATCCTCCCGGCTCCAGACAATAGGCTGCTCAGACCAGCGTAGATAATGAGGCACTACTAGTTCCACAGAGTTCACTGCCATTTTATGAAGCTTCTGATCCCGCTTGCATAAACTAGTAGTGAAGACATGATATTGTCCACCATTTAACTGTTTCGGGTTGCTCTGATAACCCGATTGCTGCTGATTCCCCTGATTACTCTGCTGATTGTGACCACCTTGATTGTTCTTATTACCCTGATTATTCTGAAATCCTGTGTTTGAACTGCCACCACTGTAACCCGGCCCGTGAAATCCTGGACCGGAACCACCGGATGGACCCTGATCATACCGGAATAGTTCAGAGTTTTTGAACTCCCTCATGATGTGACAATCCTTCCAGAGATGTGTGGCCGAAACCTCCATTGTCCCGTGCTTTGGGCAGGGCTAGTTTAACAAGCGTTCCAGATTCATGCCTCCACCATGCTGGGGCGGTTTACCCTTAGGGCGCTGCATGTTACCCTGCATACTGGTGTTAGCCACAAAATCTGAGTTGTCCGCTTTATGCTTACCATTGTTCCCATGGCTCGCCTGGCTATGCTGTCCCTTTGAACCGGCATTCTTCTTTCCCTTCTCCTGATTTTCTTCGTCCGAATCAGGCTCCTTGGTATTGTCAGAATCAACATACTTAACCAGAGCTGCCATGAGTGTTCCCATACCATTGCAGTGACGCTTGAGCCGTCCCAACTTCATCTTCAGTGACTTGAACCGGCAATTACCTTCCAAAGTCACAATTGCCGTGTCCGGATTGATGCGGCCCGACGAATGCAAAATTTTTGAAACCCGACGCACCCAATAGGTTGTCGATTCATTCTCTCCTTGGACACAAGCCGCCAGATCCACAATGGACATGGGTTGCTTGCACATATCCTTGAAGTTTGCTATAAACTTGGCCTTCAACTCATCCCATGAACTGATCGAGTTAACGGGGAGGCTCTTCAACCAGGTACGAGTTGTTCCTTCTAACATTATGGTGAAGTATTTTTCACATGCCGCTTCATCCACATCTAGCATCTCCATTGCCATCTCATAACTTTCAACCCACGCCTCAGGGGGCTGATCAGTGGTATAATTAGGTACTTTACACGAAGCTTTGAAATCCTTGGGCAGCCGCACATTACGCAGAGCTGGGGTGAGGCACGGCACTCCCCAAGAGCTAAAAGCCAAACCACGTTCAACCGATGCCGCTGGCTGAACCGGAGCGGGTTGATTTTGCTACTGTGCAGCCAACTGGGCTGCTAACTCTACCTCGCGCCGTGCTCTGCCATTGTTCACCACATCCTGAGCGTTCAAACCGCCGTTCACCGGATTAGGCCCACGAGGGGCATCACGACGCCGCGCACTACTTGACACGGCTAGTTCGTCCATGTACCTGCTATAACTCTTGCTCGGACGGGGGGTTGAATGTATTCTGTCTCGGTTATAGGAGTATGCCTGCTGCTGCACAACAGTGGTTTGAAGAAGATCCCTGGCCCATCGCATCTCAACCGCCGCTAGTGAATCACCCTCCATCGGAATAGCTACCAAACACGATGTTGCAGCGATCATGTTATCCAAACGGCTAGAGAAGTGACCCGGTGGCGTTGTTACATATTGCGGCGGGTTGTCCGTACGTCGAGGCGGGTCCATAATCCGTGGCTGATCCGGAGCTGCCCCTGGTTCCTCGATCCAGTTTACTCCTTCCGGATTACTGGGCCCGACTCCTGGTGTGCTGAAGAGATTCATACCCTCGTAAATCTGCGGCAGACGAGACCGGTACTTCCTTCTCATTACGTCGTTCGACGCGTTCTGATCCAACATAAGCCGGTAATTCTACGTCTGGATCTGTTGCGATTGGGCATCTAAAGCGGCCCGCTCTTCATCCATCCTGGCCTCCTCAGCCGCCAAGCCCGCCTTGGCCTGAGTTATCTGATCCTTTAGCTTTGCCACATCCGCATTATGTTGAACTTGGGTCTCAGGGGTGACTGCCATGGTGAACAATGTGGTCAAAGTATCCAACAAACCGGCAAGAACTTGAGTCGGCCGGCACGCCGGGCCTCCTGCCGCGGCTGCCGATCTGGAGATCATTACTGCTGTAGATGAAGATTGCATGGTGGGCTGCGTACCGGCCATGAAGACTGCAACCCGATTTGACGGTTCAAAGGGGCCCGGAATACTGTTGCCGCCGGAACATCCCCCAAACCGGCCATCTTGCAACTAGTACAACGACTCGGTTTCGCCAGTGGACGATTCACCATCTGAGTAGATGGCCGTCTCACCGTCAAACACCAGTTCAGATTCCGCACCATGGACGAACCCTACGAGCGCACGCTTCATGGCAGGCTGAACCCGGGCGGGACTTGCACGCTGAGCCATTTCGACGAGGTCGGTGGAGATGTCCGGCTCAGGGCCCGGTGATATTGTGGTGAAGTCTCGTGAGGCCAAGACCCTGATACAAGACCTGGAGGAAACCTTCGCGAGCCTCAACTCCGTGAGCCTGCGGCTCAATCCAGAGAAGTGTGTGTTTGGGGTCCCCTCAGGCAAGCTCTTGGGCTTCCTCGTGTCCCATCGAGGCATCGAGGCTAACCCAGAAAAGTTCAAGGCGGTCGAGGACATGAGCCCGCCAAAGACCCTCAGAGAGATGCAGAAGCTCACTGGGCGCATGACAGCACTGGGACGCTTCATCTCCAAGTTGGGGGAGCAAGCGCTTCCTTTCTTCGAGCTGATGAAGAAAAAGGGACCCTTTGAATGGACTGAAGAGGCCGACAAGGCGTTCCAAGACCTCAAGAAGTACCTAACCATCCCTCCGGTAATGGTGGCCCTGCGCCCTCAGGAACCCCTGGTGCTCTACCTTGCAGCCACTCCCTACTCCGCCAGCGCAGCCCTGGTGGCGGTTAGGGAGGAGCGTCAGAGCAAAGCCGCGACATCTGCCCGAGTCGAGATGAAGCGTGAACAAGGAAGACCCACAGAGACCACTGCCGCAGCCGAGAAGGATCAGCCGCCGCTGGGGAAAACACTCGAGACAGCGGAAGCCCCTCCCCCTAGAGACCGGCCGCTAGGGGCTCCCTTGTCTCAGGAGGCGCCACGGTCTCCGGAGGGCGCCATCGACACCAGCGTTCCCAACCTCGTTGAACATCCTATGTACTTCGTCAGCAGAGTGTTGCGGGACGCAAGGGCGCGGTACCCCATGCCTCAGAAACTTCTCCTCGCGCTATTGGTGGCCTCGCGCAAGCTGCGGCATTATTTTCAGGGCCACCCCATCAAGGTTGTCTCAGCCTACCCTTTGGAAAGGGTGCTCAGGAGCCCTAACTCAGCTGGAAGAGTCGCTGAGTGGAACATTGAACTGCAAGCGTTTCAGCTCAAATTCAGCACAACCATCAAAGGTGACTCACAACTCCTCGTCAACTTCTCCAACAAAGTACACGAGCCGAGGGATGAACACATGGAATCCTACCTTGCGGAGGTCCGCAGGATGGAGAAGCAGTTCTGGGGGCTGGAGTTACAGCACGTGCCCCGTGGAACCAATCAGGAGGCCGACGACATTGCCAAACGAGCATCCAGGCAACTACCTCAGGAGCCTGGCGTCTTCGAAGAGCGGCTCTTCAAGCCCTCGGCCACGCCGTCACTGTCAAGCGCGGTGCAGCCTCGGGAGGAGCTCCCCCAGCCGCCAGCCTCGGGAGCCCCGGTCTGTGGCCCGGCCTCAGGAGCGCGTCTGCTCTTGACAATGGAGCCTCAGGAGGGGTGCTAGATCACGGAGCTCCGGAGCTATCTGACACAAGGGATCTTGCTAGAGAAGGAGGAGGAAGCGGAGCGCGTGGCACGGCAGGCCACCACATACTGCAACAGAGATGGAGAGCTCTACCGAAGGCGACCGAATGATGTGTCCCTGCGCTGCATCTCCAGGGGGGAAGGGAAGGAACTGCTGGGGGATATACACGGTAGAGACTGCGGGCATCATTCATTGTCGGTGTACTAGAGTAGGGGTACCCTAGTATCCCGAACTTGTGCACGGGCAGTTGCAGCACCCTGCGGCAAGGCTTGCCGGGTGACCGCCAAGGTCCTCCGTTGTTCCTGTGGAGCCATTCAAGAACAAAGTATTCAAGCCAAGGAGACAAGGCCCCGGCAAGAGGAGCTTGCCGGGAAGGCCAACCAAGGCATCTCAAGGAACTTGCCGCGACACGCCACGCGTCCCGGCAAGGCCCGGTGAGCGACAAGCTTCCAGACGCGACAAGACAACGACCGCGGCAAGGCGCTTGCCGCGGCAAACTACCACTCTGTACCCGCGCTCCAGCACATCCACCAACGTGTCGCCCTGAGACCTTTCCAGGCGCGCGTGGCAAGAGGCTGTGCAGCCAGCGGTGCGCGGTGGCAAGCGACGCTGACAAGATTGCCATCGTGGCGAGCGGTGGCGTCCCTGACGGTCCCTTTCTGCACTATTTGGGCGACACAGACGGGCATTTAATGCCTTTGTCCCCTGCCGTCAGGGTTAGGTAAGATACACTGTACAGGTAGTTGTACCAACCGCAATTCCTTTTTCATTTTTACCCTTGTGTATGTTGCCACCTGTTGGAGACCCCTTTAGCATATAAAAGGAGGCCCATGCGCAACGTAGAGGGGGGGGGGGGAAGGCAGAGAAACACTCATGGTCGGTCTCGTTAGTAGCTAGTGTGTACTGTAGCACTCAGCGCTCCAGAGCAAGAACTCAATACACTCAGACATGCAGCGGTAGGAGTGTTATCTCTCCGGAGAGCTCCGAAGCTGGGTAAACTGCTCGTGTGCTTCGCCTCGATCCGCTCTTCGCACGGTCTCCTCCCCCCGCCGAACCGAAAGGGCTCGGTCCGCCGGTCCCATAGGTGTTCGTGGATCAGTTTCCCCCGACATCTTTGGCGCGCCAGGTAGGGGGCGTCGAGGTTGTGTGAACCTGATCCGGCGTTCACACGAGCTAGATCTTCATCTTCTTCATCGACATGCCACCGAAGAAGAATGCTTCGGGGGCAACTGTTCCGTCCGCGTCGATCCCACCACCACCGGAGCAAATGGATGGTGGAGTAGACGCCGGCGGAAGAACGGGCATCGACGAGGGAGCTCACGGTGCTGCCAGGTCCAAGGACAAGTCCGCGCAGACCTCGACGTCCGTACATGCACCGCGCCCATCTCAGGAGGCGCAGGACCGACAGCGTCATGATATTCGCAGTGCCATACGTTTGTTGGACCAAGATCGAGCTGGTGGATCTCGGGGTGCTCAAGACCAGCATGCACGCCAACATGCTGGCACGAGCGAGACACGGTCACCTGGACGGGATACTGCTCCTTCTAACATAGTTAGAAGTCCGAGCATATCCCGCTCCTCGCACCGTTCACCACTGCCGCCCACCACTCCAGCAGAAGCTTTGGCGCGAGCTCAACTGCTCCTGGATTACCCTCCAACAACAGACAAGATCGACGAATGGAGGGCCACCATTCAGAGTCTCATCGGCTTCGCCAACGGCGACACTCCGCGACAGCCGAATACATCGCTGCCACGGCAGGACCGCCAGGCACGAGCCGATGGCGACGAA
>NC_041391.1:508205484-508262948 GCF_002162155.2 Triticum dicoccoides
GGTGCAACCACCATGCACTCTCCAACCCGAAGGCCAAGATCGCCGACTCACCGGATCCACCACGACAGCGACTCCACCGCATTATCAGATCCACGAGCTCGTCGCGATCAACGCCAAGTTCTTCACAAACGACAGCAAGAAGTCGCATCCGTCGGAGTTCCTCAACATCTACACCATCGCGGTGCAAGCTGCCGGGGGGCGGGACGAGAGGATCCTGGCCAACTACTTCCTGCTGGTGCTCAAGCCCAATGTCAGATCCTGACTCATGAACTTGCCGGACAACTCCATATCTTCCTGGGCAGACCTATGCCATCAGTTTGTCGGCGCCTTTACAGGCGGCCACAAGCCTCATGGCCAAGAGAGCGACCTTCATCTGCTCGCCCAGAAGGAAGGAGAGCCCCTGCGCAAGTACATTCAGAGATTTAGCCACGTACAGCACAACATCCCAGATGTCCACCCTGCCGCGGTAATCAGCGCATTCCATCAGAACGTGCGAAACCGCAGGATGCGGGAGGAGATGGCGATGTGCAAGATCAGAGACGTCAGTGAGCTATATGCCCTGGCCGACAAGTGTGCACGTGCTGAGGAAGTGAGGAAACTCCCCGGAGAGAATACAGAAGCAGGAGGATCTGATAGTGAGGATGCTGCCCCGGCAAAGAAAAACCGGCGGCGGAACAACAGGAAGAAGAAAGGCAAAGATGTGCTAGTCGTTGAGCAGTCCGGCAACGGAGGTGGCACCAAGAAAGCCAAAACTGGTAGCTCCGGCAAGGAGATTGTCGCGGGCACAAACTACCAGGCTGTGGCGGTCGCCGAGAAGCAGGACGGCACCAACAAGAAGTACTGCAAGATCCACCGCACCAAGGGCCATGACCTCTAGAGCTGCAAGAAGGTCGAGCAGCTTGTCGAGCAGCAAAAGGCTGAATACGAGCAACACGACAAGGAGAAGGCCCAGGAAGGTGCTGGAGGAGCCGGCAAGAAATGCCCCGGCCGAGGAGGACGCCGCGACAAGGCCAAGCAGCGGCAAGGAGACAGACCTCCTCGCGGCCGCGACAAGGATGAAAACGACGACGACGATGAAGATATGGATGATGACGAGACCGATGAGCAGGAGTTCCAAAAAGCCACAGAGGTCCTGTGCGTTGACGGCGGTGCTTCTCTGCATACTTCACACCGCCAGCTCAAGCGGTGGGTGCGGGAAGTCAATGCGGCAGAACCACCCGTCGAGTCACACAAACCTTTGAAATGGTCCAGCACGCCTATCATCTCTGATATTGAGGACCACCCTGATCGCATAACTGCGGTCGGGTGCTTGCCGATGTTGGTTTCACCAACTATCCGCAACCTCAAGGTCACTAAGATGTTAGTTGACGGCGGGGCCGGCTTGAACCTGATCTCCTCCGCGGTACTCCAGAAACTCCAGATCCCTGATAGCGAGCTTGAAGAGACCGACACATTCCAAAGAATCAATCCGGGAAGGAGCAAGCCGAAGGGAAAGATCACGTTGCCGGTGACATTTGGCAGCGAGTTGAACTTTAGGACTGAGAGGATCACTTTTGACGTTGCTGACTTTCCATTGCCTTACAATGGGATACTCGGCCGTCCAGCACTCGCCAAATTCATGGCAGCCTCTCACTATGCATACAACATGCTGAAGATGCCAGGCCCGATAAGTGTCATCTCTGTCCCTGGCGACAAGAATGATGCTCTTATCTACGCCGACAAGATCTACCGGGAAGCAGCAGCCGCAACAGATCGCAAGTCACTTGCCGTTGAAGCTCCCGGGGCAAAGAATAAGACCAAGTCCGGCAAGAGTTCTCGTGCCCACTCCGGCAAGCGCACCTCTTCGGAGTGCTGTGCTACCATCGAGGACGCACCATCGAGCTCCACCGGCAAGTGTAAGAAGACAATGGTAGCTCCACCAGAGACCAAGAAGGTGTCCGCCAAGGAGGATGACACTGGTGGTACCTTCACCATCAGTGCCACTCTCGACCCTAAATAGGAAAGCGCGCTCGTTGCTTTCCTGCGGGCGAACATCGACGTGTTTGCGTGGCAACCGTATGACATCCCCGGTGTTCCCAGGAAAGTAATCGAGCACCATCTTGCCGTCTGTCCTCATGCGCGACCCGTCAAGCAGAAAGTCAGGAAATAGGCAGTGGAGCGCCAAGAATTCATCGCAGAAGAAATCAAGAAATTGGAAGCAGCAGGCCTTGTCAGAGGAGTGCTCCATCCTACGTGGTTGGCCAACCCTGTAGTCGTGCGCAAGGCAAACGGGAAATGGAGGCTGTGTATCGACTTTACTGATGTCAATAAAGCTTGTCCCAAAGACCCATTTCCCTTGCCGCGCATCGACCAGATTGTTGACTCCACGGCCGGATGTGACTTGCTTTCATTTCTTGATGCATACTCAGGATACCATCAGATCTTCATGGCAGAAGAGGATGAAGAGAAGACTGCATTCATCACCCCATGTGGCACATACTGTTTCGTACGGATGCCTTTCGGTTTAAAGAATGCTGGTTCAACATTTGCAAGGGTAGTCCATGACGCTTTTGAGCCACAAATACACAGAAATGTGGAAGCCTACATGGATGACATAGTGGTCAAGAGCAAGGACAAGGCGACTCTGATTCAAGATTTAGACGAAACCTTTGCAAAACTGCGCAAGATCAACCTCAAGCTTAACCCCGAGAAGTGTGTGTTTGGAGTCCCCTCCGGCAAGCTTCTCGGGTTCTTCGTGTCTCAGCGGGGAATTGAAGCCAATCCCGACAAGATCAAGGCCATTGAGCAGATTGAAGCACCAAAGCGCGTCAAGGATGTACGAAGACTTGCCGATTGCATAGCTGCTCTCAGCAGGTTTATCTCTAGGTCTGCTGAGCGCGCCCTGCCATTTTTCAAAATATTGAAAAAGGCAGGTCCAATGAAATGGACTCCGGAAGCGGAGGCTGCACTGCAAGACTTAAAGAGATACCTGTCCTCCACTCCAACACTTGTCGCACCTAAGCCACAAGAGAAGTTGCTGCTATATATAGCGGCAACCAATCAAGTGGTTAGTGCTGCGTTAGTAGCGGAGAGGGAGGCGGATGATGAGCCAGCAACCACGGCAGATGCATCCAGGGACAAGCAGGGGACTTCACCGGCAAGCTTTGGTCCCAACAATGATGGATCTGCGTAGGCGCGTGAGAAGATGCAAAAAAGAATGGTGCAGCGCCCAGTTTACTTTGTCAGTTCCCTTCTGCAGGTGGCTAGGTCAAGGTACTCTGGTGTGCAGAAATTGCTTTTCGGCCTTCTCATGGCCTCGAGAAAGCTGCGCCATTACTTCCAAGCACATGAGATCACAGTCGTCACTCGTTTTCCACTGAAGAGGATACTGCAAAATCCAGAAGCAACAGGCAGGATTGTCGAGTGGGCACTGGAACTGTCAAGCTTCGGCCTCAAGTTTGAGAGCACTTCAACTATCCAAAGCAGAGCATTGGCGGAGTTCATAGCAGAATGGACGCCAACACAAGATGAAAAAATTCCAGAAACGAGCATCCCCGCCAAGGAAGCAAGCAAAGAGTGGCTGATGTACTTTGATGGTGCCTTCTCGCTGCAAGGCGCCGGTGCGGGCGTGCTACTTGTTGCACCCACTGGAGAGCACCTCAAGTACGTAGTCCAGATGCACTTTCCCAAGGAGCAAGCAACGAACAATACCGCGGAGTATGAAGGTTTGCTTGCCGGTCTCAGGATCGCAGCAGACCTTGGGATCAAGAAGCTCATTGTCAGGGGTGACTCACAGCTTGTCGTCCGCCAAGTGAACAAGAATTATCAGAGTCCGTTGATGGAAGCTTACGTTGATGAAGTGAGAAAGCTAGAAGAGCACTTTGACAGCCTACAGATGGAGCATGTTCCAAGAGCTCAGAACGACATTGCCGATGGCCTGTCGAAGTGCGCCGCACTTAAATTACCTGTGGAACCAGGGATCTTTGTGCTCAAACTGACTCAACCGTCTGTAACGCCATCAACTGGACAGAGCAAGAAGAGGAAGTTGATTTCTGGTGACTATTTTCCGGCAGAGCTCCCCGAAGCCGCCGCCAAGAAGGTCCTCAAGATCAACACCAAGGGTGCTGAGGAGCAGTCTGCTCCGGCAAGCCCTAGGGTTTGTTCCGTTGAAGCAGACGCTCCTGACAAGTTTTTCTCCGGCAAGCTTGCCGGGGAACGTCAAGCTCCGGCTGAGCCGCAGGTTCTCGCCATAGAAGCAGATGTTCCCGCATCAGCAAATGTGCCTTTAGTCCTTGTTGTCAAGCCGCAAGCTCCAGCATGGGCACAGCAGATTGTTCGTTTCCTTCAAACAGGAGAACTTCCCGAAGAGCAAGAAGAAGCGGAAAGAGTAGCCCGGCAGTCGACTATGTACCAGTTTGTCGACAACACATTGTACAGAAGAAGACTCAACGGCGTGAAATTGATGTGTATTCATCGGGAAGACGGACAAAAGCTGTTGGCTGAGATACATGGAGGCATATGTGGTCACCACATTGGCGCGAGAGCACTTGCCGGCAAAGCGTTCCGGCAAGGTTTCTTTTGGCCGACAGCCCTCCAGGATGCAACTACACAAGTAACCAAGTGTGAAGCGTGCCAGTTCCATTCCAAGTAGATACACCAGCCAGCTCAAGCTCTCCAGATGATCCCTTTATCCTGGCCATTTTTGGTCTGGGGGCTCGACATCCTCGGCCCATTTCCCCGAGCTGTCGGGGGCTTTGAGTACTTGTACGTTGCAATCGACAAGTTCACAAAGTGGCCGGAAGTGGAAGCAGTGAGGAAGGTGACAGCACAGTCAGCAGTCAAGTTCTTCAGGTCGATTGTTTGCCGCTTCGGGATCCCTAACAGGATCATCACCAACAACGGCACGCAATTCACGAGCCGCAACTTCATGCAGTACGTCCAAGATCTTGGCACCAAGGTCTGCTTCGCTTCTGTTGCTCATCCGAGAAGTAATGGTCAAGCGGAGAGGGCGAACGCTGAAGTGCTGCGCGGGCTCAAGACCAGGACTTTCGATAGGCTGCGCAAGTGCGGAAAGAACTAGATCGAGGAGCTGCCGGTGGTTCTTTGGTCGATCAGGACGACGCCAAATCGAGCCACTGGTCAGACACCTTTCGCTCTAGTCTATGGAGCAGAGGCAGTTCTCCCCATGGAACTCGTATACGGGTCACCTCGAGTGCTCGCTTATGATGAGATTGAGCAAGAGCAGCTGCGACAAGGTGACGCGCTGCTCCTTGAGGAGGACCGTCTTCAGGCCGCTGTACGAGCTGCTCGATACCAGCAAGCTTTGCACCGCTACCATAGCCGCAAAGTTAATGCCAGAAGTCTCAAGGAAGGCAACCTTGTTCTTCGGCGCGTTCAGTCCGCCAAGAATTCCAACAAGTTGACAACAAAGTGGGAAGGCCCTTATCGGGTGAAACGAGTCACTAGGCCTGGCGCTGTCCGCCTTGAGACCGAAGATGGCATTCCAGTGAGCAACTCCTGGAACATTGAGCATCTTCGTAAGTTTTATCCATAAGGCACGGTTGCCGGAACCTGTTCCGGCAACCACCTTTTGTACAAGTCTTGCCGATGTTGCATGTAATCCTTTGTACGAAGCCGAGCGCAGACACCGTGCATAAGTGAAACTCATGTGCTCCGCACATCTTGTCAATTTCATGCTTTCTACTTCTTTTTGCATGCATTATCTGACACTTTGTGCAGCGCCTACCCCCGGTAAGCAATAACGAGCCGTAAGGCTCCATATCTTTATTTTCTCTTCTTTCTCTTTCTCATAGAAAGGAAGGTTCCCTCGCCCACAAGTTTGCCGGGGGGAAAGGAGAAGATAATGGTGTGGACCAAGCATCGCTCGAAGAAGTTACGCCTTACCGGGAAGCAAACGACAGAAAAGCTAAGTTGCTAAAGTTTGAGCAATCAGTTTTAAAATTTTTAAGTTATCTTCCTCGAACGACCGTGCTTTGTATGGAAAACCTGTGCGCGGAGGAACCAACTCGTAGCTAGTTGCGCCCTTACTTTGTTTTGAGTCTGCTCAACAACTTAAGTGAGCTGCGACTAGTTGCGACAAGGTTTCTTGTCGGTAGCGGCACCGCCAGCAGGCTGCTGACGTCCCGCACTCAGCGCTCGCGGCTAAGGTGCCTGCACCGGCAAGTTCCCTAAAAGCATAGGGCAAAAACATACAAAGGAAGGAATCAAGTAAAGGAAATAACATAGCAATCGCTACCCAAATTAGATTCATATTACAAGATAGCTTGTCGCAGCTCTAACAGATTGTTCTCATAACATGACCAGCAGCGACAAGAAAAAGAGAAAACGGGCGGCCTAATCTACGCGATCGCCCTCAACCCTGTTGATCCCGCTTACCTTGTCCACAATGGGTGCGACAAGGGTCTTGAGCGCTTCCAGATCAGCATCCGGCGGCAAGGTCCTGAGGACGTTGGTGAGGTTGAGGCCTGGGTTGCGGAAGGCCACCTTCACCAGCACCTTTTGAAGAGCTCCCGCGCAGATCTTGCGCGACTCGTCGGCCAGCTACTTTGGGATCTTCTCCTGGAGCCGCTGGAGGGCCGTCGCCACGCCTTTGAAGAACAAGCTGAGCTTGGCGCTGGGTTGGAGGTGCTCATCGGAGGAATACCCAAAATCCTCCATCCCCAGCTGCGCCAGCTCCCTGTTGATGGCTGCGGCAGCATCCACGAGACCCTCGGTCCAGTGCTCCACATTCTCCCTAAAAGCGTTCTGGGCGGCAGCAGCACTCGCCAGCAGCGCCTCGTCGGCCTTGATCTTCTCCGTCAAGGCCACCTCCCGCTCCCTGGCGTTGTCCAGCGTCTGAGTCAAAGTAACCAGCTTCAGCTCGAGATCTGCGTTGGAGTTCTTGGCGGTGCTAAGCTCTTTGCTCCGCTCAGCAAGACGACCCTGCAGCTCGCCATGAGCGGCGGCGTCCTTCTCGCGCTCACGCTTGAGCGCAGCAAGCTCCTCGCCGCTCGCCTTGAGATCGGCCTCCAGCTGCGCCATCTTCGTCTCCAGCTCCTTCTTGGCAGCCTCAGCAGTTGCGGCAGCATCCTCTGCTTCCTTGAGAGCCCCACCAATTTCTTGCTCGCGCGCGGCAAGCTCCTCCTCGTGGCTGTCAAGGTTGACCTTGCGCTGCGCCAACTCGCCTTCCTGCGTAGATAGCTTTTCGGCAACAAGCCGCTATTGCTCTTCAACTTCAGCCTTCTCAAGGAGGAAGGCTTTCCTCTCTTCGGCGACTTGCTCCCGCTCCTCTGCCAGGGATCGGAGAGCTTCCTGCCTGAGACCCCGGAGCTCCTTCCTGTGCTTCTCGATGTCCACTCCCGCCTTCGTAACAAGCGCTTCTCGGGATTCCAGCTTGGCCTGTCGGGCGCGGTAAAGCGACAAAAGCTTCCGCTCCTCCTCAGGCTCGTCGCTGCTGCTGCTTGGCGCGTCGACCAGCGTCAGCCCAGCGGGGGCGAGCACCTCTCCATCCAAGATCTCTCCTTTGACCGGCGCCCTGGAGCTTGACGCCCAGGGGAGCTTGATGAAGATCCCGTCGCCGGCCTTCAAATAGGCGCCGGGCTGGGGCTCTTCAGAGCCTGGCGCTGCAGCAGCGGCGGAGGGATCGGCGGTCGGCGTAGCGCCTGACGCTCCTGTGGCCTCGGGGCCGTCAGTGCGATCGCCGGATCCCTCGCCAGCTTCTGCGGCGGTAGCTTTGGCGGCCTCTTCGCCGGCGAGATCATCAGCACCGGTTTCTCCTTTGTTGGCAACGGCGTCGTCGGTATTGCTGCGCGCGTTCTCCTCGCCGGCGACCTCGGTTTCCATCGGCTCCGTGGCAGATGGATCCGACGAACGGAAAAAGGAGAAAAGTCAAGCAAATATCCAAAAAGAAAATCAGAAGAAGAAGAACCCAAGGGAAGTTTTCAAGCAAGGGGATTAACTGTACTAGGATCTGCAGTCATGGTCTCAACCACCGGGGGGTCGCCAGTGCTGTCCCTTGCCGGAGAACTGTCCCTTGCCGGAGAATTCTCCCTTGCCGGAGAACGCTCCCTTGCCGGGGAATCCTCCCTTGGCGGTGTAGTCGAAGCAGATGGCATTTCGGGAGCGGCTTCCGGGCACTCCTGGTGAGGCTGCTCTGCTCCTACACAAACCAACAGTGAGATATCAGCAAAGAAAGAGCACCAATGCGCGCCTGGCAGCAGGAAGTAAACCATATACTTACGTTGGGGGCTGCGCTGGGGGCTGCTTTGGGGAAAAGTTGCCGGGTCCGGCAAGGTGGACTCGGACACGCCCCCTGCTGTCGCGGTGGGTTCGTCCTCAATGACAATCACTGGGACCTTGGCTCTCTTCGCCGCTCTCTAGGCCAGAGTCCTGAAAAGGAATGGGTTCGGAGTAAAGCAAATCAGATACAAGACAAAACAGCAAGAATTGAAGAACTACAAGTACAGCAAAGAATCTTACTCTTCTTCTTCCTCGTCGGAGCTGAGCACGGAGAGATCGAAGTCCGGCTCGCCTCCGGTGCGACGAGGTGGAGGAGTAGGTTCCCTTGTTCGCTTTGCAGGAGCAGTAGCGGTGGACCGGGAAGACCCCGCTCCAGTTGCCGCAGCGGCGTGAGGCGCTCCCGCGGCAACAGTGCTTGCCGCGGTAGAGCGTGTCGCGCGGCACGGCAGCTGTTGACCCGTCTGCCGCCCCGCTACGTCCAAGGCCTTGCGGAGACGCCTTCTTGGTGGAGCTGGGGGCTCCGCTTGCGGCGAGCTGGCTAAAGGTGGGGAGGAGGAGGAGCCGATCTTCAACGAGTCGCTCGCGCCCTCGGCGGGCTCACTCGACTCAGCTTCAGGCCCGACAAGCTCTTCCTCGCCGGCAAGCTCCTCTCGCTCGACAAGGCTTGCCGCCTCTGCTGCCTCTGCCTCCTCCACGGTGAATCCGAACTCGCCCGCGGCAACTGCTGCCGCCGCCTCTTCCGGCCTAGTGGCGATGCACTGCATCTCCGCATCGGTGGTGTCGCGAGTAAGGCTCTTCTGTTCATCGGAGCGGACCGGCACTTCTACCAAGCCGTCAAAGAACTCCTGCACGACGTCGTCTGCAGGCTCTTGCCAAGTTGGGACAATTCCATGCGAATCGCACAGCATCATCATTGCACGGATGCGGGCGAGCGAGGAGTTGTTGCAGAGCGGAACAACACCCCTCGGCAACATGAATGCTTCGGGATGCTGAGGATCGCGCTTGAACAGTTCCAGGATCATCGCGTCCAGTTCCAGGACAGTGAAGTTGAAGTTGAGGCCCGGGCGCAGCCTCATGAAATCCGCCTCGTTCTGGAACTCCCAGGCGGGTCTCCTCCTCTCCTGCAGGGGGGCGATGCGGCGGCGAAGAAAATCTGCGCCAATGGCGCCTACGGTGAGCCCGGAAAGCCTAAGGCGTAGGATCCGGGTGATGGCAATCTTCAGCCTATCGTCTTCCGGGGCCACGTTGCTCCAATCGTTGCCGCGCGCTACTGGGGCTTGGCGCAGGGCAGTAAATGGCTGCAGGTTCTCCTCGACAATCCAGCACCATTCTGCTCTCCATTCCTCCCACTTGCTGCGGAGCTCTCCCTCCAGATAAGCTTCCTTCTTGCCAGCTCTCGAGATCCAGGCAATTCCGTCAGATAGAGGCTCCCCTCTCTCAACTCGGGGCATAAAGAAGTGGCGAAAAAGAGCTACATTTGGATGGACTCCGACAAAGTTTTCGCAGAGATGTGCGAAAACTGCCATGGTCAGAACGGCATTGGGGGTGAAGTCAAGGAGGCGGAACCCGCAGGTGTTCATAATATCGCATAAAAATTCAGAGAAAGGCGGGTAGAGCCCGCAGTAGAAGAACAGCTCAAAGAAAGGGTATCCATTCGGAGCCAGTTTCGAAGCGGCAGCTGGGAGTACCTTCGTACGCGGATGCGCTCGCGTCTCCGTCGACCAAAAGAGGTAGTAGTACTCCCTCAGCTCCTTCGCGGCAAGCCGGGGGAGAGATTGCCCGCTCCTGTCGCAGCACCGCGAGCCGCTGCGCCTCGGCCGACTTCTCTTTTAGCCGACAGCCCTCCAGGATGCAACTGCACAAGTAACCAAGTGTGAAGCGTGCCAGTTCCATTCCGAGCAGATACACCAGCCAACTCAAGCTCTCCAGACGATCCCTTTATCCTGGCCATTTTCGGTCTGGGGGCTCGACATCCTCGGCCCCTTTCCCCGAGCTGTCGGGGGCTTTGAGTACTTGTACGTTGCAATCGACAAGTTCACAAAGTGGCTGGAAGTGGAAGCAGTGAGGAAGGTGATAGCACAGTCAGCAGTCAAGTTCTTCAGGTCGATTGTTTCCGCTTCGGGATCCCTAACAGGATCATCACCGACAACAGCACGCAATTCACGAGCCGCACCTTCATGCAGTACGTCCAAGATCTTGGCGCCAAGGTCTGCTTCGCTTCTGTTGCTCATCCGAGAAGTAACGGTCAAGTGGAGAGGGCGAACGCTGAAGTGCTGCGCGGGCTCAAGACCAGGACTTTCGACAGGTTGCGCAAGTGCGGAAAGAACTGGATCGAGGAGCAGCCGGTGGTTCTCTGGTCGATCAGGACAACGCCAAATCGAGCCACTGGCCAGACACCTTTCGCTCTAGTCTATGGAGCAGAGGCAGTTCTCCCCACGGAACTCGTATACAGGTCACCTCGAGTGCTCGCTTATGATGAGCTTGAGCAAGAGCAGCTGTGACAAGGTGACGCGCTGCTCCTTGAGGAGGACCGTCTTCAAGCCGCTGTAGAAGCTGCTCGATACCAGCAAGCTTTGTGCCGCTACCATAGCCGCAAAGTTAATGCCAGAAGTCTCGTGGAAGGCAACCTTGTTCTTCGGCGCGTTCAGTCCGCCAAGAATTCCAACAAGTTGACACCAAAGTGGGAAGGCCCTTACCGGGTGAAACGAGTCACTAGGCCTGGCGCTGTCCGCCTTGAGACCGAAGATGGCATTCCGGTGAGCAACTCCTGGAACATTGAGCATCTTCGTAAGTTTTACCCGTAAGGCGCGGTTGCCGGAACCTGTTCCGGCAACCACCTTTTGTACAAGTCTTGCCGATGTTGCATGTAATCCTTTGTACGAAGCCGGGCGCAGACCCCGTGCATAAGTAAAACTCATGTGCTCCGCACATCTTGTCAATTTCATGCTTTCTACTTCTTTTTGCATGCATTATCTGACACTTTGTGCAGCGCCTACCCCCGGTAAGCAATAACGAGCCGTAAGGCTCCATATCTTTATTTTCTCTTCTTTCTCTTTCTCATAGAAAGGAAGGTTCCCTCGCCCACAAGTTTGCCGGGGGGAAAGGAGAAGATAATGGTGTGGACCAAGCATCGCTCGAAGAAGTTACGCCTTACCGGGAAGCAAACGACAGAAAAGCTAAGTTGCTAAAGTTTGAGCAATCAGTTTTAAAATTTTTAAGTTATCTTCCTCGAACGGCCGTGCTTTGTATGGAAAACCTGTGCGCGCAGGAACCAACTCGTAGCTAGTTGCACCCTTACTTTGTTTCGAGTCTGCTCAACAACTTAAGTGAGATGCGACTAGTTGCGACAAGGTTTCTTGTCGGTAGCGGCACCGCCAGCAGGCTGCTGACGTCCCGCACTCAGCGCTCGCGGCTAAGGTGCCTGCGCCGGCAAGTTCCCTAAAAGCGTAGGGAAAAAACATACAAAGGAAGGAATCAAGTAAAGGAAATAACATAGCGATCACTACCCAAATTAGAGTCATATTACAAGATACCTTGTCGCAGCTCTAACAGATTGTTCTCCTAACATGACCAGCAACGACAAGAAAAAGAGAAAACGGGCGGCCTAATCTACGCGATCGCCCTCAACCCTCTTGATCCCGCTCACCTTGTCCACAATGGGTGCGACAAGGGTCTTGAGCGCTTCCAGATTAGCATCCGGCGGCAAGGTCCTGAGGACGTTGGTGAGGTTGAGGCCTGGGTTGCGGAAGGCCACCTTCACCAGCACCTTTTGAAGAGCTCCCGCGCAGATCTTGCGCGACTCGTCGGCCAGCTGCTTTGGGATCTGCTCCTGGAGCCGCTGGAGGGCCGTCGCCATGCCTTTGAAGAACAAGCTGAGCTTGGCGCTGGGTTGGAGGTGCTCATCGGAGGAATACCCAAAATCCTCCATCCCCAGTTGCGCCAGCTCCCTGTTGATGGCTGCGGCAGCATCCACGAGACCCTCGGTCCAGTGCTCCACATTCTCCCTAAAAGCGTTCTAGGCGGCAGCAGCACTCGCCAGCAGCGCCTCGTCCGCCTTGATCTTCTCCGTCAAGGCCACCTCCCGCTCCCTGGTGCTGTCCAGCGTCTGAGTCAAAGTAACCAGCTTCAGCTCGAGATCTGCGTTGCAGTCCTTGGTGGCGCTAAGCTCTTTGCTCCTCTCAGCGAGACGACCCTGCAGCTCGCCATGAGCGGCAGCGTCCTTCTCGCTCTCACGCTTGAGCTCAGCAAGCTCCTCGCCGCTCGCCTTGAGATCGGCCTCCAGCTGCGCCATCTTCGTCTCCAGCTCCTTCTTAGCGGCCTCGGCAGCTGCGGCAGCATCCTCTGCTTCCTTGAGAGCCCCACCAATTGCTTGCTCGCGCGCGGCAAGCTCCTCCTCGTGGCTGTCAAGGTTGAACTTGCGCTGTGCCAACTCGCCTTCCTGCGTAGATAGCTTTTCGGCAACAAGCCGCTGTTGCTCTTCAACTTCAGCCTTCTCGAGGAGGAAGGCTTTCCGCTCTTCGGCGACTTGCTCCTGCTCCTCTGCCAGGGATCGGAGAGCTTCCTGCCTGAGACCCCGGAGCTCCTCCACGCGCTTCTCGATGTCCACTCCCGCCTTCGTGACAAGCGCTTCTCGGCATTCCAGCTTGGCCTGTCGGGCGCGGTAAAGCGACAACAGCTTCCGCAGCAGCCGCTCCTCCTCAGGCTCGTCGCTGCTGCTGCTTGGCACGTCGACCAGCATCAGCCCAGCGGAGGTGAGCACCTCTCCATCCAAGATCTCTCCTTCGACCGGCGCCCTGGAGCTTGACGCCCAGGGGAGCTTGATGAAGATGCCGTCGCCGGCCTTCAAATAGGCGCCGGGCTGGGACTCTTCGGAGCCTGGCGCTGCAGCAGCGGCGGAGGGATCGGCGGTCGGCGTAGCGCCTGACGCTCCAGCGGCCTCGGGGCCGTCAGTGCGATTGCCGGATCCCTCGCCAGCTTATGTGGCGACAGCTTTGGCGGCCTCTTCGCCGGCGGGATCATCAGCGCCGGTTTCTCCTTCGTTGGCAACGGCGTCGTCGGTATTGCTGCGCGCGTTCTCCTCGCCGGCGACCTCGGTTTCCATCAGCTCCGTGGCAGATGGATCTGACGAACGGAAAAAGGAGAAAAGTCAAGCAAATATCCAAAAAGAAAATCAGAAGAAGAAGAACCCAGGGGAAGTTTTCAAGCAAGGGGATTACCTATACTAGGATCTGCAGTCATGGTCTCAACCACCGGGGGGTCGCTAGTGTTGTCCCTTGCCGGAGAACTGTCCCTTGCCGGAGAATTCTCCCTTGCCGGAGAAGGCTCAAGCCGGGGAATCCTCCCTTGGCGGTGTAGTCAAAGCAGATGGCATTTCGGGAGCGGCTTCCGGGCACTCCTGGTGAGGCTGCTCTGCTACTACACAAACCAACAGTCAGATATCAGCAAAGAAAGAGCACCCATGCGCGCCTGGCAGCAGCAAGTAAACCATATACTTACGCTGGGGGCTGCTTTGGGGAAAAGTTGCCGGGTCCGGCAAGGTGGTCTCGGACACGCCCCCTGCTGTCGCGGTGGGTTCGTCCTCGATGACAATCACCGGGACCTTGGCTCTCTTCGCCGCTCTCTGGGCCAGAGTGCTGAAAAGGAATGGGTTCGGAGTAAAGCAAATCAGATACAAGACAAAACAGCAAGAATTGAAGAACTACAAGTACAGCAAAGAATCTTACTCTTCTTCTTCCTCGTCGGAGCTGAGCACGGAGAGATCGAAGTCCGGCTCGCCTCCGGTGCGACGAGGTGGAGGAGTAGGTTCCCTTGTCCGCTTGGCAGGAGCAGTAGCGGTGGACCGAGAAGACCCCGCTCCAGTTGCCGCAGCGGCGTGAGGCGCTCCCGCGGCAACAGTGCTTGCCGCGGTAGAGCGTGTCGCGCGGCACGGCTGCTGTTGACCCGTTTGCCGCCCCGCTACGTCCCCGACCTTGCGGAGACGCCTTCTTGGTGGAGCTGGGGGCTCCGCTTGCGGCGAGCTGGCTGAAGGTGGGGAGGAGGAGGAGCCGATCTTCAATGAGTTGCTCGCGCCCTCGGCGGGCTCGCTCGACTCAGCTTTAGGCCCGACAAGCTCTTCCTCGCCGGCAAGCTCCTCTCGCTCGACAAGGCTTGCCGCCTCTACTGCCTCTGCCTCCTCGACGGTGAATCCGAACTCGCCCGCGGCAGCTACTGCCGCCGCCTCTTCCAGCCTAGTGGCGATGCACTGCATCTCCACATAGGTGGTGTCACGAGTAAGCCTCTTCTGTTCATCGGAGCGGACCGGCACTTCTACCAAGCCGTCAAAGAACTCCTGCACGACGTCGTCTGCAGGCTCTTGCCAAGTTGGGACAATTCCATGCGAATCACACAGCGGCATCATTGCACGGATGCGGTCGAGCGAGGAGTTGTTGCACAGCGGAACGACACCCCTCGGCAACATGAACGCTTCGGGATGCTGAGGATCGCGCTTGAACAGTTCCAGGATCATCGCGTCCAGTTCCAGGACAGTGAAGTTGAAGTTGATGCCCGGGCGCAGCCTCATGATATCCGCCGCGTTCTGGAACTCCCAGGCGGGTCTCCTCCTCTCCTACAGGGGGGCGATGCGGCGGCGAAGAAAATCTGCGCCAACGGCGCCTACGGTGAGCCCGGCAAGCCTGAGGCGTAGGATCCGGGTGATGGCAATCTTCAGCCTATCGTCTTCCGGGGCCATGTTGCTCCAATCGTTGCTGCGCGCTACTGGGGCTTGGCGCAGTGCAGTAAATGGCTGCGGGTTCTCCTCGACAATCCAGCACCATTCTGCTCTCCATTCCTCCCACTTGCTGCGGAGCTCTCCCTCCAGATAAGCTTCCTTCTTGCCAACTCTCGAGATCCAGGCGATTCCGCCAGATAGAGGCTCCCCTCTCTCAACTCGGGGCATAAAGAAGTGGCGAAAAATAGCTACATTTGGATGGACTCCAACAAAGTTTTCGCAGAGATGTGCGAAAACTTCCATGGTCAGAACGGCATTGGGGGTGAAGTCAAGGAGGCGGAACCCGTAGGTGTTCATAATATCGCAGAAAAATTCAGAGAAAGGCGGGCAGAGCCCGCAGTAGAAGAACAGCGCGAAGAAAGGGTATCCATTCGGAGCCAGTTCCGAAGCGGGAGCTGGGAGTACCTTCTTACGCGGATGCGCTCGCGTCTCCGTCGACCATAAGAGGTAGTAGTACACCCTCAGCTCCTTCGCGGCGAGTTCGGGGGGGGGGGGAAGATTGCCCGCTCCTTTCGCAGCGCTGTGAGCCGCTGCGCCTCGGCCGACTTCACGACCTTCCCCTTGTCGGCTTTTGGAGCCATGGCGGAAGTGGTGTGGGAGATCGATGGCGTTGGTGATGCTGGTGGCGATGAGGGGCGGAGCGCTGCTCTCTTTCAGCTTTGGTAAGAAGGGGGGAGCAGTGGAGATTTTTGAGATTGGAGTAGCAACCGGCGAGATGGGCGGACTGCCCCTGTTTCCCCTGCTTATAAAGAGGGAGGGGGCGGACGCTCCGTCTTTCCGAATAAAGAAACCACCCACGATCTCTCCCCACGATGCCGCATTCGACGCGTGCCGTTCGGGGAGGGCGCGGTGGATACGGAGTGAGATACGGTGTAACCCAGGCCGCGCGTGCCCATGCCCTGTTTTGGGCCTGGCCCAATAGCGGTCGGCACCGTGTATGGCCCAGGCCCGGGGGCTCCTGTCGGTGTACTAGAGTAGGGGTACCCTAGTATCCCGAACTTGTGCACGGGTACTTGCAGCACCTCGCGGCAAGGCTTGCCGGGTGACTGCCAAGGTCCTCCGTGGTTCCTGTGGAGCCATTCAAGAACAAAGTATTCAAGCCAAGGAGACAAGGCCCCGGCAAGAGGAGCTTGCCGGGAAGGCCAACCAAGGCATCTCAAGGAACTTGCCACGACACGCCACGCGTCCCGGCAAGGCCCGGTGAGCGACAAGCTTCTAGACACGACAAGAAAACGACCGCGGCAAGGCGCTTGCCACGGCAAACTACCACTCTGTACCCGCGCTCCAGCACATCCACCAACGTGTCGCCCTGAGACCTTTCCAGGCGTGCGTGGCAAGAGGCTGTGCAGCCAGCGATGCGCGGTGGCAAGCGACGCGGACAAGATTGCCATCGTGGCGAGCGGTGGCGTCCCTGACGGTCCCTTTCTGCACTATTTGGGCGACACAGACGGGCATTTAATGCCTTTATCCCCTGCCATCAGGGTTGGGTAAGATACACTGTACAGGTAGTTGTACCAACCGCAATTCCTTTTCCATTTTTACCCTTGTCTATGTTGCCACCTGTTGGAGACCCCTTTAGCATATAAAAAGAGGCCCATGCGCAACGTAGAGGGGGGGGGCAGAGAAACACTCATGCTCGGTCTCGTTAGCAGCTAGTGTGTACTGTAGCACTCAGCGCTCCAGAGCAAGAACTCAATACACTCAGACATGCAGCGGTAGGAGTGTTATCTCTCCGGAGAGCTCCGAAGCTGGGTAAACTGCTCGTGTGCTTCGCCTCGATCCGCTCTTCATGCGGTCTCCGCCCCCCGCCGAACCGAAAGGGGCTCGGTCCGCCGGTCCCATAGGTGTTCGTGGATCAGTTTCCCCCGACATTCATCGTCGCGGACCCTCGTTGGCAAGGCGTTCCGCAGTGGGTTCTATTGGCCCACTATGCTCAATGATGCCGTCGAGATGGTGAAGGCTTGCGAGGCCTGCCAGTTCCACGCCAAGCAGATCCATCAGCCGACTGGAGGCCTGCAAACAATACCCCTCTCGTGGCCATTCGCAGTCTGGGGGCTGGACATCCTGGGCCCATTTCCTCGGGCGCCAGGCAGCTACCGCCACCTCTACGTCGCCGTGGACAAGTTCACGAAGTGGGCTGAAGTGGAAGCCGTCTGCACCATCCCTGCAGGGTCCGCGGTCAAGTTCATCAAGGGCATCGTGAGCCGGTTCGGGGTGCCGAACCGCATCATCACCGACAATGGTTCACAGTTCACCAGTAACCTCTTACAAACATACTGTGCTAACCTTGGAACGCAGATATGCTACGCTTCGGTGGCGCACCCCTGGAGCAACGGTCAGGCCGAGCGGGGCAACGCAGAGGTCCTGAGGGGCCTCAAGACTAGGACATTCAAGAAGAAGTTGGAGGCTTGCGGCCGGGGTTGGTACAACGAGCTTTAGGCCGTGCTGTGGTCCATCTGCACAACCGTGACCAAGCCAACTGGCGAGACCCCATTCTTCCTGGTCTACGAAGCTGAAGCGGTCCTCCCTCACGAGGTCAGGCGTCGCTCCGCACGGGTCCTAGCGTTCGACGAGGCGCAGCAGGACGCCATGCGGGGGACGGAGCTTGTACTGGGGGAGGAGCGTCCACGGGAGGCCACGCTCCGAGCGGCAAGATACCAGCAAGCGTTGCGGCGATACCATTGCCGCAACATCCGCCCCAGGACTCTCAAGATAGGGGACCTCGTGCTCAGGCGGGTTCTCTCCAGGGAGGGACTGCATAAGCTCTCTCCCATGTGGGAGGGCCCGTTCAAGGTTGTTCATGTTTCCAGGCCTGGTTCCGCGCGCTTGGAGACTCGGGAGGGGGTACCCGTCCAGAACGCATGGAACATTCAGCACCTTCGGAGGTTTTACCCCTAAAAGGCCCAGAGCCTGTCAAGAAGGCAAACACCTATGAAGATGCTGCATTTTGGAAAAGGCCCATAGCCTGTGAAGAAGGCGAACGCCTGTGAAGATGTTGCGTTTTGGAAAAGGCCCAGAGCCTGTGAAGAAGGAGAACACTTGTGAAGATGTTGCGTTTTGGAAAAGGCCCAGAGCCTGTGAAGAAGGTGAATGCCTGTGAAGATGTTGCGTTTTCGAAAAGGCCCAGAGCCTGTGAAGAAGGCGAACGCCTATGAAGATGTTGCGTTTTGGAAAAGGCCCAGAGCCTATGAAGAAGGCGAACGCCTGTGAAGAAGGTGAACGCCTGTGAAGATGGTGCGTTTTGGAAAAGGCCCAGATCCTGTGAAGAAGGCAAACGCCTATGAAGATGTTGCGTTTTGGAAAAGGCCCAGAGCTTGTGAAGAAGGCGAACGCCTGTGAAGATGTTGCATTTTGGAAAAGGCCCAGAGCCTGTGAAGAAGGCAAATGCCTGTGAGGTTTATCCTTCTGAGAAAGGCCCGGAGCCTGTGAAGAAGGCCAATGCCTGTGAAGCTTGCCGCCCGTGACACTCTCACGTGATAATGAGTGGGGCTGTACATGCCCCGGAGTCTCAGGAGCGCCGGCCTCACGCTCTGGGGCTCCCTCCCACGCCCAGTGGCAGCACTTAGCTCCACGCTCGTGAGAAGACGTCGAAGACTAGATTAGGTGCCGGACGCGGCTTTTCTCATTTGCTTTCTGCAGTTGGCTTGTTCGTCACCATTCGAGGTTTTGCTGAAGTTGTCGTCGTCTTGGGTTTGAGACTCTTTGCCTTTCTCGCTCTCCTGCCCCGATTTCTCTCGCGCAAGTCTCGCGAGGGAGCACCGCGGGCACCCTCGCGAGTGTTTTCTGCCCTTGTCGTTCGAGGCTTCCCAACCCGGGTCCACTACAGGAGCACCCCTCTAGTCCGTGCCCCACGGGCACCGCGACACGAACACAAGGCTTGGGTCGATCGCCTCCACGGCTGAGGCCGGAAACTACCTCTCCAGACTAACCCTCGCAGGACATGGAACGTTCGACAGAGCCTCAGCCTCGGGAAGCAAGGGCCACGAGAAGCCCTCCCCCCGAGCTAAGTAATTTCTGCGCACAGGCGCACGGCACAAAGGAACAATACCAGTATAGCGGAAGCAATACGATAATTAAACAGCAATAGTCCAAGCACACCCTCGCGGGGCCCTACACTACTATCTTTTTGCGCAGGGAAAGAGAAAAAGAACAAAGCAGGCGCGACTCGCCCGACACCAGCTCGCAGGAGAGGCTCGAACTGCCTCCGAAGCTCAGGAGGACTCCATCTCGCGCTTCACCAGGGCGCGACGGTGGGCGGACCCAGTACCTCCCTCCAGGCGGGCGCGGCGGCGTGAAGGCTGATCGCGGCCACCACTGGAGGAGCCGCTGCCCGAAGAAGAGCCGTCGAAGCTCGATGAACCTTGACCACCACCGGCCGCTCGCGCGTTGTCGTCTTCATCGTCGCCAGGGCTGGACCCATGGTCGCAGTCGTCGTTCTCAGGGCAACACCCAGCGCGGCGACCATCTTCCCCAAACACCCTCACGTAGAGGGTGGCGTCGCCGTCGAACTTGAAGTGCAGAGTGAACCACCGGATAAGACCACGCGCGTGGGCAAACGTTTGCCAGCCGCGGGTCAGGGCCAAGCTCCCGGCTGCAGAGACCTCCAGCGAAGCAAAGGAGGCTCGACCGCAGCAACCATCCGCCTGAAGCCAGAGGCCGCCCGGGGCGCCAGCCGGAAGCTCACCTAGGAGGAAGCGAGGAAGTTGGAGCCAGGTGCTGGCCAGTTCCGCCGCCCACATGACGAACTCCGGCAGTACCTCTGCTGAGTGGGAGCATGGCCTAGGGGGTCGTACGACCGTAGCGCGTCCCCCAGCGGCGGCCGGCCACCCTTCACCACACGGAAGATTGCCTCCGCGACCGCGGGGAGCCACCATGGGAGTCACAGGGTGTTTGCGGGGACGGCCTCGACCACGCTTGGGTGGAGGAGAGTCAAGCTCCACCCGGCAGGCCTTCCCTTTCTCCGCAGCCGAGAACCTCTTTGGCGGAGCCATGAAGAAGGAAGATAAGCGAGAGGGGATGGACCGGAAGGGCAGGCGCCTTCCCGTACTTATAGCCAGAGGAGGCCAATCGCCGGCCTCCACGATCACAGGTAATCATGACCCGCTTTGTATGCAGGGACTTGTCAGCTCGCGCAGTTGCCGAGGCGTTGTGGGGGAGCGGAGCCGCCCACGTCCAATCAACCGCAATGTGGCGCCCGAGGCCGCAGGCTGTTAGGGCCCACGACACTTCGCACTTTCCCCTTCGCCTCTCTGCTCAGCCAAGTCCGGGCGCGCCTTGGGCCCGGGGGCTACTGTCGCCGTTCTGGGAACGGGGGTCCCCAGGCTTGCCTGCCTGCGGCCTGCGGTGTGGCTCAAGGGGCGGCCCAACATGGCCCATCTTCATCAGCACAAGCTCAAGACCCTCGCGAGGGGCCAAGCCTCGCGGGGCGGACGACAGGAGGCTTCCTCAGGCACGGCCTCGTCAGGCTGACTCGCGAGGAGGTGGAGAGATCAAGGCAGGGTACCTCACGAGGTGCCCATGACGCAAGCCATGACGACCAAGGGCGCCAGGCGGGCGCCAGCCCGTGCAGTGTCCTTCTTTCCTCTTTGGTGCAAAGGGAGCAAGCGCAGGCGAGAGCATCAAGCAAAGGCATCCATTTCGGTGCAACAAGACCAAGACCAGCAGAACGACCGGATGGAGGTCATCGTGGAGACCAAGCCAGCGTCACCACCAGAGCCTTTAGCAGGCGAGGACCAACTTTAGCCAGGATAAGTGTACTAGATGTTCCCCTTCAAAATGGCCAATTGTTGGCACCCTTCCCGCTCAATATTTGGGAGGAGGCCCAGGGCCTTTGCCTATAAATAGGACTAGCCACCACAAGATAGGGACAAGAGGATCCTCACCAGGAAAACCAATAGAGAGAGAGCGACTGAACTCCCCCTAGTAGTTCATCGCACCAGCCAAGAACAGACCCTCGCGAGGCTGTTCTTCCTTGTATTGTTCATCATCAGCCCAAGAGGCAGTCCACCACACCACACACTGGAGTAGGGTATTACACCACGATGGTGGCCCAAACCAGTATAAACTCTGTGTCTCTTGTGTTGTTCCTTTGATTGCTTAGATCCTAGCGAGGCGGCGAGGCGCAGGCAGTAGAAGGCTAGATCTCCACGCGCACCCCAGAGTTCGAACCTAGAGGGTCTGCTGGAACCCAAAATCCGACAGTTAGGTCAAGAACAGCAAGTAAGCAAAGCAAACAGTCCTAGTATGGCTGGCTGATGCAAACAAGCAATTGAACATATGTGTGAGCAAATCTTACATATCAAGAAAAGAAGCAAATATGGAGGCTTAAGGGGCATTTAAACATCATGTGCAATGTATGAACTAACATAAACATTGCATATTCCAGATTCTACAATGGAATGCACATGTATTAGGTTATGCCATGTATGATGATGCCCAAATGTACACTATAGCAGGCAGGAGTGATTCATCATTGCACGCACAATTGAATTGCAGGTTAAGGGCCAGTTCGATTCTGCCTTTTCAGGGCTTATTGTCAAAATAAGCCATAAAAGATGTAAAGAAGTCATTTTTGAGTTATGGGCTTGGGCTTAACTCATTTCGCTTTGGAGGGGGGTGTTTCGGGTAGAACCTCACTAAAAATTGAAGGGAAGGAGAATAGTGAAATGACTCTGTGGTCTGCATATATTACACTCAAAATGCAACTGTTCACGCCCGCATCACACCTGACCCTCAAGTAAAAACAATCACACAAGCGTTCATTGCCCTGCCCGCTTGCATCTCCTCCTCCCTTTCCCTCTACCTCGATCCCCTGCCGGTAGCACTAGGGTTCCTCCAGCGAGCCGTCGCCACTGGTCCCATCTGGCCTGGTCCTCGATGATGCTTTGTCCAGCTAGGCTACATGGCCGGCGGGTAGGGGCAAATCTCCCCGGCTGCTCCGCCCTCTGGCGCCGCCCCTCATTCTCATGGTCTCCAGCAACTGCTCCACTGTGGTCCGTCCAACGCACTACTCCGGTGGGCGCCGCACAACTACAACTGATGCCACACTGCGGCAGAAGGCACCTTATTCCCCCTCCCCTCCGCCCAGGCCGTGGCTTTGAGGTGCTATTGAAGGATGAGCTCATCCAACAAGATGAGGATGTCCTCTTATTTTTTGCCAAATTTTCATTCTGATCCACTATATGATGAATTGCTATGAGCTGCTTCTTCTGCTGCTATATGATGCATTGCTATGAGCTGCTCCTGCTGCTGCTATATGATGAATTTCTATGAGTTGCTGTTGCTGCTATATGATGAGTTGCTATAAGCTGCTCCTGCTGCTGTTGTATGATGAATTGCTATGAGCTGCTACTGGTATATGATGAATTGCACACTGCTGCTGCTGTTGTATGATGAGTTGCTATGAGCTGCTGCTGCTATGTGATGCTTTCAGATGGTGTTGCTATATGATAATAACTAGCCACTTGGACCATCGAATTTCAATAAATAATTGTTCTTCATTTAAATGTGGGTCATGCGTTCTTCGTTTAAATTAGGCAATGGGATCTCTATGGAAGACATTGACCAAAGTAGATTGTGCCAAGTAGATGGTATCTTTGTATTTGCATTTTGAACAAATAGTGATGGTCTGTTTTCCTATCATATTAATTACTGCACTGGGTTCAATTTGTGATGTTTGCAAGTCAAATTAATTTTCATATGGGCAGCAAAATGAAAAAATATAATGCAATCTAGACTTTTCACTGATCATACCTAAGATAAGCTAAAAAGGAAGGCAATGAAAAGAACTGGTTGGCTTATTACATTGAGCTTATATTCGCAGGTGCTTATTTTCTTAGGATAACTCGTAATAACTGTCTCTAAAGAACTTGGCCAATAGAACTGTCATACAAATAACATGTCACGATGATTGCAATGGAGGAGTGACCTACCATAGCACACTATATAGGCTCACCGCTGCCTCTCCTTTTTTTGCGATGTTCCATGAAATCGCCACATACATCTTGTACTTTTTCATTGTTTAACCCTATCTGCAAGTTGACACGGCTAATTTCAGACATCTCTACATGATAATACATTGCATATCCCTTGCGCATATTTAATGATTGTGTGTGTAGCATAAACTAGCCATGACTCTATGTGCTGGACTAGTAGGCACTCTAAGGGAGCCTAATGTAGTGCACTAGAATTCCTACATGCCACCTACGATTTTGTGTAATGTACTGCCTCTGTTCCTAAATATATGTCTTTGTAGAGATTCCAGTATGGACCACATATAGATGTATATAGATGCATTTTCGAGTGTAGATTCACTCATTTGCTCCGTATGTAGCCTATAGTGGAATCTCTAGAAAGACTTATATTTAGGAACAGAGGTACGAGGTAGTATCATGTATGACATCTACATATCTAATGTAGTAGCCAGAAGCATAAATCATTGTCTGCACAAAGGGATTACTGGTCGAAAATCCTAGCAAAGCACACTAGCAGGCACAGAACAATACAAGAGAGAGAGAGAGACACACTTACAAGATCATAGCAATGCCTCAGTCCAGGATCTTAGTTGGCCAAGCTGTTAGATCCAGAAGAAATATCGTCCTTGTAGTTTTTGCCAGCTGCATAACAGGTAACAGCGACCTGTTAGTATATTTGAAGTACATAGGGCAGGTGATGCTGGACGGGTTTAAAGGTGACAAGTACCTAGGCCGTGGCGGGTGCTTGGCATCTTGCCAGACGGTGGGAATCAGGTTAGAAACGTCAAGGGTGATGATGCCGCGCTGGCTGTCGTGGTCCGGTAAGGAGATCTAGAACCGTCGAGTAGGGTGTTTGTGGAGCGGCTCCGGTAGGGTGGACTACGGTATGGGCAAAGTGGATCTATGGCCGTGGACGAGGGTGTCGGTGAAGCTGCTCCGGTGGTTGGGTTAAGGATGGTGTCGACGATGCGGATCTGCGGCTGTGGACAGGGCGTCAGAAGCTACTCCGGTAGGTTGGATGAGGGTGCGAGGAAGCGGATCTAAGGCCGTGGACTTGCGAGTTGGCAAAGCGGCCCTGGTAGGGTTGAGAATGGTATAGGCAAAGCTACTCTGGTAGGGTTGACGATGGTGTCGGCGAAGCGACTCCGGTAGGGTTGAGGAAGGTGTCCGTGAAGAGGATCATAGGCCGTCGACGGGAGCGTCGGTGGGGCGGCTGCGGGGGGTGTGAACGAAGCGTCTCCGGTAGGGAGTATGAATGAGCCGTTGCATATGCACTGCGGTTGATGAGAGTACCGGGGAAGCAGATCCGGTGTCGTGGACAAGGCCGACACTGAATGGGTTGTGGTACAGTGGTGGATGAGCAGTATCCTCGTTTCTAGGGGAGGTGGGAGGGGTAGAGGCGGCCGCAAAAGTAGATCTGGTGAGGTGGACGCGGCTGGCAGTGAATGGGCTCTGGTACGCCGGTGGATGAGCAGTCTAGAGTTTCGAGAGGGAAGGGGTAGAAAGGCTGATGAAGTACGGACGATGTGATGTAAGATGCTCTGGTGCTGTGGAGTTAGTCATTTTTGCGGGAGGGGGAGAGGAAATGGAGGTGCCGTGTGGTGGGGGGAACCGGAAGTTTCCAAAGCAGCATCGACCTAATATGTAGATGAGGGCGGTATTGTAACTGTTGGTCTCCGTGTACCAAGGACAAAAGGGGAATTTCGCATGCTAAAGACTACGTGGCAGAAATTTTAGAAGGAGGCGGGAGATTTTGCCGCCCGCAGGATCGTTCATATCCAGTTTCAACTAATTTTGGACCGTGCTAGCGGGAAGGTCATGCGAGACTGTGTACACGAGGCACGCGTCAGCAGTTAATAACTGGTGTGAAGTCCACCCCAAAAAAAAGACAATAACTCGGGATGATGCGCCAATAACTTGGACATTCACACGGGCGTGGCCAATCGTACGGTTGTAGAGGCATGTTTCACAAAAAAAGGAATTAAACGCTCAGCCTATGTATTTCTCATGTAAATAAATAATTTAGTGTCATTGGTTATTTGCTTTAAACATAATGCATTGACGTGTTAGTGTAGTGGCGCACAAAAAGAAATGGATATTGTAGTCCTGGAAAAGAAATGGATATTGTAGTCCGCTACTTAAAAGTGTTACCTCATATGATTACATAGCCTCCATTTCATAAATTGCGTACCCGCTGAATTCATATATGAATATTACATATAATACTTTATAACAGAACCTTAAATCATCCAATACTAATGAATTTGAATGCAACAGTAACAATGGTTCATGTACATGATAGCTACATTGGAAACATCACTGTAACTTTGGCATGCACAACTGAAAAGCTTTATTTAGATAGAAACAAATGTGATATGTGAGTGTCCAATCTTTATAGCATTGAATCGATATTGTACCTTTGGCCACGATACGAAGTAGATATTGATTTATGTTCAAGCGATGCACGTCCATGATCGATTGATAGTGATATGTGAATGAATTGTGCAATCTCTCTCACACGCATACATATCTCATTTCCCTGTGGGCATCGGAATCACACACGCGCACTTCGTGTATTTCTCTCCCTCCGTCAAGGTTAGAATTCGTCTTTCTACCCCGTCCTACAAGTATCTCACACAGAAACACACACGCTCTCTCTATCGAACATGCCCACCCCTTTAATTCTTCCCACCCACAGCCACTAATGTCTTAATGTATAATTATGTCTCTCACACATATCCTAAGGTTAACTCAAGTTCCAGAACCATATGAATACATACAATGGGATTCCAGCAGAGCACCTTTTGTTTTCAGATTTCTCTCTCTCTCTCTCTCTCTCTCTCTCTCTCTCTCTCTCTCTCTCTCACACACACACACACACACACACATGCACACAGACACACATGCGCGCGTACACATTGTTTCTTGCTTCATTATTTCTGGCACTTGCATGCACACCTTTTGTTTATCTTCGTGATGCTTTAATATGCCTCACACACATGCTATCTACCTATCCCTTCTTATAGCTAGATATGTGTCACACAGACTCCTTCTCCCTACTAGCAAGATGCCCATGCGTTGCACGGAACATCAAGATGCATTTGTATTAGTAGTTTATCTTGTGGGAGAAAAGGATGAACGAGGGAATGCCTTATTTGCAAATGTGGAGAGGGGTGTGGGTATCTTTTTGCAAATTTGCCATAGTTTCCTTCCTATTCGTCGGATATAAATCGAATGGCCTATATTGCAAGATGGCAGGAACACCATCATCACCAACTCTATTTTTTCTAAGAGTAGAGATATGTAAGTGTCACTGCCCCCCCCCACACACACACTTCCGGACACCGAAGGAGTAGGGTGACACCTCGATCTTGATACTAATCTATCGACTGGCTTCTCTCTCAAACACACACACACAAACACCCACACACACACACACACACACACTACCCGACACTAAAGGAGTAGGGTGGCACCTCGTTCTTGATAGTAATCTATCTGCTCCCCTTTCAAACACACACACATACACACACACTCGCTAGTTGTGCCCCTGTGCCTACCGTGCACACTCTCGATACGTCATTATCTCCCCCCCCCCACAATGATAGCAGAAGGGTGACAACTCAATCTGATCTTAATCTGTCAATTGGTTTCTCTCTCAAACATTGTGCCTCTGTGCCTCACTCAGACACACTCGATACATCTTTTTCTCAGTAGCCCCCTCGATATGTAGACTTCTCGCATGCGCACAGTTGTAGTGACGATGACGCTGAACCCAGTGTGCCTCATTTTTACCGGCCTCATGTGATAGTTTTCACCCTATTTTCTGTTAATTAACAAGGCAAACCTTTTCTTTGTTACTACTAGTGAATCTAAAATCATTCGGGGCACACATAAAATATATCACTTCAACCCAATTATCACAGTAACTATTTTGAAAGAAACTAGCTAGATGCCCGTGCGTTGCACGGAACATCAAGATGCATTTGTATGAGTAGTTTATCTTCTGAGAGAAAAGGATGAATGAGGGAAGGCCTTATTTGCGAACGTGGAGAGGGGCGTAGGTATATTTTTGCAAAATTGCCATAGTTTCATTCCTATGCGTTAGATTTAAATCCGATGGCCTATATTGCAGGATTGCACGCACACCATCATCACCAACTCTGTTTTCTACTCCCTTCGTTCCTAAATATTTGTCTTTTTAGTGATTTCAACAAGTGACTACATACGAAGCAAAATGAATGAATCTATAGTCTAAAATATGTCTACATACACATCTGTATGTTGTAGTCCATTTGAAATCTGAAAAAGAAAAATATTTAGGAACGGATGGAGTATAAGAGTAGACATGGAGATATATCTCCAGCATGGTCTACAACAAAAATGTGCTGGACTGGTTAGCGCCGGATGCTCACAACGCTATGACCTGAGTTTCAGTTCTGTCTTTAACTTTAGATTTTTATATTATATATTACTTATTTAATATATACTTCTTTCGCTACTCTACTGACAGTGGAACCCACAGAGTACTTAGAATACAAGATTAAGGATGGACTTGTTTCTTTTTAACTTTCTGTATGAAGTTGTAGCCACCCTGCAAGTCACGTGTACACCGTACATGCAATTAACTTTTTATAGAGGGAGAACCATACACGCAATTAACTCAAATGGATTGGATGTCACTCTATTATTTCCAGCATAAGAGCATCTCCAAGGCTGCCGGCAAATTTCCTCCCGCTTCCTTCCATGGAGGATGCCAGCGACATACATTTTCACAACTCTAACCAACCAGATGAAATTTGTGCAAACACGGACTGATTTCATATAAGCATGAAGGATTTTTTATAAAAAAAGCCGGATCTTCATATAAACATGATGGATTTCATTACATTTACATGAACTAAGCGGTGCTAATCCGACTCTCCTAGTATAATTAATGCTCCCTTCGTCGGGAAATACTTGTCCTAGAAATGGATGTATCTAGACTTATTTTAGTTATAGATACATACAATTTATCCATTCTTAGAACAAATATTTCTCGCCAGTTGGTGAGGGAGTACCTAATCTAAATGGCTGCCTGCGGATCCCTTTGTCTTCCTCATGTCCGGCAAAAACTTGCGGGGTCTACGAAGGTCCTCGGAACAGACAGAGCAGCAAATAAACCACCTGAATGCGCAGTCGTCGCCTCGCGGGTGGCCTTCATGGGACCCAAGTGGCGGTGGCCTCCCGTGTTCTACTTCTCCTTGATGATGGCGGCGGACATGGAGAAGCTGGCCACCGACTCGTCGCTCTCCATGCACCCGACTTCTATCTCTGCCTACATGGCGCTACCGCAGGCACGGGAGGCGCGCCCACAGACACGGGAGGCGCGGCCACCGCAGACACTAGTGGCGAGGTACGACACAGTAGCGATGACACCCGTACCGGCGTGCTCACCGCCGTGCCGGCGTGGAGCAACTCGCCACTCCTCATCGAGCTGAACTGGAGCGGCGAGTTGCTGAACCACGCACCTGCTTGGGGTGGCAACTAGCTCTGTCAGGCCAAGCGAGGTTGGTGAAGCACCAAGCAGCCTCGCCCGTATCCGGAGGGCTCAGTGGGCCACCCAGCCGGGTAGTATGCCGGAGAACGGCTCCTCGGAAGCCATCGGAAGTGTGGAGAAAATGGTGAAGGAGGAGATTGGGAGTGGCGGAGGGGTGCAATTCTTGCCTGATGTCTGTCTGGCCTCGTTTAAATAGAGGGCGAACGGTAGGAGCTTGGCTGACGTCTGGCCTCGTTTAAACTGAGGGCGGATGGGAGGAGCTCGGCCAATGTTGCGTTAATTCTGGCCCGCTCATGAACGGACGTGTGGCCGTAGTAGGTTTCTCGGTTTGCGTGCGGGTTTAACGGAGGATTTGATGGAGGCGATGTCACATCCCTAGCTTCTGGTGCTGCCTAGTGTTTGCATCATGTTTAAATTTTTGAAACTTGAACTGAGGAAATTTGGAAGCCTCAAAAACTTAAATAAAAGAAGGGCAAAAACCCTAAAATCTCATTCATTGTTCCAAAATGCTCTTCTTAAATGTTTGATAATTTTTGGCAAGGGTTCTGGTCCCAACCAAAATATTGAACATTTTTAAGGACTTAATCTTGGGACTTTGAATTTAAATCATTAGCTATTTGAATTTGAATTATATTCATATAATTAGAATATAATTTCAAATACCCTGAAATATTTTATGAGCTTTTGGAAAAGTCCATCTAGCAAAATAAAAATATTCAGAGGAGTTTTTGGCATTGTTTGAATTATTTTAAATTCAAAACAGTGGCAAAACAAATTTAAAAAAAAATAAAACAAACAGAAAATAAAACAGAGCACTTACCTGACGCTCACCTCGCAGCCCACCTGGTGGCCCAACAGGACCGGCCCAGCGCGGCCCAGCCCACCTCCTCCTGTCGTCTTCCTCCCCTCGCCCCGAAACAGCTCCGTGGCGAGCGCTGGCGATGCCCCGGCCACCTCCTGCTTGCCGCCTTCCCCTCGTCGCCTTGGACCCCGTCCGCGACGCCACGCAAGCCCCCCGACCCTTCTCACTCCCCCTGTGCTCCTCCCCCTCCTCTGCTCTCTCCCGCAGCACCACCGACACGCCACCATCGCCGCCGACGCCGATTGCCGCAGCCACCGGCCACCCCTCGCCCTTCTGCTGAGCTCAGGAGCTCCGCCTCGACCACCTCTTCCTCCCCACTGAGCCAAGCCCCTCAGGAAGCTCTGCATCGCCTCCACGCCATCGTCTTCATCCTCGACCGCCGCCGATGGTCGCCGCCGATTCGCCGTCACTCGTGCGCCCCCGAGCTCGTCGATGACCCCACCCGATGCGCTGTGAGATCATCCGTCTTTCCCCCTCCTCCCCGAGCTCGTTCCTATCTTCTAGCTATGCCAGCCGCCGTACCCGAGTGCCGCCGTCCGCCATGGTCGTTGCTCTCGCAGCCAGCATGCGTCTCCGCTCGAGCTTGAGCCTTTGGCGTGCTCCTGGAGCAACGGCGAGTCCAACGCAACCCCTAGCTAGCTCCCCCATGCACTGGAACCACGCGGCCACCCACGCCCGAACTCCGGCGGCCGCAACCGAGCTCCCCGCCGTCGCCTCCGGCCGTCCCAGGCCCGGCTGGCTCCACCACTCGACGCACGCTGGTCTGGGCTCTCGAATGAGCCCAACCCCGCTGCGAACGGGGCACCACAGCCCATTCCCGAGTGCCCCTCCGCGTCTGCTGCCGCCGGCGGCTAAACGCCGGTGGGTTTGACCCATTTTGACCACGGCGGGACCCCCCCTGTGTCCATGACATGTGGGGCCGGCCTTTGACTGAATTAGTGTAGGATTTTAATTAGTGCTAATTGCCCTGTTAGTTTAGGTGTTAGATTAGTTAACACTAATTAATTTAGTTAATTAATTAAGCCACTGACATGTGGGCCAGCCCTGCTGACATTTTCGTTAGTATTAGTTTAACCCTAATCAACCCAGTTAACCAACTGAGTCACTGACCAGTGGGCCCCACTGGTCAGGTTTGACCTGAACCCGCCCTGTTGACCTGATGACGTCAGGATGATGTCATGCTGACGCAGTAAATGTTTTTTGGAGTTTTAAATAAATCAGAAATGATTTATTTATTTCAGAAAATATCCAAAACTTCAAAAATTCATAGAAATTCAACCGTAACTCCAAATGAAATAATTTATATATGAAAAATGATCAGCAAAATCCAATCTATCCATCTGTACTATTTTCATGCATGTCAGAACAACTTATAGCTGCTGTTTAGCACAAATCATATAAATGACATTTGAATTTCACATATGGAGTTTGGTTTTGAACTTAGGGTTCAAACCAACTTCATTTAACTTTGTTGCTAGCTGCATTAGCTCAAACCACAGCATATTTCCATGTCACACTCATGCATCGTATTGTTGCATTGCATTGATTGTGTTCTTCTCTGTTGCCGGTGTTTGTCCCCTCTCGATAGACGTGGTTCGACGATGAGTTCGATGACACCGATGAAGAGCTATACTATCTTTAGAAGTGCCAGGCAAGCAAAACCCCCTTGTTCATTCCGATACAATCCCACTCTCTCGCTCCTGCTCTCTTTTACTGCATTAGGACAACAACGATTCATCTGTTACTTGTTGCGGTAGCTGAACCCCTTTATCCTTTGCATGACCTGTCATTGCCACAGTAAATAGATGAAACCCACTAGCATGAGTAGGAGTTGTTTGAGCCCTGTTCTGCCTACTCATTCATGCTTGTTTGTCATGCCTGCTACTGCGTAGAGTTGAGTCAGGTCTGATTCATCGGGGATGAATCAAAGGTCTGTGAACATGTCCTACCATTGAGAGCTAAGTGTGTGAACACGATTTGGTAAAGGTAGCGGTGAGAGGCCATGTAGGAGTACATGGTGGGTTGTCTCATTGCAGCCGTCCTCAGGAACTGAGTTCTGTGTTTGTGATCCATGACCAGTTACTACCACACATTGGGTTCCGGTAACTCGACCCCTCTCGACTTATTAATCAACATGATCTCTGTCCAGGAGTTGCAACTAGTTTCTGGTGTTTGTAGGTAGTGTTAGTAGTCTACCAAGTGGCACCCGGTACAGGTGGGCTTGGGACAGACTAGGCACAGTGGCCCGGTGTACCAAGTAGCACCCGGATGGTGGGCTTGGGAACCCTGCACACATCGTTTGGGGCCGTGAGCGACACCCCGGCCGGATCTCCTTGCGGATGGAACCTGAATAGGCGATAAACCTGGACGAGAGACTTGTGTGGTTAGTCAGGTCGTGGCCGACTCCCTCGCCAGGCTTCCGCTTGAAGGTTGCCGAGATACACGAGGTGTACATGGCGGTAAGTGGCGAGAGCGTGTGTGAAGAAGTACACCCCTGCAGGGTTAATATGATCTATTCGAATAGCCGTGTCCACGGTAAAGGACTTCTGGGTTGCCTGTACAGTACATAGACAAGTGAAAGTGGATACTCTAAAATACGCAAGATAAGCGTGAGTGCTATGGATGACATTCTCGTAGGGAGATGGGAGCGGATCCATAGTGGTGTATTGATATGGTGAATATGTGGACTCGTGTGCGCCACCTCAAAAGAGTTACTTGCAGTCGTAGTTCAGGATAGCCACCGAGTCAAAGCTGGCTTGCTGCAGTTAAACCCCCACCATCCCTTTGTTGATAATGATGCATATGTAGTTAGTTCTGATGTAAGTCTTGCTGGGTACATTTGTACTCACGTTTGCCTATTTTATGTTTTTGCAGAGAGACTTTGGTCTCGCTAGTAGTTCCGCGTGGACTTCGATGTTTAGCTTGTTACCTCAACTACGATCTTGTGCCTTCGGCAGGATCTGGTAGATAGTCAGGCTTCTCAGCCTTTTTCATTTGTAGATGTCTGTACTCAGACATGTTAAGCTTCCGCTTGTGTTTTGACTTGTATGCTCTGAGTGTTGGGTCATGAGACCCATGTTTGTAATATCTCGCTCCTCGGAGCCTATTGATTAAATACTTGAGTTGTAGAGTCATGTTGTGATGCCATGTTGTATTGCACATATCGAGCATATTGTGTGTATGTTATTGAAATGCTTGGTACGTGTGGGATCTGACTATCTAGCTGTTTATCTTTAGTAGCTTCTCTTACCGGGAAATGTCTCCTAGTGTTTCCACCGAGCCATGGTAGCTTGCTACTGCTCCGGAACACTTAGGCTGGCCGGCATGTGTCCTTCTTCGTTCCTGTGTCTGTCCCTTCGGGGAAATGTCACGCATTGAGTACCGGAGCCCTGTTAGCCTGCTACAGCCCGGTTTACCGGAGTCCTGCTAGCCCAGTGCTACAGCCCGAACCCACTTGCTGATGACCGACACGTTCGATGCTGGGTCATGGATGCCTGTCCCTGTAAGTCTGTGCCACTTTGGGTTTACGACTAGTCATGTCAGCCCGGGCTCCTTATCATATGGATGCTAGCGACATCATCATATACGTGAGCCAAAAGGCGCAAACGGTCCCAGGCAAAGGTAAGGCGACACCTGTGGGAATACCGTGTGTGAGGCCGCAAAGTGATATGAGGTGTTACAAGCTAGATCGATGTGACATTGAGTCGGGGTCCTGACAGCGTTGGTATCAGAGCTTGACTGCCTGTAGGATTACCAAGCCAAACTGGTCGAAGTTGAGTCTAGAAATTCTTTAGTTATATAAGGGAATTGATTGTGGGATGGGAACGTAAGGCTCTTTTTACTCCTTATACCTCGTGGCCTTCTGATCTGAGTCAACCTCTTCTCTTCTACGGGGATTAAGAACTAGGCTTCTCATCTATCTACTAGGATGACGAGTTACTATCTTAGAGACTTATAGGATTGATAGTTTCAAGCCTCAATTCAGTTTCTACCTCTGTATGCTAACTATTGATCTCGGAACCTTGATATTGTGCTTCTGAGTGGCTATGCCACCATTTTTGTAGCATGTCTCCAATCTTTTGAGCATTTACAGCCGTTATGCTGTCCGAGTCATCCCAGGTTTATAAATACTCGGATGCATTTGCAAATCCCTACCTCCTGTTTCCGATGTGCCTTTGGTCAGATTAATCACACAAATCAGTGAGTTGAGGTACTTTATTGCCTTGGCATATATGTTGGAGCTAGTATTATGACCCTAGGTGTCTTAGGGGATCATCTAGTAATTTAGCCATGATTTGTGTCCCAGTGTGATGATTCTGGCCATCATTCTCGTAAGCATCCCGTGATGCCACTTAGTTAGTAGGCATTTCACTTCTGGGTTTTGAACCCGAGATTCACCCTACTTACTTCATGTTGATAGTAATTGCTAGCTCCCTTAGGTTATTAGTAACCTTTGCGATAGTCCTTAAAGTCCGTGGTATCTTCTTCTTCCAAATACCATGAACTACTTATGGCAGAAGTTCCTCGTTGAACTGAACGATCACAACCAGAGTGCTCTTGATGAGTTCTCCATTATATATTGTGGCTCTGCCAGTTCTACCTTTCTGCATGGGTTATCCGGAAGAAATATGTTGAACTTCGTTCGACATGCTAAACCATGCATCCACAACTTAGAAAATCGTATGTTCCTTTGAGTTGTCCCTCTTTAGTTGTCTTCTGACCCTCGTCTATCAATTGATAGTCAAGATTATGTGTGCATTAATTCATCGATGCCTATTACTCTTGTGGTCTGTCAAGCCATTCTATTCCGGAATGACTAGGAGGAACAAACTCCAGTACCTCATCCATATTTAGGATTGGGTCAAAGTAGTTGTGTTCCGCAGATCAAGTTGCAATCCAGCTTCTGGTCTGTTCTACCTTGAGGTATTACCATCTTTATATCAGGAATATCATTGGAATTGCACACCCTCTTATGAATTCTTGTTGCAGTGATACTTCTTGCCATCATTATTCATTTCTCGGCTTCCGTGTTGTTGCAACCGGAATGCCGACGGGTGAACTATGATGTGTGAAATCAGTACCCCTAGCAACTAGTTGCTTGGTAGTAAATGGACAATATTCTCATTCTTAGCATGTTGGTTATTGAATCACCATTCTAAGATAGATTGTGCTACCTAGTCCTTATTTCCTGGTGCACTCTTTGATTGATGAGTTAGGATTTTGTCAAGTCCTCGCTCATTTGATCATATCATCTTGCCCTGAAAAGCAAGATTGTTCTCGAGCTTAGTAACATATCGGTGGTTCGTGATTTTCCGTATATCTTCTCGGAAGTATTACCAGGTTGTCACCTGACCGCTATGTTGAGTTCGTGATCAAGTTGGTTTATTCCTGTAAACCACCCTTTCTCCAAGAATTCGTGTTGGATACCTCTGAGCTAGTTGGTTAAGCTAAACGACAACTTGGAGAGTTGGAAGATAAAAGCTTACCTAACTTAGTTCGTTTCAAAGGGATATCCTGGTGTTGGTGTGTTAGTTGAAGAAAGATGATATCTTCATCGATTGGTCCCTGTGATCAGTTATTGGACCTATTGTCTTATAAAAACTTTGATTTAAGTATGGGCTATCGTCAAATAAAATCAGAACCAACGATGTTCGTAATGTTGTCTTACTCGTGGCTGTCCCTCGAGCATACACCATTATATCTTTTGGTCTGACCAATACTATCACCTTGTTCACATGATGGTGGAAGTCCAGTGATATGGAAATTCTGATGAGTTGCTGTTGAGCCTATCAGCAGCATTTTGTCTCCCCCATGATTCATGTTGAACATCAACCTAGTGTTGGAAACTTTGTAAGCAATGCCTTCATGTTCTGTTCATGAAGCCTATGCTTGGATGGAAGAAGTGACTTCCTCCAATTCATGTGCATTTGGTGCAAGTTGCCGCCGTGGGTTTGAGAAAGGTTTCTTTTGTTTCCTCTGGAATCGTCCCAAGTCAGTCATGCATGTGCAAAGTATACTATGGTCTGGTAGATTAATTACCTCCACTCCATATGTATTCCGTAGCACCCCAAGCCACTAATTGATTTGTTCAAGGAGAAGGAGTTCCTTCATAAGAGCTAATCCGGACTTATGAAAGAACTTCGATATCCTCAATGATGGTTCCCTACCAGAACTCGGTAGTGTTTTATTGTAAGACTACCATGTGATCATGTTTGCCTGGAACAGCGTGTTCACACGTGCGTAGCAGAACCAGCTCATGCTTTGGAGCTTGCTATCGTAGTTCATTTCCCGAGAATCTCGCAACATCATCTCATCGATTTGTGTTGCAAACTTTCATTTTTCTTCCTAGACTCGATGAGTCTGGAATATTCTGACACAAACCAGTTCTGAATCTCAGGCAGATATGATGGTTGGAACATTTCCCAAGAACTATAATATTGGTCCCTCGATAACCAGTAAAGTGGATGTCGTGGCCAACACACCCAGCCGGAAGACCTATAATTGTAGTATCTTGTTTGAAGAAGTTGGCCACCTCCCCATAAGGATTTTGCAGGATTTACCTCCGTAGTTATTCCTTATGGATTCTTGTGCCCCCGAAGTCCGACCTTTTACTTGATGTTCTAGATATCAAACCATAATTATCTATGGATTACGCTAGCACATCAAGGAGAACATTAGAAGCGGAGTGCTAAATGTCTCTCGGTCGATCATCCAGATTTTGTTTCCTTGGCCTCGCTAAGGTGAAATCTGAGAAGGTGTTATCTTCCTTTGCATCTGCATCTTCCACCGGTATTCATCATGGTAGTAAGTTGTGTTGCCAGGATCCTTGACACGGATATTGGTAAAACCTTGATAAATATGGAAATGCTCAAGTTCTTGAGAGCACGCACAAGCAAAATCATCCCTTGTGCTGTTTTCAACAAGGTAATCCACATCATCCATTCTAATCCGGGTATGCCATTCTACCAAACCCCTCCAAACGATCGCTCGAGAATTGCCTTAGGCTGGTATAAAGAGTTTCAATGATCTTTGAATCAAAGGTAATTCTTTTTGCCACTTAAGGGGATATTTCTACGAGTCACCATCCCTAAGGTGCCCCATTATGGTATCATGGCAATTCAAATCCTCGCTACGTTGACAACCGATCACCACATTCTTAAGTCTGGAATTGTTGTCTACTTAGCGAGCCCTCGTCATCTGTCTCACTCCATTTCTTCAGATGTATGCTTCGTGTCTCAGCTCAAGAGATGTTGCTATGACTCACTTTGTGAGCTGATCCTAAGTTGATTGATCTTCGAGAAGATCGATTCTTCCGGAGTTGTCCTTTTCCTCTTGCTGTCATGCTAGTTGGAGTTCTCAGAGCAAGACGACGGGACAAAGATGGTGATCGAATCAACGCTTTTATGAAGTGCACCCTAGATCGTGAAGATTGTACTAGTTTGCGTTTCCCCTTCATCTTACCCTACGCTTGAATCTCGAGACGAGATTCTTGTTTAGTGGGGGTGAGTTGTCACATCCCTAGCTTCTGGTGCTGCCTAGTGTTTGCATCATGTTTAAATTTTTGAAACTTGAACTGAGGAAATTTGGAAGCCTCAAAAACTTAAATAAAAGAAGGGCAAAAACCCTAAAATCTCATTCATTGTTCCAAAATGCTCTTCTTAAATGTTTGATAATTTTTGGCAAGGGTTCTGGTCCCAACCAAAATATTGAACATTTTTAAGGACTTAATCTTGGGACTTTGAATTTAAATCATTAGCTATTTGAATTTGAATTATATTCATATAATTAGAATATAATTTCAAATACCCCTGAAATATTTTATGAGCTTTTGGAAAAGTCCATCTAGCAAAATAAAAATATTCAGAGGAGTTTTTGGCATTGTTTGAATTATTTTAAATTCAAAACAGTGGCAAAACAAATTTAAAAAATAAAACAAACAGAAAATAAAACAGAGCACTTACCTGGCGCTCACCTCGCAGCCCACCTGGTGGCCCAACAGGACCGGCCCAGCACGGCCCAGCCCACCTCCTCCTGTCGTCTTTCTCCCCTCGCCCCGAAGCAGCTCGGTGGCGAGCGCTGGCGATGCCCCGGCCACCTCCTGCTTGTCGCCTTCCCCTCGTCGCCCTGGACCCCGTCCGCGACGCCACGCAACCCCCCCGACCCTTCTCACTCCCCCTATGCTCCTCCCCCTCCTCTGCTCTCTCCCGCAGCACCACCGACACGCCACCATCGTCGCCGACGCCGATTGCCGCAGCCACCGGCCACCCCTCGCCCTTCCGCTGAGCTCAGGAGCTCCGCCTCGACCCCCTCTTCCTCCCCACCGAGCCAAGCCCCTCAGGAAGCTCTGCATCGCCTCCACGCCATCGTCTTCATCCTCGACTGCGCCGATGGTCGCCGCCAATTCACCGTCACTCGTGCGCCCCCGAGCTCGTCGATGACCCCACCCGATGCGCTGTGAGATCCTCCATCTTTCCCCCTCCTCCCCGAGCTCGTTCCTATCCTCTAGCTATGCCAGCCGACGTACCCGAGCGCCGCCGTCCGCCATGGTCTTTGCTCTCGCAGCCAGCGTGCGTCTCTGCTCGAGCTTGAGCCTTCGGCGTGCTCCTGGAGAAACGGCGAGTCCAACGCAACCCCTAGCTAGCTCCCCCATGCACTGGAACCACGCGGCCGCCCACGCCCGAACTCCGGCGGCCGCAACCGAGCTCCCCGCCGTCGCCTCCGGCCGCCCTAGGCCCGGCTGGCTCCACCACTCGACGCGCGCTGGTCTGGGCTCTCGAATGAGCCCAACCCCGCTGCGAACGGGGCACCACAGCCCGTTCCCAAGTGCCCCGCCGCGTCTACTGCCGCCGGCGGCTAAACGCCGGTGGGTTTGACCCATTTTGACCACGGCGGGACCCCCCTGTGTCCATGACATGTGGGGCCGGCCTTTGACTGAATTAGTGTAGGATTTTAATTAGTGCTAATTGCCCTGTTAGTTTAGGTGTTAGATTAGTTAACACTAATTAATTTAGTTAATTAATTAAGCCACTGACATGTGGGCCAGCCCTGCTGACATTTTCGTTAGTATTAGTTTAACCCTAATCAACCCAGTTAACCAACTGAGTCACTGACCAGTGGGCCCCACTGGTCAGGTTTGACCTGAACCCGCCCTGTTGACCTGAAAATGTTTTCTGGAGTTTTAAATAAATCAGAAATGATTTATTTATTTCAAAAAATATCCAAAACTTCAAAAATTCATAGAAATTCAACCGTAACTCCAAATGAAATAATTTATATATGAAAAATGATCAGAAAAATCCTATCTATCCATCTGTACTATTTTCATGCATGTTAGAACAACTTATAGCTGCTGTTTAGCACAAATCATATAAATGACATTTGAATTTCACATATGGAGTTTGGTTTTGAACTTAGGGTTCAAACCAACTTCATTTAACTTTGTTGCTAGCTGCATTAGCTCAAACCACAGCATATTGCCATGTCACACTCATGCATCATATTGTTGCATTGCATTGATTGTGTTCTTCTCTGTTGCCGGTGTTTGTCCCCTCTCGATAGACGTGGTTCGACGATGAGTTCGATGACACCGATGAAGAGCTATACTATCTTCAGAAGTGCCAGGCAAGCAAAACCCCCTTGTTCATTCTGATACAATCCCACTCTCTCGCTCCTGCTCTATTTTACTGCATTAGGACAACAACGATTCATCTGTTACTTGTTGCGGTAGCTGAACCCCTTTATCCTTTGCATGACCTGTCATTGCCACAGTAAATAGATGAGACCCACTAGCATGAGTAGGAGTTGTTTGAGCCCTGTTGTGCCTACTCATTCATGCTTGTTTGGCATGCCTGCTACTGCTTAGAGTTGAGTCAGGTCTGATTCATCGGGGATGAATCAGAGGTGTGTGAACATGTCCTACCATTGAGAGCTAAGTGTCTGAACACGATTTGGTAAAGGTAGCGGTGAGAGGCCATGTAGGAGTACATGGTGGTTGTCTCATTGCAGCCGTCCTCAGGAACTGAGTTCTGTGTTTGTGATCCATGACCAGTTACTACCACACATTGGGTTCCGGTAACTCGACCCCTCTCGACTTATTAATCAACATGATCTCTGTCCAGGAGTTGCAACTAGTTTCTGGTGTTTGTAGGTTGTGTTAGTAGTCTACCAAGTGGCACCCGGTACAGGTGGGCTTGGGACAGACTAGGCACAGTGGCCCGGTGTACCAAGTAGCACACGGATGGTGGGCTTGGGAACCCTGCACACATCGTTTGGGGTCGTGAGCGACACCTCGGCCGGATCTCCTTGCGGATGGAACCCGAATAGGCGATAAACCTGGACGAGAGACTTGTGTGGTTAGTCAGGTCGTGGCCGACTCCCTCGCCAGGCTTCCGCTTGAAGGTTGCCGAGATACACGAGGTGTACATGGCGGTAAGTGGCGAGAGCGTGTGTGAAGAAGTACACCCCTGCAGGGTTAATATGATCTATTCGAATAGCCGTGTCCACGGTAAAGGACTTCTGGGTTGCCTGTACAGTTCATAGACAAGTGAAAGTGGATACTCTAAAATACGCAAGATAAGCGTGAGTGCTATGGATGGCGTTCTCGTAGGGAGACGGGAGCGGATCCATAGTGGTGTATTGATATGGTGAATATGTGGACTCGTGTGCGCCACCTCAAAAGAGTTACTTGCAGTCGTAGTTCAGGATAGCCACCGAGTCAAAGCTGGCTTGCTGCAGTTAAACCCCCACCATCCCTTTGTTGATAATGATGCATATGTAGTTAGTTCTGATGTAAGTCTTGCTGGGTACATTTGTACTCACGTTTGCCTATTTTATGTTTTTGCAGAGAGACTTCGGTCTCGCTAGTAGTTCCGCGTGGACTTCGATGTTTAGCTTGTTACCTCAGCTACGATCTTGTGCCTTCGGCAGGATCTGGTAGATAGTCAGGCTTCTCAGCCTTTTTCATTTGTAGATGTCTGTACTCAGACATGTTAAGCTTCCGCTTGTGTTTTGACTTGTATGCTCTGAGTGTTGGGTCATGAGACCCATGTTTGTAATATCTCGCTCCTCGGAGCCTATTGATTAAATACTTGAGTTGTAGAGTCATGTTGTGATGCCATGTTGTATTGCACATATCGAGCATATTGTGTGTATGTTATTGAAATGCTTGGTATGTGTGGGATCTGACTATCTAGTTGTTTATCTTTAGTAGCCTCTCTTACCGGGAAATGTCTCCTAGTGTTTCCACCGAGCCATGGTAGCTTGCTACTGCTCCGGAACACTTAGGCTGGCCGGCATGTGTCCTTCTTCGTTCCTGTGTCTATCCCTTCGGGGAAATGTCACGCATTGAGTACCGGAGCCCTGTTAACCCGCTACAGCCTGGTTTACCGGAGTACTGCTAGCCCAGTGCTACAGCCCGGACCCACTTGCTGATGACCGACACGTTCGATGCTGGGTCATGGATGCCTGTCCCTATAAGTCTGTGCCACTTTGGGTTTACGACTAGTCATGTCAGCCAGGGCTCCCTATCATATGGATGCTAGCGACATCATCATATACGTGAGCCAAAAGGCGCAAACGGTCCCCGGCAAAGGTAAGGCGACACCCGTGGGAATACCGTGTGTGAGGCCGCAAAGTGATATGAGGTGTTACAGGCTAGATCGATGTGACATTGAGTCGGGGTCCTGACAGGCGAGGAGGCGTGTTTAGCCGGGCGTGCAGTGGCGGCGTAGTACTATTCGATTTTACAGTGGGTGGTGCAGTTCCCGATACGGATTTAATGCAAACGAGGGAGGGAGTAGTAGTTCCCGAAATGTTGAACAGCCAATGCATCCTCCTTTAATTAATGCATGAGGGAAGTAATGGGAGGAGGACCAGGAAAAGAGGTTGCACGATGTGAATGCAACGCAGTTTGCCCTCATATAAAGGCGCCCCTCCATTCCAATGCATCTACCAAATCATACGCACCTAAGCATTTGCCTAAGCACCTACACTAAGCACAAAAGTGATCACTCCAGACCCATGGCAGCGATGCGCGCGAGCGGCCAGCGGCTGTGCCAGATGGTCCACGATGCCGGCCTGCGGCATGGCGCCGAGGATCATATCCAGATGGTGTTGGCGACCGGCTGGTGGATGGTCGCCGTCGACGCCAACTACGACTCTCAAATAGACCAGATGATCGTTGCCACCACCAACAAGTTCACTGTCCTCAAGAAGCTCGCGGACGACATTGCCACACTCCTCCAGGCCGCGTGCCCGGGCTCCTCATTGCCTGCCACCCTAAGCGGCCTCCATGTCTGGAACCTCTTTCAAGCACTGGTGACCCTGCAACTACCCGCCGACACAACGAAGAATGTCCACCTGGAGGTCGCGGTCGCCGCGTGGCGCCTCGCCCTACAAGAATTCGTCGACCTACACATCCACATGTATGAGAAAATCGTGTACATAGGTATCTACAAGGCCAGTGAGGACGCTACGACGTTGTCCTTCCTCAACCGGCTGGAAGCCTTGGATGCCTTTGCTGAGAAGCACCTTGACCTCGCCACAAAAGCCGTCGCTCCTTAGCCGCCGGTCGGTGTCCCGGCGCACTAAGTTGAGGAGGAGGAGGTCATACGTGGATGGATGCATCTTTCTTCTTGCCTCCGGTAACCACCACTGTGATTGCATCATCATGGCCTTAATTCTTATTATGCTATTGCATTCTCGTTCCAGTCAATACCGACATGTGCGATCCCTTTGCTTAATTATATGCAATACTGTAACTAGTACTCCATCCGTAAATTTGTAAGGTGTTTTTACCTTTTCCATCAACTTCGTGCAACACACGGGCATCTTGCTATAAACACTAGAACATGTCGGACCACATGTGACCAAACCGATGATGCACCAACCTAGCTACTACATAACCTGCTTATCTGGCGGAAATAGCCCCGCCCTAGCATTTCCAATCGTTATTTCTATCTATTGATCATGCCAAGGAGCATAACCAAATGTTACAATTTATTCATGTTTTTCTACTCCTACTCCTTTAAAAGACTCAGTTGGTGATGGTGATGTGTCTTCCATCCATCGTTTCTGACCATTAGATCTGCATCTAATGGTTGCGAGGTAAGTTGTGGCATTTTTGCAACAATAGCCCACTTCTCTGCTCCAATTTGCAGAAAACCCCTTATTATCTTGAAAGAAACCACATCCCTCCCTCACCTCCTCAAAACAGCCTGAGAAATATATTTTGAGTGAAAGTAATATATTAGGAGTATATCAAAACAAGAGTGATTTCTTTCAAGTTTGTGAACAAGTACTACTATTCTACTACTTTGGATCCCTCGCAACGCACGGGCACATTGCTAGTAAAAGCAAAAGGCCTGCCGCGATCGCATCGCACCCCCACATGCCCGGGAATCGGGAGTACTCCACGGCCCATTCAGCATGCCACATAGCTTAGGGAAGGCGTGTTTCCTAGCATTTTCACTTTCATGTGGGACCGCCGTTGAGCAAAACTGACTATTGGGAAACCGCACCCCACCCGCCACCGGGTTGGAAAAAAGAAACGAGGGGAAGATGTAGCTATATCACGGAAGCCAAGAAATTTGGCGTCAGATGGGCTCGTTGATAGAGTAGGAGCATTCCGTAGTACTACTCCTACTAGTACCAAGTTTGTACTATACAACTAGTACTACCACAATACAACTAGGTACGTGCACGACATAACATCGTAGGAACAAAAAATGGGAAGATCTTGTTTTGGGTGATTTATCTTTTTTTTAGTCAACATAGTATGAATAATATGATGTGGGGGGTGCCCATGAAGCTTATGTCGCTTGGTTGCATGGCTACGAAAGGTTAGAGAAAAATAAATAGATAATGTTTTTAGAGTGCACTCCACTAAATAGATATGCTTTGGATCCATTGCAACGCACGGGCCGACACATCTATATCTATACCCCTATATAGTGTGTGAATAACTTTGAAAGTTGGTGTGGGATGAAGCCAATCCGGCGGTACAAAGATGGCAAATCCGAGCACTACTGGCCGTTGGATATCATCTACATTCCACTAGATTCTGCCACATGTAGAATCTAGAAGACTCCATAGTTGAACTTAGGGTCTGTTTGGTTCATGACTAACTTTGGCACAACTAAGCTTAGGCAAAGTGTGGCTGCCACAAAAAGTGTTGCTAAGAAAATGGCCACCACAAGTGTGGCAAGATTTGTCAAGAAGTTGAGTCTATGACATGTGGACCATGTAGCTAGAAAAGTGTGTGAAAGCACAAGTGCTCCCTAGGTGGTTTTGGTAATTAATGTCAACATATCTCTTGTTGGACTAATACTTTTATCTAGTATGTTTCACATAAGTTCAACAATGGAGTGGCATGGACTAAAGGATGTGGGAACTCCTTCAAGATGCTAAGGACAAAGGATTGGCTAAAGCTTCAAGCTCAAGACTCTTCATTTTACATTTTAGTGATCCAAGATCACATTGAGTCTATAGGAAAAGCCAATACTATCGAGGGATGAGGTGTTGCTTAATGAGCCTCTTGCTTCAAGTGCTTAGTGATATGCTCCAAATACCCTCAACTTCTTTCCCACTTCCACACATATGTCCTAAACCTAAAGTCAAACTCGGCCCCACTGATTCTTTCCATCCGGCGCCACCGAGTTTTGATGACATAGCCACTGCCACAAACCCTAGGCAAATCGGTCTCACCGATAGGGATCTCGGTCTCATCGAGATGGGATTGTAATCTCTCTGTGTATGTCCATTATCAAAATCGGTCTCGCCGAGTTTGAGCAATCGGTACCGAGATTACAATGCAAACTCTCTGGTTAACTTATTACCAAAATCGGTCCCACCGAGTTTGAGTAATTGGTCCAACCGAGTTTGCCTGACCAACTCTCTGGTTAGCTAATTACCAAAATCGGTCTCACCGAGTTTGTGTAATCGGTCTCACCGAGATTACGTTATGCCCTAACCCTAACAATATCGGTCCTACCGAGTTGCATTTCGGTCCTACCGAAAATCCTAACGGTCACTAGATTTGTTGAATCGGTCCGACCGAGTTTCTCAATTCGGTCCCATCGAGTTTGGAAAATTGTGTGTAACGGTTAGATTTTGTGTGGAGGCTATATATACCCCTCCACCTCCTCTTCATTCATGGAGAGAGCCATCAGACTGAACCTACACTTCCAGCATACCTTTTCTGAGAGAGAACTACCTACTCATGTGTTGAGGCCAAGATATTCCATTCCTACCATATGAATCTTGATCTCTAGCCTTCCCCAAGTTTCTTTCCACTCAAACCCTCTTTCCACCAGATCCAAATCCTATGAGAGAGAGTTGAGGGTTGGGGAGACTATCATTTGAAGCACAAGAACAAGGAGTTCATCATCAACGCACCATTTGTTACTTCTTGGAGAGTGGTGTCTCCTAGATTGGCTAGGTGTCACTTGGGAGCCTCCGACAAGATTGTGGAGTTGAACCAAGGAGTTTGTAAGGGCAAGGAGATCGCCTACTTCGTGAAGATCTACCGCTAGTGAGGCAAGTCTTTCGTGGGCGACGGCCATGATGGGATAGACAAGGTTGCTTCTTCGTGGACCCTTCATGGGTGGAGCCCTCCGTGGACTCGCGCAACCGTTACCCTTCGTGGGTTGAAGTCTCCATCAACGTGGATGCACGATAACACCACCTATTGGAACCACGCCAAAAACATCCGTGTCTCCAATTGCGTTTGAATCCTCCAAACCCTTCCCTTTACATTCTTGCAAGTTGCATGCTTTACTTTCCGCTGCTCATATACTCTTTGCATGCTTGCTTGATATGTGTTGTGAATGTTAAACTTGTGCCTAAACTCAACTTAAACTTTAAAAAGGTTAAAAACTGCAACTTTGGCTCTTAGTGTCTAATCACCCCCCCTCTAGACACCTCTTCTCAAGGTCCTACAAGTGGTATCAGAGCATTGGTCTCCATTGCCTTGGTTTAATCACCATTGGAGGAAGATGGATGCGTCTACTTTGGGGAGTCTTAGACATAGAGTGCCTATACTTGATGGATAGTATTTTCATGAGTGGAAAAATGAGATGCTTGTAATTTTCAATCAATATCATTTGAACAAGTACATTGCTAGCCCTTGTGCACCTCATGTTGACCCTATGCATCCAACCCATGATGAGTCAATTGACATGGTTAGGAATCTTAGAACTGCCGAACTTATCATTAGAGGATTACCTAGAAACTTGATTGGATGTTTGCCTACCTTTAAGTGTGCCTATACTATATGGAAATTTCTTGAGGAACGATTTCCAGATTATTCATTGAAAAATCTAGATGAAATTCTCCATAAGTCTATTGCTTTGAGTAAAATGAATACTAGTGATCCTATGTTTGGTGATCGTCTATTTGAGCTTACAAACCTTATGCATGCCAAAGGAAATGTTGGTATTATTAGTGACATTATTTCCGAAGCTATAAAAATTCATAGACAAGATCATTGTCAAACTCACTCTAACGAATCACCCTCTCTAGGATTTGATCCACCACACGACGATGTTGAACATGGATACTATGATGAGGATGATGATAGTGACTTCGATCTTGATGATGCAATGAGACATTTTGGTCTTATGGAAAATCTTCGGGGATATATGTCAGGAGGAAAGGAATCGGTTCTTGATAGTGGATGTACCAATCACATGACCGGAGATAAAGACATGTTTCGTGAGCTTGCTGATAATGATAGTCCTCGAAAGTATGTCACTTCCGGTGATAACTCAAAGGGTAAGGTGGTTGTCCTTGGTAACGTGGCGATATCACATGATAGCTCCATACAAAATGTTATGCTTGTTGAATCTCTTGGTTACAACTTACTTTCAGTATCTAGACTTGCTGATTTCGGTTTCAATGTCTTATTTACTAAAGTAGATTGCCAAGTGTTTCGTCGAGACAATCATAAAATGGTCTTTACCGGTGTGCGTAGAGGTGATCTATACATTGTTGATTTCACTAAAAAGGCTCAACCTAAAACTTGCTTCATTGCTAAATCCTCAAAAGCTTGGTTATGGCATAGACGATTAGGTCATGTTGGAATGCGAAACCTTGACAAGCTTATTAAAGGGAATCATATCCTTGGAGTTAATGATGTCATAGTTGATAAGGATAGACTTTCCAGTGCTTGTCAAGCAGGTAAATAGGTTGGAGGAAGGCATCCCGTGAAGAACATCATGACCACAAAGAGGCCACTTGAGCTACTTCACATGGATCTCTTTGGTCCCAACTCTTACAAGAGTCTCGGTGGAAATTCTTTTGGTCTAGTTATAGTTGATGATTTTTCCAGATTTACGTGGGTGTTCTTTCTCGATGATAAATCGCAGGTCCAAAAGATCTTAAAAAACTTCGCTAGGAAGGCCCAAAATCAGTTTGAAGTGAAGGTCAAGAAGGTTCACAGCAATAATGGAACGGAGTTCAAGAACGCAAATGTGGACACCTTTCTTGACGAAGAAGGGATTTCACATGAGTTCTCGGCTACGTAGACACCTCAACAAAACGGAGTTGTTGAGAGGAAGAACCTGACGCTCATCGAAATGGCGAGAACGATGCTTGATGAGTACAAGACACCGAAGCACTTTTGGGCAGAAGCGGTTGAGACAGCTTGTCATGCAACAAATCGCTTGTATCTTCACAAGCTACTCAGCAAGACGGCATACGAGCTCCTCATCGGTAACAAACCCCAAGTTGGATACTTTCGAGTATTCGGCTCAAAGTGCTACATTCTTGATAAGCATCATCGTTCTAAATTTGCTCCTAAGTCTCATGAAGGTTTCCTACTAGGTTATGGCTCAAACTCTCACACTTACCGTGTCTACAACAATTTCACCCGAAAGGTTGAAGAGACGGTAGATGTGAAGTTTGACGAATCTAACGGCTCGCAAGTAGAGCAATTGCCAATTGATGTAGGAGACAAAGATCCTTCGGAAGCAATCCAAGACTTGTCTATTGGCAAGGTCCGTCCAACGGAGGTGAAGGAGAGTACCTCATCCGTCCAAGTGGAAGCTTCTTCTTCACGACAAGGTGAACCAAGAGCTGATACGGAAGCATCCACAAGTGGGACACACCAAGATGAAGAAAATGAGGAAGTGCATCAAGATGAACGTCAAAAACCTCCTTCTCCACCACGACAAGAGAACGACAACGCCAACAATGAAGAAGGCCAAGAAGAAGAACAAGATGAAGAAGATGTTCAACAAAGACCCAAGCAAAAGCTTTCATGAGTTCGAGCAAGAATTGCTAAAGATCATCCCGTCGAGCAAATCTACAATGACATTCAAACCGGGAGAATCACTCGCTCTAAAACTCGTTTAGCTAACTTTTGTGAAAACTATTCTTTCATATCTAGCGTTGAACCTATGAAGGTTGAAGAAGCATTGGAAGATCCAGATTGGATAAATGCTATGCATGAAGAGCTACACAACTTTGAGAGGAACCAAGTTTGGACATTGGTTGAGAAGCCCGACAACAACCACAACATCATCGGTACCAAATGGGTGTTTCGCAACAAGCAAGATGAAGATGGACAAGTAGTTAACAACAAAGCACGTCTCGTCGCCCAAGGCTACACGCAAGTCGAAGGTATGTACTATGGTGAGACTTACGCCCCTGTTGCTAGACTTGAGTCCATTCGCATCTTACTTGCCTATGCTAATCACCATGATATCACCTTGTACCAAATGGACATTAAAAGTGCTTTTCTAAATGGTGAAATAGAGCAGGAAGTTTATGTTAAACAACCTCCCGGCTTTGTCAATCCTAAGAAACCCAATCATGTTTACAAACTTCACAAAGCTCTTTATGGTCTTAAACAAGCTCCTAGAGCATGGTATAAATGCTTAACCAAGTTCCTTATTAAAAAAGGCTTTGAAATTGGGAAAATTGATTCAACACTTTTTACTAAAAGGGTTAATGGTGAACTATTTGTGTGCCAAATCTATGTTGATGATATTATATTTGGTTCAACTAACCCTCATTTTAGTGAAAAGTTTGGGAAGCTAATGTCGGAGAAGTTTGAGATGTGTATGATGAGTGAACACAAATTCTTTCTTGGGTTGCAAATCAAGCAAACTAAGGAAGGTACTTTTGTCTCTCAAACAAAGTACACCAAGGACTTATTCAAGAAGTTCAATATGCAAGAATGCAAAGGTATGACTACACCCATGCCTACTAGTGGACATCTTGACTTAACCAAAGATGATGAACCGGTTGATCAAAAGGTTTATCGCTCTATGATTGGTTCATTGTTATACCTATGTGCTTCACGTCCCGATATTATGCTAAGTGTGTGCATGTGTGCATGATATCAAGCTGCTCCTAAAGAATGTCACCTTAAGGCCGTGAAAAGGATAGTGAGATACTTAATCCATACACCAAATTTTGGCATTTGGTATCCTAAGAGGGCCTCTTTCGATCTTGTTGGCTACTCCGACTCGGACTATGCCGGAGACAAGGTTGATAGAAAGTCCAATTCGGGTACCTGTCAATTTCGTGGTAGATCTCTTGTGTCTTGGTCTTCCAAGAAACAAAACTCGGTATCCTTATCTACCGCCGAAGCGGAATACATTGCCGCTGGTTCATGTTGTGCTCAATTACTTTGGATGACACAAACTCTTAAAGATTATGGATTTTTATGTGAAACATGTTCCATTGCTTTGTGACAATGAAAGTGGTATCAAAATTGGTCATAATCATGTGCAACATTCTCGAACTAAGCATATTGAAGTTCGTCATCATTTCATTCGAGATCATGTTGCTAAGGGTGACATTGATCTTAAGCATGTTCGCACCGAAAAGCAATTAGCGGATATATTCACTAAACCTCTTGATGAGAAAGTGTTTTGTAGGTTAAGAGGAGAATTGAACATCATTGATGCTTCAAACTTGGAGTAGAAACTCCATTGGATACATGCAAGACATGAGCTTATGACTAATCCTTGATATTTCTCTTATGATGAAAATCTTATGGCTTGGATATATTTGTATCTTGCATGTTATTTAACCCATGTAGGTACTTGGTTGAATCAAATTCCATGAGATTGTAACCTACTCATATCTTGAGCAATCTCTACATCACCAAGTCTCTACACTATGGTGGTTGAAGACAAGGAAGCACGGAACCATTTAAACATATCCTTTGACAAATTCTATGTTGAGCTTCATGATTGTCATTGTTGCATACACAAGTGCTCTTCCTTGCACGAACTAACCCATGTAGGTAGATGGACTCAAATTCCAAGTGGTGCTCCAAATTCTTGATGAGCTACATCAACCTTGAGCAACCCACACAAGCTCAACTACATGGACAACACCACCAACCAAGGTATGTTATTCCATTTTAGAGAAGCTTTACTCCAATTCATGAGTTAAAGCAACTCGACAAGATGTGAATACATCAAGATGCTTAAACGAAAAATGGCAACCCCATTTTGAGCTTAAATGATGAGTATGACCTATGATCAAGTGATCTCACTTGACTCCTAAGTCAATATACTCTAACATAGGTGACTTTGTCGCCGACCATCTCTAGATGAAGTTCTCTTGTGTTCTCTTCTGTGTTTTTGCATTTGTCTCATGCATATTTGTTTCCCCTTTCAAGAAAAAACCTTCATCTAGATTCTTTTCTGTTTGCTCTGCATTTTCTGCATCAAATTCATTGCATATCATTCAGTTAATTCCTTGCAAATCTTTGTGAGATATTATTAGTCTAGTGAGCTGAGGTGACAAGTGTTTTCTCTGTGATGAACTCGGTTCCACCGATTTGTTATTTTCGGTCCAACCGAATACTTCCGGTACCACCGAAGCATACCACTCGGTGCCACTGATTTCACAACAGGAAGAACAGTTTGCCACTTATTCTGTGTTTCTTTTGATCCAGCTCCACTCAATGAATCTTGTCCTCTTCAAGCATCACATTTTTATCATTGCTTTATGTTGACTCAAGGATCAAACCCATTCACGACAAATTCCAGAGGGGGAGATAGAGAGATTACATCTTTATCAAGCCCTTCTTGGAAATTGATGTCAAAGGGGGAGAGAGAGATCACATCAAAGCTTATCATTTAGAGAGAGAGAGAGAGAGAGTATCACCTTCTCAGGGGGAGAGGGATCTCCAGGGGGAGAGAATACTAGTAGAGAGTATTTCTCAAGGATCCCATATGCTTGGTGTTCAAGAGGAGAGATGCCACATATCTCCTCTTGAACACCAAGCATATGGGATCCTTGAGAAATACTCTCTACTAGTATTCTCTCCCCCTGGAGACCCCTCTCCCCCTGAGAAGGTGATACTCTCTCTCTAAATGATAAGCTTTGATGTGATCTCTCTTGGTAAATGATAAGCTTCTCGAGGGGAAAGACATGTTAATATGTGCTTATTTGCATTAGCTTGCATTAGCTCTGTTCATTTATATCTTTCAGCTCTGATTTTCTTATTCCTATCTTCTCCCAGTATCCCATGATAGATTCATGGGGAGAAAAACATCTAAGGAAAAGAAATCATTCAAATTCATTGCATATCTTTACTCTTGGGGACATGTCTAATCCAATGTAGTACTTAGTACTCACTCTATACATGTCATCCCAGTCTTGGTATTCTTGTGGTTTCTTCTGTTTGCTCTGGCTAGTAGATGTATCTGTGTTATCTAACCTTGTTTACGCAGGTTCATTCCATCCTAAGCCAACTCAAGACTACAAGGTAAGTATATGCATCACAATCATGTGTATGAGGAATTCTTGCTGATGTACATACTATTTGCAAGAAGGACTCATGGGCATGAAGGTATTTCCTTTAATACTTTTTGCTCTGATGCATATGGCCAAGATACATGTAACCCATTGCCTGCTCTATCATGATTATGCTATCACATGCTTCTATATTCCATATTCACATGATTGCATATATGTAGGGGGAGCCTATGCTTGTTACATGTCTTTCCAAAGCTTTAATTGTTGTTCTTTATATCTTTGTCTAAAGCTTTGATGTATGTTGTCATCAATTACCAAAAAGGGGGAGATTGAAAGCACAAGTGCTCCCTAGGTGGTTTTGGTAATTAATGTCAACATATCTCTTGTTGGACTAATACTTTTATCTAGTATGTTTCACATAAGTTCAACAATGGAGTGGCATGGACTAAAGGATGTGGGAACTCCTTCAAGATGCTAAGGACAAAGGATTGGCTAAAGCTTCAAGCTCAAGACTCTTCATTTTACATTTTAGTGATCCAAGATCACATTGAGTCTATAGGAAAAGCCAATACTATCAAGGAGGGATGAGGTGTTGCTTAATGAGCCTCTTGCTTCAAGTGCTTAGTGATATGCTCCAAATACCCTCAACTACTTTCCCACTTCCACACATATGTCCTAAACCTAAAGTCAAACTTGGCCCCACTGATTCTATCCATCTGGCGCCACCAAGTTTTGATGACATAGCCACTGCCACAAACCCTAGGAAAATCGGTCTCACCGATAGGGATCTCGGTCTCACCAAGATGGGATTGTAATCTCTTTGTGTATGTCTATTATCAAAATCGGTCTCACCGAGTTTGAGCAATCGGTACTACCGAGATTACAATGCAAACTCTCTGGTTAACTTATTACCAAAATCGGTCCCACCGAGTTTGAGTAATTGTTCCAACCGAGTTTGCCTGACCAACTCTCTGGTTAGCTAATTACCAAAATCAGTCTCACCGAGTTTGTGTAATCGGTCTCACCGAGATTACGTTATGCCCTAACCCTAACCATATCGGTCCTATCGAGTTGCATTTTGGTCCCACCGAAAGTCCTAACGGTCACTAGATTTGTTGAATCGGTCCGACCGAGTTTCTCAATTCGGTCCCACCGAGTTTGGGAAATTGTGTGTAATGGTTAGATTTTGTGTGGAGGCTATATATACCCCTCCACCTCCTCTTCATTAGTGGAGAGAGCCATCAGACTGAACCTACACTTCCAGCATACATTTTCTGAGAGAGAACTACCTACTCATGTGTTGAGGCCAAGATATTCCATTCCTACCATATGAATCTTGATCTCTAGCCTTCCCCAAGTTGCTTTCCACTCAAACCCTCTTTCCACCAGATCCAAATCCTATGAGAGAGAGTTGAGTGTTGGGGAGACTATCATTTGAAGCACAATAGGAAGGACTTCATCATCAACACACCATTTGTTACTTCTTGGAGAGTGGTGTCTCCTAGATTGGCTAGGTTTCACTTGGGAGCCTCTGACAAGATTGTGGAGTTGAACCAAGGAGTTTGTAAGGGCTAGGAGATCGCCTACTTCGTGAAGATCTACCGCTAGTGAGGCAAGTCCATCGTGGGCGACGGCCATGGTGGGATAGACAAGGTTGCTTCTTCGTGGACCCTTCGTGGGTGGAGCCCTCCGTGGACTCACGCAACCGTTACCCTTCGTGGGTTGAAGTCTCCATCAACGTGGATGTACGATAGCACCACCTATCGGAACCACGCCAAAAACATCCATGTCTCCAATTGCGTTTGAATCCTCCAAACCCTTCCCTTTACATTCTTGCAAGTTGCATGCTTTACTTTCCGCTGCTCATATACTCTTTGCATGCTTGCTTGATATGTGTCGTGAATGTTAAACTTGTGCCTAAACTCCACTTAAACTTTAAAAAGGTTAAAAACTGCAACTTTGGCTCTTAGTGTCTAATCACCCCCCCCTCTAGACACCTCTTCTCAAGGTCCTACAGTGTGGCAAGCCACAAGTGTGGCAATGAAACAAACACATGCCTAAGATATTGTGGCACGCCTAAGCTTAGGCGTGGCAACCTTAGGTTGCAAACCAGACATGCCCTTAAGCATAATGCACAAACTACCAGAATCTCATGCATGCAATGCACGTGTACCTTACTTGTTGGTAGTAGTAAGAAACAAATTCTGGGTTTGGCACGAGCTCGTACTGCAGGAGCACCACAAGGCCTGCCTTGGGTGTTACATTTCCCTATCGAGGCCCACAGGACCAAGCTTCAGTGGCTTAGTGCACCGGCCTATGAGTCAATGACATGCGGACCTTAAATGCGGCTGGCCCTGATACGTCTCCGTCGTATCTATAATTTTTTATTGTTCCATGCCAATATTATTCAACTTTCATATACTTTTGGCAACTTTTTATATTATTTTTGGGACTAACATATTGATCCAGTGCCCAGTGCCAGTTCCTGTTTGTTGCATATTTTATGTTTGGCAGAAAACCCATATCAAATGGAGTCCAAACGGGATAAAAACGGACGGAGAATATTTTTGGAATATTTATGATTTTTGGGAAGAAGAATCAACACGATACGATGCCCGAGGGGGCCACGAGACAGGGGGCACGCCCCAGGGGGGCAGACGCGCCCCTAACCCTCGTGGGCACCTCGTAAGGCAGTTGCTTCTCTTCTTTTGCCGCAAGAAAGCTAATTTTCGGAGAAAAATCTGGGCAAAGGTTTCAATCCAATCGGAGTTACGGATCTCCGGATATATAAGAAACGGTGAAAGGGCAGAATCAGAGAGCGCAAAAATAGAGAGAGACAGGGAGACAGATCCAATCTCGGAGGGGCTCTCGCCCCTCCCACGCCATGGAGGCCATGGACCAGAGGGGAAACCCTTCTCCCATCTAGGGAGAAGGTCAAGGAAGAAGAAGAAGAAGGGGGGCTCTCTCCCCCTCGCTTCCGGTGGCACCGGAACGCCGCCCGGGGCCATCATCATCACCGCGATCTACACCAACACCGCTGTCATCTTCACCAACATCTCCATCACCTTCCCCCATCTATATTCAGAGGTCCACTCTCCCGCAACCCCCTGTACCCTCTACTAGAACATGGTTCTTTATGCTTCATATTATTATCCAATGATGTGTTGCCATCCTACGATGTCTGAGTAGATTTTCGTTGTCCTATCGGTGATTGGTGAATTGATATGATTGGTTTAATTTGCTTGTGGTTATGTTGATGTCCTATTGTGCCCTTCGTGTCACGCAAGCGTGAGGGATTCCCGCTGTAGGGTGTTGCAACACGTTCATGATTCGCTTATAGTGGGTTGCTTGAGTGACAGAAGCATAAACCCGAGTAAGGGGGTTGTCGCGTATGGGATAAAGGGGACTTGATGCTTTAATGCTATGGTTAGGTTTTACCTTAATGATATTTAGTAGTTGCGGATGCTTGCTAGAGTTCTAATCATAAGTGCATATGATCCAAGAAGAGAAAGTATGTTAGCTTATGCCTCTCCCACATAAAACTTGCTATCGGTCTAGTAAAGTAGTCAATTGCTTAGGGACAATTTCACAACTCCTACCACGACTTTTCCACACTCTATATATTTACTTTATTGCTTATTTATCTAAACAGCCCCTAGTTTATATTTACGTGCTCTTTATTATGTTGCAAACCTATCCAACAACACCTACAAAGTCCTTCTAGTTTCATACTTGTTCTAGGTAAAGCGAACGTTAAGCGTGCGTAGAGTTGTATTGGTGGTCGATAGAACTTGAGGGAATATTTGTTCTACCTTTAGCTCCTCATTGGGTTCGACACTCTTACTTATCGAAAGAGGCTACAATTGATCCCCTATAGTTGTTGGTTATCAGGCCCACATGTCATTCTCATGGTGGTGGCGTGGTTCGCGACTCACTCATTCGAGATGAACCATCCGGTGGTGGCATGGCCATGGTGAGGGTGCCACAGATGGGCATCAGGGCGTTACGGGGCGTAGATGGCCACAGCGGCGGGTCCTACCTGTAGTACAGAAGTACTCCAGCCGAGGATTGATGCTTGGGATGAAATGTGTCATAGCCGCTGGATGAAAATTCGATGGTGCGGGAGTACGGATCGGAGCACAGGAGCGGAGCAGGCAAACCATGTCCAATCGGGTGTGGCTGTGTTAGAAAGTTGATGGTCGCCGCAGTTTAGCTGGGCCGCATGTCATGCACACAAAGGCAGAGGAGCGGTGGGGCCGAGAGGGATGAGGCGCACGTCGGGGGGGACGTCGTGTCGTGGGTTGGAGCGGCGTCGTGGGAATCACGTGTGGGTGCGGTAGTGGTAGAAACAAGAAACCTGATGGTCACCGTGGTTCAACTTCCATGGACAAGCTATCATGTCTGCTGACACATGTATATCAAAACTAGAGTGTTTATATTTCAAGCCCGTGAACAAGTATTATTCTACTACTTTGGATCCATTGCAACGCACAGGCCAACACATTGGTAGTAGTAGTCCCTATCTCTATCTCTACTCTACTCTTATAAAAACAGAGTTGGTGATGATGGTGTGCCTGCCATCCTACAATATAGGCCGCCCGATTTATAACTAACGGATAGGAAGAAAACTATGGCAATTTTGCAAAAAGATATCTACACCCCTCTCCACATGTTCAAATAAGGCCTTCCCTTGTTCATCCTTTTCTCTCACAAGATAAACTACTCGTACAAATGCATCTTGATGTTCCGTGCAACGCACGAGGAGGTTTCCTTTGGGGTCTCTCCAGCGCGGCATGGCCGTAGTTGCAAGTTGACGCTCCTTGAGATGCCGACGTTAAGGGGCACTCGGATTTCCTCCGATGTGCAGGTAAGATGAGTTTGATCACGTAGTAAATGCATTTTAAAGACTACTTCCGTGTCCATTTCCTAATTCTCCCCCTGCCCACTGTTTCACAGGTTAGGCTCGGTGCGAGTGGAGATTGGCTTGCATATGTACGGGAGGGTACCAACATCAATTTGCACAACATTTACAACGGTGACACCATTCCCGTAGAACCTTTGTCCAACATTGGGATCAGCCATGCAATGGGCCACCACCTGAATTGGTACGATGGAACCACGGTGAGATTGAAGAAGATAGCACGAACCTTGCACATGGCAGTTAAAGGTGGACCATGCTGTCTGCGGCCGATTTGTTGCCGTACAAGTACGAAGACGCTGTGCTCCTTTCTAACCGCATCTTCGCGGTGACAAACCAGGGGACTTGTTTTGTATGGGACACATCCTACGGTATACTCCCTCTCTCCCAGTTTAATTATTTTGAATTTTTTTCGTTTTATAAGTTTCAAATTCAAATTTAGAGGTCCCCATCACATGTTGAGATTACATTGTCATTAAATCGTTGTGTGCATGTATAGTACAGAAACAAATCTCGAGTTTGGCACGAGTTCATGCAGCGGTAGCACCACAAGGCCTGGTGCAGGAGTTACATTTCCCTCTCAGGGCCCTCGGGACTGAGCTTCAATGCCTTACTACACCTGCCTTTGAGTCAATAACATGTGGACCTAATAGGTGGCTGGTCCACATGTAATGCTTCCGAAGGCAGAGGGGCAGTGGGGCCGAGAGGGGTGAGCCGCCGGTCGGGGGACGTGCCGTGTCATGGGTTCGAGCGGCGTCGTGGGAATCACGTGCGGCTGTGGTAGAAATTTGATGCTCACCGCATTTCAGGTGCCCCACATGTCATGCACACAAAGGCAGAGGGGCGGTGCGGCCGAGAGGGGTGAGGCGCACGTCGGGGGACGTGGTGCCATGGGTTGGAGCGGTGTTGTGGGAAGCGTGAGTGGTAGTGGATGAAATATGATAGTCGCCGTAGTTGAACTTCCATGGACAAGTTGTCATGTCTACGGACACAGGCATTTCATACCGATCACTAGAAGGAGTAGTAGAGAAAGCTAGGTGGATAAATAGTTCCTTATAGTCAAGCGGACCCACGCTACTACTTGTTCCAAAGACATGCACACCATTGAGATAGTCCATCTATATCAATATACACCGAGAGGGAACAATTTTTTTACAAGAGAGGAAACAGTTCATCCATCCATAAATGCCCTGTTACTGGTGCAGCCTCTTCTTCTTCTTCTTCTTCTTCTTCTTCTTCTTCTTCTTCTTCTTCTTCTTCTTCTTCTTCTTCTTCTTCTTCTTCTTCTTCTTCTTCTTCTTCTTCTTCTTCTTCTTCTTCTTCTTCTTCTTCTTCTTCTTCTTCTTCTTCTTCTTCTTCTTCTTCTTCTTCTTCTTCTTCTTCTTCTTCTTCTTCTTCTTCTTCTTCTTCTTCTTCTTCTTCTTCTTCTTCTTCTTCTTCTTCTTCTTCTTCTTCTTCTTCTTCTTCTT
>NC_041391.1:508263476-508300397 GCF_002162155.2 Triticum dicoccoides
CTTCTTCTCATTTTCTGTGGAAGACGGCTTCTCAACATGCTCTTTGGACCTTGCAGCTATCTTGAAAATCACACGGGCATCAAGGGTAGCATATTTTATCCGCTCGTACGGCAAGGGATAATTCTACCATCCGGACGACCTTAATGCCAGCCTCGTCACCCTTCTGAAGATTTGTACCGAGCACAAAATTTGCTACTTCAAATAGGGATGGTGTCTTTTTATCACAATCTCCTACAAGAATTTTGGTTCTGGTTTGTAGGTCAGCGATGCTTTTCAATTCAAGGTTGTACGACGCCAGCTTCTGTTTGTCCCCTTCGATGGCTGCCCCACAGAAGTATATGTCCTCCCGAGACAAGAAATCGTGAAGCTCACCTAGTATGGAGGGCGCCTGTATGATGTGGTACACCAAAACATCATCTTCGAGGCACAGCTGAAGGACGGCGGCGCGTTGGATCTTCCTAGTGGCACACTCCTTGTACTCTGCATCGAGACCGATGACCTTCATCTCTACCTTTTCGAGGGAGTTGGATACATTGTTAATCCACTTCCGAACAACCCTTGGGTGGATGGTGACGGTGGCAACTATGCTCAACGAACCTTCGACGAGGACACGTTGGACGCTAAAAACCTGCATCTGGATCTCTTTCGCCATTTGGAACCGCTGGAACGGAGGGCTATGGTTTCGCGAATTAGGATTAGATGGCTAGTCTAACTGAAGTAGATGATTATTTAAAGGGGCTTCAGAATTACTTCAGGAGTATGTGAAGAGGTTAAAACAATGTGAATGCAGTGGGGTTTGGATGCAAATGAAGATGAAGGAGAGGTGATGAAGCCGAGGAAAATCGGTTCCCAATGGAGAAGTAAATGGGAGAAGTTGGCGTGCAGGCAGTTGATTAGATGGCTAGGTAGACTAATGAAAAGGCTATGCGGGTAGACTGAGGAGTTGTACCTGTTCGTGTACGTTCCCATCCTTCTAGCACTACATGTGCCATTGGCTAGTTGAGGTCACTCTTTCGAATCACCATGGCGAGACATTTTATGATTCCTATTTATTTCTGCACCTTTCATGATAGGTGGGACCTATGCAAACAGCTAAAAATGTGTTGTAGCTGGTTCAGATGGATATTGGCGCGTGTGTGGGAGGCACAACATTCTCTGGTCAAGGAATAGATGGTTGTCCTCAAAAAAGAAAAGGCCCATCTTCGCGCTTCCAGATGCACGAGAATTTGGTTCTGCTTGCAATATGGATGATACCTGGAGGATGAAGTGAACAGGCCTGCTAGCATGGGAGACCTATTTCCACAATACAGTACTGGAGTACTCATGTTCCTACTACTAGTAGTAGTAGTACAATTGTGGTACACTTGATGGTCAAAATACTATTAATCCGGTCCTCACAGCGAAGTGACAACACCCTGCGCCTGACACTAGTCCAGGCGGTGTGTTCGGGTTACCAAAGTCAGCCTCACCCTGCGCACTGTGCAGTCTGTCACCGCCGTTGTATAGCACATTAGCATGCCTCGCCTCGTCTCCCTCTCCCCTCCCATAGCACCACTCCACTTCCATCTCCGTCTCCATCTCACTATGCCCCCACGTACCGTCGCCTCACTCGCCTCCCCCAGTACCACTATTCCCTTGCTAGCCGCTCCAGCACCGACAACCTTCTCCCCCGTAAATCAAGCCCCCCAAAAACCCCACCTTCCAAACTCCACCATGGCCGAATGCAAACCACACAACATCCATATGAGCCGCGATTGGAGCAATCTCCCCAGTTACATCCTCGACCTCTGTTGTTCATGTATGGATACGTTGAGCGCCCTGCTGCTGGCTGCATGCTCGAGAGACATGCACACGGCCATCATCGAAGCGAGGCCTAAGCTTTTCAAGACACCCTGCTTGCTACTATCTGGTCTTGCGATATTTGCTCACCATGATACGAAGACGTACATGATGCCCCTCCACTTCAATCCGATCTCCATTAGCTGAAACTTCTTTGCAGGTATGTAGTGGGTTGTCGTACATCATTTCCCTCGACTTCGATCCGATCACCATCGCCCAAAACTTCTTGGCAGGTATGTACTAGGTTGGCATGAACTCCCACTGGATAGCTCCCGGTGACCTTCGGCACCCACGACAACTTCCGCACGGAGCAGATCAATTTCAACATCGCCCCCATCGGTCTCCCGTACAACACAATCCTCGGCTACCCAGCCTTGGCCCAGTTCATGGCAGCAACTCACCCGGCGTACAATCTCATGAAGATGCCCAGGAGCAGCGGCGTCCTCACCGTGTCCGGGCACACAAGGGATGCACTGCAGGCGCTCAAGCTTGCTTTCAAGATGGCCGCGGTGGCGCAGCCCGCCAGCGCAGATACCCTCGAGCCCAAGGGGGCTGCGCCGGCGAAGAAGAAGCAGCTATTCACCCAAGACAAGGCAGAGACCAAGCAAGTACCGGTCGACGAGGATGGATCCTCCGGTGCGACCTTCACCATAGGCACCAACCTCGATCCTGAGCAGGAGGAGGCCTTCGTGAAATTCCTGCACGCAAACAAGGAGGTGTTTGTGTGGGAGCCTGATCAGCTGGCAGGGGTCCCTAGGGATGGGATTGAACATCATCTCAATGTGTGCCCCAGCGTGCGCCCCGTGAAGCAGAAGGCAAGGCGACACTCCACTGAAAAGCAGGCCTTCATTGTCCAAGAAACCCGCAAGTTAGAGGCAGCAGGCGTCATTCGCGAGGTACGCTATCCTGAATGGATGGCCAACCCTGTTGTGGTGCCAAAAAAGGGAGGAAAGGAACGCATGTGTGTCGACTTCACCAACCTCAACAAGGCCTGCCCACAGGATCCGTTCCCGCTCCCTTGCATCGACCAGATCGTCGACTCTACCACCGAGTGTGACCTATTGTGCTTCCTGGATGTCTTCTCAGGCTATCACCAGATCAATATGGCGGTAGAAGACGTGGAGAAAACGACCTTCCTAACCCCGTGTGGGGTATACTGCTATACCTGCATGCCATTCGGGTTGCGCAACGCAGGCGCGACCTTTCAGCGGCTGATGCACATCGCCCTGGGCCGGCAGCTCGGGAGAAACGTTGAGGCTTACGTCGATGACATCATGGTGAAGTCTCGGGAGGCGAAAACCCTGATACAGGACCTGGAAGAAACCTTCGAGAGCCTTCGAGAAGTAGACCTGCGGCTCAACCCGGAGAAGTGCGTATTTGGATTCCCCTCGGGCAAACTCTTGGGCTTCCTCATATCCCACAGGGGGCATCGAGGCTGACCCGGAGAAGGTCAAGGCGGTCGAAGACATGAGTCCACCAAAGACCCTCAGAGAAATGCAGAAGCTCACTGGGCGGGTTACCGCGTTGGGACATTTCATCTCCAAGCTGGGGGAGCGAGCACTGCCCATCTTCAAGCTGATGAAGAAGAAGGGCCCGTTCGAATGGACTGAAGAGGCCGACAAAGCATTCCAAGACCTCAAGAAGTACCTTACCAGTCCTTCGGTGATGGTAGCTCCACGCCCTCGGGAGCCCTTGGTGCTCTACCTCGCAGCCACACCCTACTCCGCTAGTGCAGCCCTGATGGCGGTACGGGAGGAGCGCCGGGCCAAGGCCGCGCCAGCCACAGCCTCGGCCGAGGCAAGGCAAAGCCAAGAATGCCTTGTAAAGGCCATGACCGCAGCAGATGGGGATCAGCCTCAGCAGGGGGACGCACCCGGAGCGGAGGAGGCCTCACCAGGCAACCAATCACTGGGGGTTCCGTCATCTCAGGAGGCACCTCAACCTCCGGAAGGCGCAGGCTGCGCCAGCACCCTCAACCTTGTCGAGCATCCTGTATACTTCGTTAGCATGGTGTTACGAGACGCAAGAGCGCAGTACCCCATGCCCCAAAAACTCCTTCTCGCACTGCTAGTGGCTTCACGCAAGCTGTGGCACTACTTTCAAGGCCATCCCATCAAGGTCGTCTCAGCATACCCCTTGGAAATGGTACTCAGGAGCCCCAACTCGGCTGGAAGAGTTGCCGAATGGAACATTGAGTTGCAAGCGTTTCAGCTGGAATTCAGCACGACCAGAGTCATCAAGGGAGCCGCACTTGCAAATTTCATGGCAGAAGGGCGGAGGCACCAGGGCTCAAAGCGGGCGAGGACTGGTTGCTTTCCCCGGGAAGTGAAGCACCAGACGGCTGGGTCATGTACTTCCACAGGGCGTTCTCGCGACATGGAGCGGGGGCTGGCGCAGTGCTCATATCCCCCACTCAGGACAAGCTCTACTATGTTGTGCAACTCTGCTTCCAGCATGGAGAGAAGGTCTCCAACAACATAGCAGAATACGAGGGTCTGATAGCTGGCTTGAAAGCTCCAGTCGCCTTAGGGATAAAGCACCTCGTCATCAAGGGCGATTCACAACTCCTCGTCAATTTCTCCAACAAGGTATACAAGCCAAAAGACAAACACATGGAGGCATATCTTGCGGAGGTACGCAGGATGGAGAAGCAGTTTTGGGGGCTGGAGTTGCAGCATGTGCCTCGCAGCACCAATCAAGAGGCGGATGACATCGCCAGGAGGGCGTCCAGGCGGTTGCCTCAGGAGCCTGGCATCTTTGAAGAACGACTCTTCAAACCTTCAGCGGCACCCTCACTATCAAGCACAGCACAGCCTCGGGAGGAGCTCCCTCAACCGCCTGCCTTGGGGGCCCTGGCCTGTGGCCCGACCTCAGGAGCACGCCTGCTCCTAGTGCTGGAGCCTCGGGAGGGATGTTGGACCATGGAGTTCAAGGATTAGCTTGTACAGGGGACTCAGCCAGAAAAGGAGGAGGATACGAAACGCGTGGCGCGACAGGCCATGGCCTACTGCATCCAAGACGAGAGCTCTACCGGAAGCGGCCGAACGACGTTACCCTACGGTGCATCTCCAGGGAGCAAGGGAAGGAGTTACTGGCAGACATTCACGGTGGAGACTGTGGGCACCACTCGTCTTCGCGCACACTCGTCGGCAAGGCGTTTCGCAGCGGGTTCTATTGGCCAACAGTACTCAACGACGCAATCGAGCTGGTGAAGGCCTGTGAAGCCTGTCAATTCCACGCCAAGCAGATTCATCAGCCAGCTCAGGGCCTTCAGACCATTCCCCTCTCGTGGATGTTCGCTGTTTGGGGACTGGACATCCTTGGTCCGTTTCCTCGGGCACCAGGGGGCTACCGCTACCTCTACGTTGCCATTGACAAGTTCACCAAGTGGGTAGAAGTGGAAGCCGTCTGCACCATCCCGGCTAGTTCAGGAGTCATGTTCACCAGGGGCCTCGTGAGCCGGTTCGGGGTGCCTAATCGCATCATCACCCACAACGGTTCACAGTTCACCAGCAATCTTTTCAAAACATATTGTGCTAACCTTGGAACGCAGATATGCTACGCTTCGGTGGCACACCCTCGCAGCGACGACCAAGCTGAACGCGCCAACGCAGAGGTCCTGAAGGGCCTCCAAACCCGGACCTTCAAGAAGAAGCTGGAGACCTGCGGCAGGGGCTGGCATGACGAGCTTTAGTCCGTGCTATGGTCCATCCCCACCACCGCAACCAAGTCGACCAACGAAACCCCGTTCTTCCTCGTCTATGGTGATGAGGTGGTCCTTCCTCACGAGGTCTAGCGTCGCTCCGCGTGGGTCCTGGCTTTTGACGAATTATAGCAGGGCGCCATGCGATGGATCTCGTGCTTGGGGAGGAATGCCGTCGGGAGGCTGCGCTTCGAGCTATGAGATACCAACAGGCGCTACGGCGGTACCACTGCCGTAGCATCCTCCCCAGGACCCTCAAGGTAGGTGACCTCGTGCTCAGACGGGTGCTCTCCAGGGAGGGGCTGCACAAGCTCTCGCCCATGTGGGAGGGCCCGTTCAAGGTTGTTTATGTCTCCAGGCCTGGCGCCGCATGCTTGGAGACTCAGGAGGGGGTGCCCATTCCGAACGCGTGGAACATCCAGCACCTCCAGAAGTTCTACCCTTGAAGAAAGGCCTAGATCCTGTAAAGAAGGCCCAGAGCCTGTGAAGCTAGACGAACCAAGAAAGGCCCGGTGCCTGTGAAGAAGGCCAATGGCTGTGAAGCTCATCGCCCCGAGAAAGGCCCAGAGCCTGTGAAGAAGGCCAATGCCTATGAAGATCGCCACCCATGACACTCTCATGTAATAATGAGTTGGGGATGTACATGCCCGGAGTCTTCGGAGAGCTGCCCTCGGGCCTCGAGGGCTCTCGCCCACGCCCAGTGGCAGCACTTAGCTCCGCGCTGGTGAGAAGACGTCGAAGACTAGATTAGGTGCCGGACGCGGCTCTTTTCATTTGCTTTCTGCAGTTGCCTTGTTCGTCCCTGTTTGGAGTTTTATTGGAGTTGCCTTCAACATTGTTGCCGCCCTCGACTTATGGCTCTCTGCCTCTCTCACCTACTTGACTCGTTTTCTCTCGCGCAAGTCTCGCGAGGGGGCTACGCGGGCGCCCTCGTGAGTGTTTTCTGCCCCAGTCATGTGTGGTTTTCCTGTCCAAGTCCACTACGGGAGCACCCCTCCCAATCCATACCCCACGGGCACCGCGACATGAGCACATGACCTGGTTCGGTCGCCCTCGCGACCGAGACAGAAAGTTACCTCGCCTGACTAATCCTTGCAGGATACGAAGCGCGCGACGAGGCCTCAGCCTCAAGAAGCAATGACTGTGGCAAGTCCCCCCGAGCTAAGTAATTCTTACATACTAGCATCCAGCACCGAAACACATCACAAAAATAGTGGAAACAGCATAATAGTTAACGACAGTAGTCTAGCATGCCCCCACGGGGCCCTACACTACCCTCTCTTTGCGCAGGGAAGGGAGAAAAACAAAATGGGCACGGCTCGCTCGGCATCGACTCACGGCGAAGGCTCGTACTGCCTCCAGAGCTCAGTCGGACTCCTCCTCACGCTTCACAGAGGCGCAACGGCGGGCCGACCCGCTACCACCGTCAAGGCGAGTGCGGCGGCGCGGAGGCTGGTCATGGCCACCACTAGAGGAGGTGCTGTCAGAAGAGGAGCCGCCGAAGCTTGGCGAACCACCGCCGGCCACGCCCCTGCCTTCGTCTCCATCACGACCGTCGTTGAGGCTGGGTGCCCGGCCGCCGTCGTCATCTTTAGAGCAGCACTCAGCGCGGCGGCCGTCTTCTCCAAACACCCTCACATAGAGGGTGGAGTCGCTGTCGAACTTGAAATACAGGGTGCACCGCTGGCTCTGGCCACGCGCGCGGGCAAACGTTTGCCAGCCACGGGTCAGGGCCACATCCCCGGCAACGGAGATCTCCAACGAAACCCAGGAGGCCCTGCTGCAGCAACCGTCTGCTTGAAGCCAGAGGCCGCCAGGAGCGCCGGCCGGGGGTTCACCTGTAAAGAATCGGGGAAGCTGGAGCCAGGTGCTGGTGGGGTCTGCCGACCACACGACGAACTCCGGTAGCACCTTCGCCGAGTGAAAGTGCGGCCTGGGAGGCCGCACAGCCACGACACGCCTTCCCTCGACAACCAGGCGCCCATCGCCGTGTAGAGGATCATGGCCGCGACCGCGGGGAGCCACGGCGGGAGGCGCAGGATGCTTGCGGGGACGACCTCGGCACGCTTGGGCGGGGGAGAGTCAGGCCCGTCCCGACGAGTTTTTCCCTTCTCTGCGACCGAGAACCTCTTCGGTGGCGCCATGAGGATGGCGAGTAGCTGGGATAGGTAGAAAGAAGGAAGCAAGGAGGAAGATGTACAACGAAGGCTTGCGCTCTCCCGTATTTGTAACCGAGTGGAAGCCAACCGTCGGCCACCATGATCTCAGGTAATCATGACCCATTTCTTCATGCAGGGACTTGTCAAGTCAGGCAGTTGCCGAGGCAACATGGGGAAGCAGAGACGCCCACGCCCAATCAACCGCCACGCAGCGCCCAAGGCCGCAGGCTGATGGGGCCCATGGTGCTCCGCACTTGCCCCTTCGCTTCCCTGCTAAGCCAAGCCCGAGCGTGCCTTGGGATCTGGGGCTACTGTCTACGTCTGGGAACGGGGGTCCCCAAACTTTCCTGCCTGCAGCCTGCGGCGTGGCTCAAGTGGTGGCCCAGTACGGCCCATCTTCATCAGCACAAGACCCTCGTGAGGGGCCAAGCCTCGCGGGGCGGACACGCAAGGCTTCCTCAGGAACAGCCTCGCCAGGCAAGCTCGTGAGGAGGCGGAGAGATCAAGGCAGGGTACCTGGCGAGGTGCTCATGACGCAAGCCATGATGATCGAGACCAGGCGGGAGCCAGGCAGGCGCTGGCCCGTGTAGTGTCCTTGTTTCCTCTTTGGTGCAAAGGGGGCAAGCACAGACGTGGAGTACTGAGGCATCAGGCAAAGATTGCCATTTTAGTGCAACGAGACCAAGACCAGCGGAGCGGCAGGATGGAGGTCACCATGGAGCCCAAGACGGTGTCATCACCAGTGTCTTTGGCAACCGAAGACCAACTTTAGTCAGGATAACTTGTACTATATGTCCCCCTTCAAAATGGTCGTTGTTGGCGCCCTTCCTGCTCGATATTTGGGAAGAGGCCCAGGGCCTCTATAAATAGTACTAGCCACCATAGTAGAGAGGGATCCAGACTTTGGGAAGATAGAGAGAGAAAGGCAATCGAACTCACACAAGCAGTTCATCGCACCAGCTCAAGAACACCTCTCATGAGGCTATTCTTCCCATGTACTGTTCATCATCAGCCACTGAGGCAATCCACCACACCACACATTGGAGTAGGGTATTACACCACAACGGTGGCCCGAACCAGTATAAATCTCGTGTCCCTTGTGTTGTTCATCGTTTTTAGCTTAGATCTCATGAGACGATCGAACGTAGGTCGGTAGGGGAGAGATCTTCGTGCGCACCCCAGAGTTCAAACCTTAGGGGTCTGCCGGAACCCAACATCCGACAGCGGCCGAGCAGATGGATGAATGGCGTGCCGCCATCCAAAGTCTGCTAGGTTTTGCCGAAGCCAGGGGCTCACGGCGAGGTGACCCGCCATGGCCTCCTCAAGCAACAACGACGGCTCATGCTGCTGCCCGTATGGAGGGGGCCGTCCCCATGGTGCAGTCCCCGCCATAGCAGCCATTGCAAGCGCAGCCAAATCAAGACCCCGATGATGTCTCGATGGCCTCCTCTGACCCTTGAGCACATCTAGGCCAACGACAAACCCCGGAGTATAGGCGGCGAGAAGACGCGTGCGTCATTGAGCAACGCCGCGATGACTCCGCCGAACCAACGGGTGCAACAGCCTCGACGTCGACGAGCCCGCGCTCGGTTTTGGCGAGCGCCTACCTTTTGAGGTTGGCTGCCCTGCCTTTACCTGTGAGCTGAGGCATGTCCGTTGGCCGTCTGTTTGCACATTCAAGCCAGAGATACCTGAGAAGTATGATGGGAGGCTGAACCCGACAGAGTTCCTGAGCATCTACACCATCGTTGTTCAGGCTGCCAGGGGAAGAGATGAGAAGGTGTTCGCCAACTACTTCCCTTTGGCCCTCAAGTCCAATGTGAGGTCTTGGCTGATGCATCTGCCAGAGAACTCCGTGTCGTCATGGGTAGACCTGTGCCATGAGTTTATCGGTGCCTTCACCGGTGGCCACCAGGAGCCGGGCTGGCCCAGCAACCTATAGCTTCTCCAACAGAAGGAAGGAGAAACCCTCCGTAAGTATTTATAGAAATTCAGCAAAGTTGATAGAAATATTCCAAATATCCATCCAGCAGCTGTGATAGCTGCCTTCTAGTCCAATGTGCGCAACCGTCGGATTCGTTCTAAGATGAAAGTGCGGTTGCCCAAGACTGTGAAGGAGCTCTACACGTTGGTGGATAAGTGTGCTCGAATGGAGGAGGGAAGGAAGTTGTCCGGAGAGGAAGATTGCATCAATGTTGATTCAGAGGATGATGATGAGTCCACCAGTAAGAAGAAGATCAAGAAGCACAGCAAGAAGCGGAGGGATAAGGCAGTGATGATCGTTGAAGGATCAGGAACACCTAGTACCGGCAAGAAGGCCAAAGGTGAGCCCCCCGGAAAGGAGGCTACTGCATGCGCTGACTGCCGGGAAGCCGCTGCTGTCGAGAAGGCCAAGAAAGGTGATGGGCCGTATTGCAAGATTCATCAGACTAAGGGCCACGACCTTCAAGAGTGCTATCAGGTTGAGCAGTTGGTCAAGAGACAGAGAGCTGAGTATGAGAAGCATGACAAGGACAAAAGTCAGAATGCTGCTGCCGGCAAGAGCCGAGTCGGTGAAGCAAATCGCACTGGCAAACCCTTTCGGAGCAAAGGAAAACCCGGCAAGGGCCAGGTGAAGGAAGCTCGTGATGATGAGAGTGATGGAGGGGATGAAGAGGAAACTAGCGAGCAAGAGTTTTAGAAGGCCATTGATGCCATGTGCATTGACGGGGGTGTATCTCTGCACACCTCTCACTGCCAGCTCAAGCGGTGGGCTCAAGACAAGAACCTTTGATATGCTGCAGAAGCACGGCAAGCGGTGGATCGAGGAGCTGCCGGTAGTTCTCTAGTCCCTCAGGGCGACACCTAACCGAGTACCAGGCAGACTCCCTTCTCCCTGGTCTACGAGGCAGAAGTAGTTATCCCCATGGAACTCATTTATGGGTCACCTCGAGTGCTTGCTTATGATGAAGTAGTGCAAGCTCAGCACTGGCGTGACGACACTGTGCTACTTGAGGAGAACCGTCTTCGAGCTGCTACGTGTGCTGCATGCTATCAGCAAGCCTTGCGTTGCTATCATAGCCGCAGGGTTCAAGCCTGGTGTTTTGAGGAAGGTGACCTTGTCCTTAGGTGCGTTCAGTCCGCCAAGGGTACAAACAAGTTGTCACCGAAGCGGGAAGGCCCTTACCGTGTAGTACGAGTCACCAAACCTGGCGTAGTCTGTCTGGAGACCAGAGATGTCACTTAGTTGCAAAACTCATGGAATATTGAGCATCTCCACAAGTTCTACCCGTAAGGCGTGGCTGTCAGGCCCTGCCCGGCAGCCACCCATTTGTATAGGCCTTGCCTCAGTTGCATGTAACCCCTTGTACAAAGTCAGGGTGATGACCTCGTGCAAGAGAAAATAAAGAAGCGTTGTGGGGGGGCGACCGAGACTGCATGCATGCATGAGCATTCCAAGATCACTGCATAAGCATTTCATGAGCATCTGCATATGCATATAGATAGGATCGCATCCTGCTTTCATTCTCATCTACATGAAGCTGTAGGTTCCTGCCGTGAACTTGGCTCTGACAAGGAGTTGAGAAGATTGCCCGACGATGCGATCCACGGCAAGCCAAACAGATAAGTTCTACCTCTTGTCCATTCGTGTTATGTAAGCTATAACTTATGCATTAGAAAACCTCGCCACTCTTTCTAAACTTAGGTGCTCCCATCCCTGACTCGAACGTTGCTTCAGTCAGAATGGTTGCAGTGGCCTTTGGTAAAAGGAAGTTAGCGGGGGGCTGATCCCTTTGTCTGTAACCCGGCAGATGTGGCTCTCCAGCAGAGAAAAAGGGTGCCAGCAAGATAGCCTGCCGGGAAAATTCGTTTATTTACACTAAAGGGGCATCTCGCCTCTGCATGGACGTATACATGCACGGGTTCCCGGCAAGGTTTATATTTTTTACTAACATATTGATACAAGTACTAGCATTACAGAACACAAAAATGGACTCGAGAGATTACATTATTTGAATTAAAATTTTGGCAAGTGCCTACAGGTTTAAGATTAAAAAAAGATAAGTGCCATGTAATCCCCTTTCTTGTCCCTCTCCACCCAGGCATGGCAAGTGAAGGAAAAGTGGGCAAAAGGGGACGTCGGGGGACACATCATTGGAGAGCACAGCAGAGGCAACCTATCGACCACTGCCACCAGGGCCAGCAGGGCACGACAGGGCTAACGGAGCTGCAGCCCGATAGGAAGCCTACCGGGGTCCAGCTAGAAGACTGCTGGAGGAGGTGAAGGCACCAAGAGAGCAGCCCCCCCTCCCCGGCGACCAGGAGGCCGGTGATGACGGTGCCAGGGTGGAGGGGAGGAACGGGAAGACTAGGCGACTTGTCGCCAGGACGAGACGAACGCGTTAATGCAGTCATACTCCGTCCTGGCGGCCTGCCTCCCGCCTTCTCCGTCTTCCTTGGTTTCATCTTCATCAAGACCTCTCCATGGAAGTGCCGGCCTCGCAATCCGACAACCCTCCGGGAAGACAGCGAGCGACCAAGACGGCCAAGGGGCTTGAGGTGCACCGCTCCGCACCTTGGCGGGCAAGAAGGTGCGCCTCGTCGACGTCGGCACCAAGGCTTCCGGGAGGGGCAGTGCTGGGATTTCCAACGATCTCCAGCCCCGCCTCCCGGTCAAGCTTCTAAGGAACCAGGAGATCCGTCATAGCAAGGACCAGGCTCACTCCCCGAGCGCCGGCACTGGCAGTTGGCAGCACTCGCCCCAACCAAAAGCCCGGGGGCTGGCCCCAGGCTCTCCTCTTCAACATGACCAGCAGTAGACGAAGACGGAGGAGAAGAAGAATGTGAGAATGAATGACTCCACCCTCCTCCACCCCTCCTTTATAGGCAGGTTGGGGAGGAAGCCACTCCCTCAACAGGCGACCATCGTCCTCCTCCACCAATTCAAGAAAGTCGGGCCCTCGCCATTATACACTCCCGCACCACACGCCTCCGTTACCTACCATGCACGATACATGCAACATATGTGGCTAAGGATAAGGGTGTGGTGGAAAGAGTGAATTGGCAGTTTCTACCCCGTGCGTCAAAGTCATTCATGGGCCATTACTAGAGCGGCCCCACCACTACTTGCTTTACACGACGCATGGGGAAACCGGAAACTAGCCCAAAATCAAGACTAATGAAGAAGCAAAGAAGATCTCAAGAGACCAGCCTCTTTAGCAACTCTGCATGTGCACTTATTAGGCCCTACCTCGACGATGCTCGGCAGCGCGCTTGGGGTAGGCCCGGGGGCTTCTGATGGTGCAACAAACCCTGGGTCTGTTCCCCTGACTGTGCGCAGTCACGGGATCAGGATTGGAGCACCAACCCAAGACAGAGTACAAGAAACCAAGAGATTCGAAGGACCAACAAGCAGATCAGAGGGACCAAGACCAAGCCAGAGAAACAAGATATCATCAAGAGAAAGGCCTCCTTTGCATGGCAGGCGAGCCCGGCAAGGGACGAGGCCACTCCCAGAAGAAGACGACTAAGGTGTCCCGACAGGGCCTGCCGGAACTTGCGAAGGCTAAATCACCTCACCAAGCACTCCATCACGACTCACATCGTCGATCCGTGTGGTGTCAAGCCGCAAAGTGATTAAATGGCAGCCATTCGCCACATGGAAGCCCCTTTCTACCAGAAAACCCACAGATGACACCCGTCCCGCGACGTGTCAAACAAGCAGACGTGGAGCTGGCAAGATAGCCCCATAAGCCTTGCCGGGCAACCAATGATGCGACATTGAGTGGTGCATTAAATGCACACTATCATCCCACAGAGTTAGGTATGATAGCACTTTTTGCTATCATATCAATGCATAATGACTATTTTGCGATTGTGGTGACCCCTTGATCTATAAAAGGAGGCCCTTGGCAACCGTAAACGAAGTTAGAGGGTTGGATAACTCACACCCCCATACACGCATAGTCGCTGCCGCCTTGAGGCAACCCTTGCCAGGTAAGTGTACTACGCTGCACCACCACATTTCCACCATCAATCCACCAAAAGCAGGAGTAGGGTTTTACGCCTCGCGGTGGCCCGAACCTAGGTAAAACTGCCCGTGTGATCTCTCCAGTGCTGCCTCACGCTCATTTGCTCTTTGTACAACATGACTCCCCCCTGCCGAACCAGCAAGAGGACTCCTGGTCCCATAGGTGACCGTGGTTTCCCGCGACACTCTCATGGCAATGTTTGTTAACCATGATCCAGAGGGGCTCTCGTGGAAATGTTTGTTTAACCATGATCCCGAGGGGCTCTCATGGCAATGTTTGTTAACCACGATCCTGAGGGGCTTTCGTGGAAATGTTTGTTTAACCATGATCCTGAGGATCTCTCATGGCAATGTTGCTAACCACGATCCCGAGGGGCTCTCGTGGAATTATTTGTTAACCATGATCCTTAGGGAATCTCATGGCAGTGTTGTTTACCCACGATCCCGAGGGGCTCTCGTGGATTTTTTGAGAAACCATGAACCCAAGGGCTCTCATCGTAAACCAATTGGAGAAGTCCTAAGTGAAATACCTTGACTTAGGGTTTATTAGACAACTATGTTGAAATACCTTGACTAGTAAGTAGAGGCTAGGAAAATAAATTTTTGAAAAATAAAACAACCACACTTCCCTTGGCTTGTTGAACACCCATAGGGTTGCTACTTCAAAGTTGTTACTTGCCAATACATTCAATGTATTGACCCTTCACTACAAAAAAAAGACACATCCATGACATTTTGGGCCAAACGATTTTTTTTCTGTCATACTTATGACACTTCTATGACGATAATTGTGACAAAACCCGGTATCATCATAGATGTGGTGGGCTCCTACTTCTATGACAAAAAATAATGACAGAAAATGGGCTTTTCGTCCTGGGCGGGCCGGAGACGCAGCTGCATGACATTCTTAGGGCCGTCCATGACGAAAAAAACCATGGTAGAAGCGAGGGCGAGGAAAATTTCGGGGAGTTCCTAATTATGGTGGGTGGTCGGGGTCAAGCGATGCGTGTTTATCTCATACATGAACGCGCGTGTGTGCGAGGCGTTGGGCTCTAACTGAACCCGAGCGATTGCACTGCAGGCTACGCGTTACTGAACCCGAGCGATCGATCGATGGCTATTAACTGAACCCGATCGAGCGATTCCTTTGCTACTACTGCTAACTGAAGCCGATCGATGCTGCCTCTGGATGAACAGTGAGCGTTGCGGGGGGTGGATGAACAGTGAGCGGTGGGGTGGATGAATAGGACCCCGTGGCGTTGCCTCTGGATGAACAGGACCCCGATCGATCGAGCCGGTTGGGGCTGGATGAACAGGACCCCGTGGAGGGCTGGATGAACAAGACGACCTCGTGGAGGGCTAGATGAACAGGACGACCCCGTGGAGGGCTGGATGAATAGTAGGAGATGGAGGGGTGCCCGTGGAGGGGTGGTTGAACAGTAGCCGGTGGAGTAGCGCACGGTGGAGGCTGGATGAATAGGAGCCCGTGGAGGCTGGAGGAGGTCGATGGTAGCCCATGGAGGCCGGAGGAGGTCGACGGTGGAGATGAATAGTATCCCGTGGAGTCCCGTTTTGCGGTACGCCACACCCCTCCTGATGAACAGGACCCCCGTTTCAACCGTAGCGCTCCAACACAAGTCTGTTTCGTCCGTTTTGTGGTACGCCACACCCCTCCAAATCAACAGGACCCTTGTTTCGACCGTAGGAGGTCCGTTTCCTCCATTTTCGGTACGCCAGACTCCTCCCGATGAACAGGATCCCGTTTCGAACGTGGCCGGTCGAACACAAGGCCGTTTCCTCCGTTTTGCGGTACGCCAGGCCTCGTTTCCATCGCATGTTCCATCCAAGCCCTTCCGATGAACACGATGACGCATTCCGTTCTGACCCAGCCGGTTGGCTCCCCATGAACACGACGACGGCGTTCTTTCTCCGTTTCGACCCAGCCATGTACACGAGCCCTGGCCGTACGTATGCGCGAGTAGGCGTTCGAGACCCCGCCCGTATGTACACATACGTGGCCGTATTTTCATTCTTGCACACTGGCCGCTGTATGTACGTGTACATGCTACGTGCGCGCCTGTATTACGACACGTGCGCGCCTCTACATCGACTAGTATATATGTACGTACACGTTCGCGACCAGAATGACAACGCTACGTATGCTTCGACCAGGTGGGTCCCGACTGTCAGGCACTTCCTTGCGTGCGAAGATGTAGCTGGTGGGTCCCAGCAGTCAGGGGAGCGAATCATTTTTTTTGCCCAGACGCACTTCCTTGCGTGCGAAGATGTAGCTGGTGGGTCCCAGCAGTCAGGGGAAAACATTTTTTGCGAAATACATTGGCCCATACGGTGGGTCCCCGTTGTCAGGTGGAGGAATAATTATTTTGCGCATAATAAGGAGACACTTCCTTGCTGCGGCCGTGGACCCAGCTGTCAGCCTCTCCACGTACAGTCCATGTCCGATGGAAGCCGTTCCTTGACCATGTTGACCACGCCGCGCCGAGAGCACCACGGTGGTGGACGATGGCGAGGCCTAGGAAGAGGACGACACGGAGCCGGGGAAGACGCGGCAGTGTATGCCCACGCGGAGAGGAGTACAAGGGTCCACTGGTTCGGCTGCAGTGTGAGGTTGTCGTCACCGCAGAATAATAGGGGGTGTGGGTGAGTAGAGGGATGGCCTGGACAGCGGTGGGAGTAGTAGGAGGCGGTGAGGCCTTCGCGGCATCACAGTCGGCCATGGGAGGCAGGAGCATGCGACACGACCGGCGCTGCTTTGGGCGGCTGGAGCAAGAAGACCATAGGTTGAAGAAGCACTACGGCCGTTGGATGGACATCGTATGGTCACTGGAGCTAGAATCGTTCATATTGACTAAAGTTGACAAAGGCCTCCATCCCAATCAACTTAGTAGGCCCACAAGTCAGCCTCCCACATTGGTGGGTCCCAGCTAGCAGGGGGAGTATTCATTTTTTTTTGTGCGTAATAAGGAGGCACTTCTGGTGGGTCCGAGCTAACAGCGGGGGGAACATTTTTTTCGTGAAATACGGTGGCCCGTCCGGTGGGTCCCAGTAGTCAGGGGGAAACATTTTTTTCGCAAAATATGGTGGCCCATCTGGTGGGTCCCTGCTGTTAGGTGGAGGAATAATTATTTTCCACGTAATAAGGAGGCACTTCCTTACGGCTGCCGTGGACCCAACTGTCAGCCTCTCCATGTACAGTACTCTTTTGATGGAATTTGGTCGTTGACCACATTGACCACGCCGCGCCAAGAGCACCACGGCGGTGGACGACGACGAGGCCTAGGAAGGGGACGATGCGGAGCCGGGGAAGACGCGGAAGTGGATGCCCACGCGGAGAGGAGTACGAGGGTTCACTGGTTCGGCTGCGCTGCCGTCGCCACAGAATAACAGGTGGTGTGGGTGAGTGGAATGGAGGGATGGCCTGGCCAGCGGTGGGAGTAGTATGGGGTGGTGAGGCCTCCGCGGCAGCACAGCAGGCGGCACGACCGTCGCTGCTTTGGGCGGCTGGAGCAAGAAGACCATACGTTGAAGAAGCACTACGGCCGTTGGATGGACACCGTACGGTCAGTCGAGCTAGAATCGTGCATATTGACTAAGTTGACAAAGCCCTCCGTCCCCGTCAACTTAGTAGGCCCACTATACTGGGTCCCAGCTAGCAGGGGGAGTATTCATTTTTTGTGTGTAATAAGAAGGCACTTCCTTGTGTGCGAAGATATAGCTGGTGGGTCCGAGCTGTCAGTGGTGGTAACGTTTTTTTCGCGAAATACAGAGGCCTTTCGGTGGGTCCCAGATGTCAGGTGGAGGAATCATTATTTTGCGCGTAATAAGGAGGCATTTCCTTGTGTGTGGCCGTGGACCCAACTGTCAGCCTCTCCACGTACAGTCCACTTCGGATGCATGTCGGTCGTTGACCACGCCACGCCGAGAGCACCAGGGCGGTGGACGACGGCGTGGCCTAGGAAGGGAACGACACGGAGCCATGGAAGACTCAGCGGTTGTTTCCCACGCAGAGGGGAGTACGACTGTATGAGGGTTTACTGGTTCATCTGTCGTCGTTGGAGAATAACAGCAGGTGTGGGTGAGTAGAGGGATGGCTAGGCCAATGATGAGAGTACGGTGGGGCGGTGAGGCCCGTGCGGCAGCACAGCCGGCCGCGGGAAGGAGGGAGCAGGCAGTCCCGCCGGCGCTTGTTTGAGCGGCTGGAGCAGGAAGAGCAGAGATTGAAGAAGCACGACAGTCGTTGGATGGACATCCAACAGTCACTGCTTGTGCGTCAACCTTATTTCTTAGGAAAGCCTCAAATCTGTGGAAAACATCATACATGCCATCTACCATTATTTCTAATAATTTACAGCCCATTTGCTAATTCTTACGGTTTCTTTAGAGCCCATATTATTTTTGTTAGCATTACAGCCCATATTGTGGCCACGGTTAAAAAATTATACGAAATTTTGCATATGTATATGCGGCCTGAACTGTTTTTAATCCCGAAACTGAGTCACATTCAGACTGATTTTAAAAATAAATGTATATCAATATAAAATCCAATAAATTGTCCATGCATAAAAATCAATGCAATTTAAAATCTCGAAATGAAAAAAAAGATATTTGAAACTAATTGTGGGTTTGATGTGTTTTAAAAATGTAGATCCCATTTCTCATTACTGATAGGCCATTTTCTCGGCTAGCCGAATGAAGCTCTCCTCATCTTGAAAGATTTGCAGCCCATCAGGCCTGATAAAGCGACTTACTTGACAAATCACAAAAAACCGGGCTAGCCATTTTCAGAAAGAAAAAAACTACTGGGCTAGTCTATGGTAAACATAAAAGAAAAGGCTATCTAGACAGGCCAGAGTGTCCCGCACAGCCCAGTTGACACCCTGCTTCCGTCTCAAAAAAATTAGATAAATGCCTCTCCAGTTATGGCGATTCATAAAAATGCCACTTCAATTTCCAAACTTGAAAAAATGCCACTGCAATTTTTGCAAACTTTGAAAAACGCCACTGCAGTTTGCAAACTTTGAAAAACGCCACTCTAGACTTCGAAAAATGCCACTAGAAATGGCATGAAATGGCATTTTTCAAAGTTTGGAAATTCCAGTGGCATTTCTCGGAAACACCAGATTTGGAGTGGCATTTATCAAATTAACCCAAAACAAAAATAACTGGGCGAGCTGCTGGGTCCCTGGTGTCAGCCGCTTATTGTGCAATTCTCTCGTTTATTGACTACGTTGACAATGGCATGGGACCCAGATGTCAGAAATCCACTAGGAGGAGCCATTTTTTTATTAGCTTGAAATAAGGAGGCACTTGCTTGCGTACTTCCATGACTTTGGCGGGTCCCTGCTGTCATCCTCTCCACGTACAATCATCTCCTGATTGTGTACGCGTCAACTTGGTAGGCCCACAAGTCAGCCTCTAAACCCGTGGAGGAAAAATACAACCCATTTAAAAAATAACAGCCCATTCTATACGTTCAAATGGAAGGTTCAACATTCAGAGCAAAGTAACAGGTCTGGTCCACATATAGAGTACTGAACTTCCACGTTGACAACCATCATAGCCAAGTTAACTATCTACTCCCACTAATATTCTAGTAGCGTACAAGTACTAACTTACTCTTAGCTAACTAGACGATGTCGGTCGCCATCTGCGGTACACGCTAAACGCCGGCACTGGTGTCCTGCGCCTCGCCTCGGACTTGCAAGAGGTGCGATAGGGCGCGTTGCTCGCGCGCGTTGGCCCTTTCCATGCCGGCGTGGTCCACCGAAGCTTCGGCTTCCAAGCGGGAAACCCACTTGACGAGCTGGTAGTAAAAATTGGCGTCACGAACGCGTGCGTTCCTGACAGCCTCCAGGGCCATTTGCCGGGCGTCGGCCTCCACGTAGTCGGCCCAGTTGCGGGCGCTCTGCTCGCGACTCAGGGCATCGGTGCGCTGCTGCTCCATGTCCCGCTGGTGGCGCAAATCGGTGATACGCTGCTCCTCCGCCAGGCGGTCGCGCTCCAACAACTCCTGCTCCTACGCCAGGCGGTCGCGCTCCAACAACTCCTCGAGCTCCGCATTGCCATCTAAAGATAGATAGAATGCCTCCTCCCTTTGTCTGCCTTCCGGTGAAAAACCGAACACTAGTTCCGGCGGTGACCGCCTCCGACGTCGCCTACCGCGGACGGGCGGGGGCATGGCCGACGTGGCGAGCGACATCGGGTTGGTGGGGGCTTATGAGGATATGGCGAGTTGGGTCACGGTGCCACCGGAGAAGGCTAGGAAACAGTACTTATAGGCGGAAGGCAGCGCAACGGTCATCGGAATTCAATGCATAAGCAGGCATGGCTTAGCGCGCCAGCTTGCCGTGGAAAACTAGAGAAACTGAAATTATGACTGTGTTGTCCCTTCCCGTCTGGGTCACACACCGGCATGGCGGTCAAATGAGTGCACTCGAATCATCTCCCTCCTTGTCAATAATGATTCCACGGATTAAAAAAGCCTGCAACAATTAAAGCGCATCTTTTTCGCGTCAGTTAGCTGCCTTAATTACGGCCGGCTGCATCCAGGCACTCAGAATCGCTCGCAGACAGTACGCGGAGCAGTATGCAACGAGTCGCAGCCGAGGGCACGCATGCAGCCACTTAAATCGCTGGAATTAATTAGGCTTAAACTTCTGCATGTCGTTAATTATTGACATGCCTTGGTCTTGCTGCTTTGCTCACGGGACTAATAAACTCGGACAGAGGGAGTACCTTGGTTGGTGAGAGGTTTGAATTAAGCCCTGCAAACCGGAAAGGAGGAACTAGTACGTCTGTGATCCGCTTTTATTCATGTAGGATCGAGTAGGTCGTTTCTTGAATTGAGCCCTGCAAACCGGAAAGGAGGTAGTACGTGTGTGATCTGCTATTTATCCATGTAAGATCGAGTAGGTAGGATAGTGTAGCTTGCCAGTTTCTTCAGAGGTAGGCATTTTTATTCAAAAAGCTGCCACCTTGGATCTTGCATCATAAATAAAACTGCCAGGAGCGCATTAGTAGGCTAGCTAGTGATCGATCAGTAACTTGTAAACACCGAGCGAACAGAAATAAGTAACTGTTAATGCATCTCAATGATTCGTAGATCATATACAAATATGTAGCTCCAAAAGCAAAGATCAGCCACTTCGGATCTTGCGTTGCAACTAAAACTAACCAGTACGATTCCCATACATAAGATCAACATGTTAATGCATCTCAATGATTCACAGATCATATACAAATATGTAGCTCCAAAATCAAAGATCTAGAAAAAACATCTGTTCTTCCTACTAACATGGATGCTTCTCTTGGCCAACATTCAGTACAGACTGAAAGACAAATTTGTTTGTGAAATCTACAATTCCTCTTGCAAACGTAAGTGGTTTCACCAACAGCTGGAACCATAAGAATGAACCACACATGATGAAGGAACATCCACTGCAATATGATTTGGTCTTCTCTCGATCACACCGCGAGACTATTTTCAGAATACAAACTTTAACTTAGGCAAAATGATGCCCATTGTATAATCAGACCAAAGCAATGAAGCACCTAGTGTTGGCCAATAAATAGTACAGTACTACTTTTCTGCAGTCCATCAAGTGACTATCCAATCTTTCTGTGTCTATTTTCAAATGGCACTACATGCAGTGACTATACTTTTCTCTTGTGCAGTTCAACCAAAATTGCGGACACTTTGTTTGTTTGCCAAATAGCAAAGGGCAGACATCTCTGTCTGCACAAATATCAAGTAGCTAGTAAACATATACCACACCTTGTATTTTCGGTTTAAACATGTCTCTTTCGGTTAGCATCTGTCATGTTCTGCACTGGACAATCTGATACAGTTATGTTTTGCCCTGGACAATTTCATACTGAATTGATTTGCTGGTTCAGAGCAGAAATATTGCACCTATTCTTCATCAGGCCAAGGGTATCCATGTTCACAGTGATGGAAGAGGTGAAATCGATACAACCGAAATTGAGCATCCAATCATTAAATCCTATCCTGCACCTCCAATGTAGGTCCACCCTGCCAATAAATTCACATGCAAACCACTAGTATTACTATCTAATGACAGTACAAAAAGAGTAGCAAGATAGTAGCAAACCATGTACCTTCGTAATGAACAGCTCATAGTGCCACCAATTGGATATAAAGGTTGGGAAAAAACATGCTCCTAATGTTGAACCAGTTGGACTTTTTGTTCAGTTCCACTAAAATCGAGCATCCCTGTTTGCATAGATATTGAAAGTGTGATTACTGTAAAAACGACACTAGTTGAAGCATAGACTTGCAAATATAAGCATTCCAATTTATTAATGGAAAAGGTAGCAAGACTATTTCTAACCACCTGTTTGAAGGAATAAATAAGGCAACAACGGCTGATTTCAGAAAGGCATATATAGTTCTTTTTGAAAGAATGATCCACTCCTCACCTTTCCTCTTCTTTTAAGCATATTTTGTGCAGTTCAACTAAAATAAAATGCCATCACCGTCTTGACAATCCAGTGAGACTGTACAAAAGGAAATGACTTAACATTACATCATGATGTCAGGTATGTAGTCGACAGGCATTAGAGACAAACGTACAGACCTCCTTCGATAATATAATGAACATTAATTTTAACAAAGATGTGACTAGCTTTATCGGGATAATTTGAGTGAACTCTACACCCTCTGTTCCTTAATATAAGACGTTTTCGCGGTTCAATTTAAAGTACCCAAACGTCTAGTATTTCGAAAAACAGGTAGTAGTTTTCTTGAGCACATATCTGGGAAAGCTTGCCAGACTTTATTTATGTCCATACGCTAGTGCAACACCATTCGAATACTACAAATATACACTAATCCAGTGGCTAGTGCAACAGTAGAGTAGTTAGTTTATTACAGGGTACAGTACAATGGTTTTACTGAACAGATTTCAATAAACTCTAGCACCGGAAGATTTCTATAAGAATTAAAAATACCAAATGTAAAGGTAACAAGTTTCAGCATTGGTATACTAGTTGTGCATGACCATTAAACCAAATACAAAAGTCTGAAGGTAACTAGCATTATTAACTAATGACAGTACAAAAAAATTGCAAACCATGTACCTCCAAGGTAAATATCATTTCGCACTCGGGGGGACCTTAAAAATTGCTATCCCATTCTTGATAATCGATCAAACATAAAAACTTTATCGAACGAATCAAGAGAACAGCCGGAGGAGGAGGTGCCCACTCTTGACCTTTCCTCTTGTCTTCATTTTTTTGTGCAGTTTAACCAAAATAAAATGACATCAGCGCCTTGGAATTTTGGTGACACTGTACAAAAAAATTAACTTATCTCATGAAAGGAGTGTCGGTGTCAAAACCGGCGGATCTCGGGTAGGGGGTCCCGAACTGTGCGTCTAGGCGGATGGTAACAGGAGACAAGGGACACGATGTTTTTACCCAGGTTCGGGCCCTCTCGATGGAGGTAAAACCCTACTCCTGCTTGATTGATATTGATGATGTGGGTAGTACAAGAGTGGATCTACCACGAGATCAAGGAGGCTAAACCCTAGAAGCTATCCTATGGTATGATTGTTCTTCGTCCTATGGACTAAAACCCTCCGGTTTATATAGACATCGGAGAGGGCTATTGTTACACAGAGTCGGTTACAATGGTACGAGATCTACATATCCGTATCGCCAAGCTTGCCTTCCACGCCAAGGAAAGTCCCATCCGGACACGGGACGAAGTCTTCAATCTTGTATCTTCATAGTCTTGGAGTCCGGCCGATGATGATAGTTCGGCTATCCGGACACCCCCTAGTCCAGGACTCCCTCAGTAGCCCCTGAACCAGGCTTCAATGACGACGAGTCCGGCGCGCATATTGTCTTCGGCATTGCAAGGTGGGTTCCTCCTCCGAATTCTTCATAGAAGATTGTGAACACCAGGATAGTGTCCGGCTCTGCAAAATAAATTCCACATACCACCATAGAGAGAATAATATTTACACAACTTCAATCTGCTGACGTATTTCGTAGCATGACATCACGCCACGGCCAAGCCTTTACTCGAATTGTTTTTATTGTTCCACCTCAGCGCGTTTAGCGAAGCGGTTTCCTTGGCACGTCTTGTGGAAGCAGAGATCGTGTTCCCCTTATTCCAGGATTCCCATCAATACAGACATGGGTAACCCAACCGCGCCATTGATTGTGGTGCTTGGGAGATAAGCGAGTTTTACCAGGCCGGTGGGGACGCATGGTTTCGTCCGCCCATATATAAGGGGATAAGGATCCACCTTTTTACCTACGCCTTCTTCCTCCTTTGCTTATCCATCTCCGCGCACTCGAGCTCCAGCGCCCAAGTCCGCACATCTCACCTCAACCTTCTCCAACCATGTCCGAAGCGGGAGGCAAGTGGATGGCCTCCTCCGTTACGGAGGGGCACATCAAGAAGTTGCGCTGCACCAGATATTTGTCCAGCGATATCGCGCACCGGCTCCCCAGCGAGGGGCAGCTCATCCCCACCCCCGGGCCCCATGAGAGGGTGGTATTCCTTCCCCATTTCCTCCGCGGACTGGGCTTCCCCCTCCACCCCTTCGTCCGGGGGCTCATGTTCTATTATGGCCTGGATTTCCATGATCTGGCCCCGAATTTCATCCTCAACATCTCGGCGTTTATCGTCGTGTGCGAGGCCTTCCTCTGCATCCAGCCCCACTTCGGCTTGCGGCTCAAGACCTTCAATGTAAAGCCGAAGGTTGTGAAGGGCAGCCAAGCGGAGTAAGGAGGCTCCATGGTGGGCAAGATGCCCAATGTCACATGGCTCGAAGGCGCCTTTGTGGAAACAATCAAAGGGTGGCAATCGGGGTGGTTCTATATCACTGAGCCGCGTGACCCTGAACGGGCAGCGACCCCCAAATTCAGATCTGGCATCCCCACACGGCTCACCTCTTGGAAAGAGAAGGGCCTGACATGGGGCGATTAAGAGGAGCTGACTGGACTCCAAGCCTGCGTCCAAAAGCTAGTGAACAAGAAGCTCAAGCTTCTCAACGTAGTCCAGGTCATGCTCATCCACCGGATTCCCCCGTGCCAACAACGGGCTTTCAATTTGCGGGAGTTCGATCCAGCGCAGCACCAGACCTTGAACAGCCTCTTCGACACTACGTACAAAGAGGCCTGGCGGGTGCTGTTCAAGGGCGCCGAGGCTCCCGCATCCGCCACCGAAGATCGCGGATTCAACTCGCAGCGTCAGGCTGGCGAGGTAAGCTATATTATCCTTTACGGGACACTTGCTTTCCATAGTTTGACTCTATGTGTGATCTAAAACTCCCTCTCCTTTGACAGGACTGGCTGAAGAAGGCCGGGCAGACTAACTGTCCGGCTCCTTTGCTAGAAGACCCAGCGGACGCCCGCTTAACGGGGCTGCTGGTTCCGGCACCTCACGTGGTGCCGGATAAGAAGGCCAAGAAGAAGGCCACGGGAACTCGAAAGAGTTCCCGTCGTCTGGTGTTATCAGACTCATCATCTGATGACTCCGAGGCGGACTCCCCCCGCGAAGACGAGGAGGAGAAGAAAGAAGCTTCTTCCCGAACGGGGGAAGAGAAGAAAAGGAAGGCTTCCCCAACTGGGCAGGCCGGAGGGTCCAAGAAGGGAAGGGCCCTTCCTCCAGACTATTCCGCCAACGCCGGCGACGGCGACGACGATTGGCCTTCAAGGGCCAAGACCCTGGTGAGATCGTAAGTATCTGGACTCCCGAATAGCTCATAACTTTTCTTTTCGTTGCATGGTGTCTTTCTAATGCCGCATACAACCCTGTAGTCCGCCCAAGGACGATCTTCCCGCTTCGTCGAGCGGGTCCTTGGGTACGTCGGATGTGGATAGCACTTCACTTCCGACCGCCTCCTCCCCCCGCGACGACACCAAGGTGGGATCCTGGAAAGGGACCCACCAGGAGGAGGGGACCCCAGAGGTGCCGCAAGGCAACCTTCCGGACTTTGAACCAGACTCCGCATCGGAACCTGCAGTGGTTCCTGAGTCCGGCGGGCGGCCCCTTTGTAAGAAGGGCGAGACTGTGACGCCGGCGGCCTCCGTCCAACCGGAGGCGCCGGATAACTTGCTGGAGGCACTCAACGGCGCTTCCATCAAAGAGGAACACTGCACTGTCATGAGTGCGGTGATTCAGAAGGTTCAACTCGCCAAGAGCGGGCTGACCGAAGCCTGCAGCAGCCTTCTAACAGGCTTTGAGGTAAGAGTTTTAAGATATGTAAAATAGTACCGCATAGACAGTAGCCCCTAATGCTCGGTTCGGTGTTCGGAAGGAAAAGCCGGACTGAGGATCTAAAAAGATATACGCAGGAGTCTTAACAAAAATATGTCAATATGGGAATGCAGACTGTGCTGCTGACCTCTGTCGCACTGACTGTGGAGGTCAATGCCTCGAAGAGGAACCTCGAGTTGTCCGAGAGCGAGCTCGGCCATGCCAAGAAGCAGCTCGAGGACAAGGAAGGTGAGTAACACCTTATTTAAAGTTGTACCTTACAGAAAAGGATTTGGTTGCAAGAGGAATGACAAGGATAACGTGGGTATTCCAGGGGCTACGAACAAGGTGGCAACCCTGAAGGAGGCGGTATCCATGGCTGAACGCAATGTGGTCGCGGAACACCAGCACTAGCGTCCTCCACCTCGCCTCGGACTTGCAAGAGGTGCGATAGGGCGCGTTGCTTGCGCGCGTTGGCCCTTTCCATGCCGGCGTGGTCCACCGAAGCTTCGGCTTCCAAGCGGCAAACCCACTTGACGAGCTGGTAGTAAAAATCGGCGTCACGAACGCGTGCGTGCCTGACAGCCTCCAGGGCCATTTGCCGGGCGTCGGCCTCCACGTAGTCGGCCAAGTTGCGGGCGCTCTGCTCGCGACTCAGAGCGTCGGTGCGCTGCTGCTCCATGTCCCGCTGGTGGCGCAAATCGGCGATACGCTGCTCCTCCGCCAGGCGGTCGCGCTCCAACAACTCCTGCTCCTCCGCCAGGCAGTCGCGCTCCAACAACTCCTCGATCTCCGTGTTGCCATCTAAAGATAGATAGAATGCCTCCTCCCTCTGTCTGCCTTCCGGTGAAAAACCGAACACTAGTTCCGGCAGTGATCGCCTCCGACGTCGCCTACCGCGGACGGGCGGGGGCATGGCGGACGTGGCGAGCGACATCGGGTTGGTGGGGGCTTATGAGGATATGGCGAGGATGGTCACGGTGCCATCGGAGAAGGCCGGGAAACAATACTTATAGGCGGAAGGCAGCGCGACGGTCATCGGAATTCAATGCATAAGCAGGCATGGCTTAGCGCGCCAGCTTGCCGTGGAAAACTAGAGAAACTGAAATTATGACTGTGTCGTCCCTTCCCATCTGGGTCACACGCCGGCATGGCGGTCAAATGAGTGCACTCGAATCATCTCCCTCCTTGTCTATAATGATTCCACGGATTAAAAAAGCCTGCAACAATTAAAGCGCATCTTTTTCGCATCAGTTAGCTGCCTTAATTATGGCCGGCTGCATGCAGGCACTCAGAATCTCTCGCAGATAGTACGCGGAGCAGTATGCAACGAGTCGCAGCCGAGGGCACGCATGCAGCCACTTAAATCGCTGGAATTAATTAGGCTTAAACTTCTGCATGTCGTTAATTATTGACATGCCTTGGTCTTCCTGCTTTGCTCATCGGACTAATAAACTCGGACGGAGGGAGTACCTTGGTTGGTGAGAGGTTTTAATTAAGCCCTGCAAACCGGAAAGGAGGAACTAGTACGTGTGTGATCCGCTATTTATTCATGTAGGATCGAGTAGGTCGTTTCTTGAATTGAGCCCTGCAAATCGAAAAGGAGGTAGTACGTGCATGATCTGCTATTTATCCGTGTAGGATCGAGTAGGTAGGATAGTGTAGCTTGTCAGTTTCTTCAGAGGTAGGCATTTTTATTCAAAAAGCTGCCACCTTGGATCTTGCATCATAAATAAAACTGCCAGGAGCGCATTAGTAGGCTAGCTAGTGATCGATCAGTAACTTGTAAACACTGAGCGAACAGAAATAAGTAACTGTTAATGCATCTCAATGATTCACAGATCATATATAAATATGTAGCTCCAAAAGCAAAGATCAGCCACTTCGGATCTTGCGTCGCAACTAAAACTAACTAGTACGATTCCCATACATAAGATCAACATGTTAATGCATCTCAATGATTCACGGATCATATACAAATATGTAGCTCCAAAAGCAAAGATCTAGAAAAAACATCTGTTCTTCCTACTAACATGGATGCTTCTCTTGGCCAACATTCAGTACAGACTGAAAGAAAAATTGTTTGTGAAATCTACAATTCCTCTTGCAAACGTAAGTGGTTTCACCAATAGCTGGAACCATGAGAATGAACCACACATGATGGAGGAACATCCACTGCAATATGATTTGGTCTTCTCTCGATCACACCGCGAGACTATTTTCCGAATACAAACTTTAACTTAGGCAAAATGATGCCCATTGTATAATCAGACCAAAGCAATGAAGCACCTAGTGTTGGCCAATAAATAGTACAGTACTACTTTTCTGCAGTCCATCAAGTGACTATCCAATCTTTCTGTGTCTATTTTCAAATGGCACTACATGCAGTGACTATACTTTTCTCTTGTGCAGTTCAACCAAAATTGCGGACATTTTGTTTGTTTGCCAAATAGCAAAGGGAAGACATCTCTGTCTGCACAAATATCAAGTAGCTAGTAAACATATACCACACCTTGTATTTTCGGTTTAAACATGTCTCTTCCGCTTAGCATCTGTCATGTTCTGCACTGGACAATCTGATATAGTTATGTTTTGCCCTGGACAATTTCATACTGAATTGATTTGCTGGTTCAGAGCAGAAATATTGCACCTATTCTTCATCAGACCAAGGGTATCCATGTTCACAGTGATGGAAGAGGTGAAATCGATACAACCGAAATTGAGCATCCAATCATTGAATCCTATCCTGCACCTCCAATGTACGTCCACCATGCCAATAAATTCACATGCAAACCACTAGTATTACTATCTAATGACAGGACAAAAAGAGTAGCAAGATAGTAGCAAACCATGTACCTTCGTAATGAACAGCTCATAGTGCCACCAATTGGATATAAAGGTTGGGAAAAAACATGCTCCTAATGTTGAACCAGTTGGACTTTTTGTTCAGTTCCACTAAAATCGAGCATCCCTGTTTGCATAGATATTGAAAGTGTGATTACTGTAAAAATGACACTAGTTGAAGCATAGACTTGCAAATATAAGCATTCCAATTTCTTAATGGAAAAGGTAGCAAGACTATTTCTAACCACCTGTTTGAAGGAATAAATAAGGCAACAACGGGTGATGTCAGAAAGGCATATATAGTTCTTTTTGAAAGAATGATCGACTCCTCACCTTTCCTCTTCTTTTAAGCATATTTTGTGCAGTTCAACTAAACTAAAATGCCATCACCGCCTTGACAATCCAGTGACAGTGTACAAAAGGAAATGACTTAACATTACATCATGATGTCAGGTATGTAGTCGACAGGCATTAGAGACAAACATACAGACCTCCTTTGATAACATAATGAACATTAATTTTAACAAAGGTGTGACTAGCTTTACCGGGATACTTTGAGTGAACTCTACACCCTCTGTTCCTTAATATAAGATGTTTTCGCGGTTCAATTTAAAGTACCCAAACGTCTAGTATTTAGAAAAATAGGTAGTAGTTTTCTTGAGCACATATCTGGGAAAGCTTGCCAGACTTTATTTATGTCCATACGCTAGTGCAACACCATTCGAATCCTACAAATATACACTAATCCAGTGGCTAGTGCAACAGTAGAGTAGTTAGTTTATTACAGGGTACAGTACAATGGTTTTACTGAACAGATTTCAATAAACTCTAGCACCGGAAGATTTCTATAAGAATTAACAATACAAAATGTAAAGGTAACAAGTTTCAGCATTGGTATACTAGTTGTGCATGAGAATTAAACCAAATACAAAAGTCTGAATGTAACTAGCATTATTAACTAATGACAGTACAAAAAAATTGCAAACCATGTACCTCCAAGGTAAATATCATTTCGCACTCGGGGGGACCTTAAAAATTGCTATCCCATTCTTGATAATCGATCAAACATAAAAACTTTATCGAACGAATCAAGAGAACAGCCGGAGGAGGAGGTGCCCACTCTTGACCTTTCCTATTGTCTTCATTTTTTTGTGCAGTTTAACCAAAATAAAATGACATCAGCGCCTTGGAATTTTGGTGACACTGTACAAAAAAATTAACTTATCTCATGAAAGGAGTGTCGGTGTCAAAACCGGCGGATCTCGGGTAGGGGGTCCCGAACTGTGCGTCTAGGCGGATGGTAACAGGAGACAAGGGACACGATGTTTTTACCCAGGTTCGGGCCCTCTCGATGGAGGTAAAACCCTACTCCTGCTTGATTGATATTGATGATGTGGGTAGTACAAGAGTGGATCTACCACGAGATCAAGGAGGCTAAACCCTAGAAGCTAGCCTATGGTATGATTGTTGTTCGTCCTATGGACTAAAACCCTCCGGTTTATATAGACATCGGAGAGGGCTATTGTTACACAGAGTCGGTTACAATGGTAGGAGATCTACATATCCGTATCGCCAAGCTTGCCTTCCACGCCAAGGAAAGTCCCATCCGGACACGGGACGAAGTCTTCAATCTTGTATCTTCATAGTCTTGGAGTCCGGCCGATGATGATAGTTCGGCTATCCGGACACCCCCTAGTCCAGGCCTCCCTCAGTAGCCCCTGAACCAGGCTTCAATGACGATGAGTCCGGCGCGCATATTGCCTTCGGCATTGCAAGGTGGGTTCCTCCTCCGAATTCTTCATATAAGATTGTGAACACCAGGATAGTGTCCGGCTCTGCAAAATAAATTCCACATACCACCGTAGAGAGAATAATATTTACACAACTTCAATCTGCTGACGTATTTCGTAGCATGACATCACGCCACGGCCAAGCCTTTACTCGTATTGTTTTTATTGTTCCACCTCAGCGCGTTTAGCGAAGCGGTTTCCTTGGCACGTCTTGTCGAAGCAGAGATCGTGTTCCCCTTATTCCGGGATTCCCATCAATACGGACGTGGGTAACTGTGACGCCCCCGATTTGACCGTACACTAATCATGCACGCAAATGTGTACGATCAAGATCAGGGACTCACGGGAAGATATCACAACACAACTCTAAAACATAATTAAGTCATACAAGCATCATAATACAAGCCAGGGGCCTCGAGGGCTCGAATACAAGTGCTCGATCATAGACGAGTCAGCGGAAGCAACAATATCTGAGTACAGACATAAGTTAAACAAGTTGCCTTAAGAAGGCTAGCACAAACTGGGATACAGATCGAAAGAGGCGCAGGCCTCCTGCCTGGGATCCTCCTAAACTACTCCAGGTCGTCGTCAGCGGGCAGCACGTAGTAGTAGGCACCTCCGGTGTAGTAGGGGTCGTCGTCGACGGTGGCGTCTGGCTCCTGGACTCCAGCATCTGGTTGCGACAACCAGGTAGAAGGGAAAAGGGAAAAGAGGGAGAAAAGCAACCGTGAGTACTCATCCAAAGTACTCGCAAGCAAGGAGCTACACTACATATGCATGGGTATATGTGTAAGGAGGCCATATCGGTGGACTGAACTGCAGAATGCCAGAAGAAGAGGGGGATAGCTAATCCTGTCGAAGACTACGCTTCTGGTAGCCTCCGTCTTGCAGCATATAGAAGAGAGTAGATTGTAGTCCTCCAAGTAGCATCTCCAAGTAGCATCTCCAAGTAGCATCGCATAGCATAAACCTACCCGGCGATCCTCTCCTCGTCGCCCTGCGGAAAAGCGATCACCGGGTTGTCTGTGGAACTTTGAAGGGTGTGTTTTATTAAGTATCCGGTTCTAGTTGTCATAAGGTCAAGGTACAACTCCAAGTCGTCCTGTTACCGAAGATCACGGCTATTCGAATAGATTAACTTCCCTGCAGGGGTGCACCACATAACCCAACACGCTCGATCCCATTTGGCCGGACACACTTTCCTGGGTCATGCCCGGCCTCGGAAGATCAACACGTCGCAGCCCCACCTAGGCAAAACAGAGAGGCCAGCACGCCGGTCTAAACCTAAGCGCGCAGGGGTCTGGGCCCATCGCCCTGAGCACACCTGCACGTTGCGTGGGCGGCCGAAAGCAGACCTAGCCTAGTGGCGTTCCAGTCCAATTCGGCGCGCGCCGCTCCGTCGCTGACGTCTGAAGTGCTTCGGCTGATACCACGACGTCGGGATACCCATAACTACTCCCACGTAGATGGTTAGTGCGTATAGGCTCATAGCCAACTCAGATCAAATACCAAGATCTCGTTAAGCGTGTTAAGTGTCCGCGAACGCCGAACAGGGCCAGGCCCACCTCTCTCCTAGGCGGTCTCAACCTGCCCTGTCGCTCCGCCACAAAGATCCACACAGAGGGCCGTCGGGACAAAGGTCCTTTCAGCCCCCAATCCGTGAATCACTCGCGGGTACTCTTCGAGCTGACCCGACTTTAGTCCCCATCTGTATAGTATGTATGTATGTATGATATATACCCGTGATCACCTCCCGAGTGATCACGGCCCAATAGTATAGCAAGGCAGACTGACAAGAATGTAGGGCCAATGATGATAAACTAGCATCCTATACTAAGCATTTAGGATTGCAGGTAAGGTATCAACAGGTGTAGCAACAATGTCAGGCTATGCATCAGAATAGGATCAACAGAAAGCAGTAACATGCTACACTACTCTAATGCAAGCAGTATAGAGAAGAATAGGCGATATCTGGTGATCAAGGGGGGGCTTGCCTGGTTGCTCTGGCAAGAGAGAGGGGTCGTCAACTCCGTAGTCGAACTGGGCAGCAGCAGCGTCGGTCTCGTAGTCTACCGGAGAGAAGAGGGGGAAGAAACAATGAATACCAAGTAAACAGATGCATATCGATGCATGACATGTCAAGAAGCGATGCTAGGCGTGCCCTAACGTGGTATAAGGTGGTACTGGTCAAGGGGGAATCATCCGGGAAAGTATTCCCGGTGTTTCGTGTTTTCGGGCAGAGGAGCCGGAGGGGGAAAGTTGCGGGTTCGATAGGTTAGGGGGGTGTGGTGGACGAACGGACTGCATATCCGGAATCGTCTCGTCGTTCTGAGCAACTTTCATGTTGAAAATATTTTAATCCGAGTTACGGATTAAAAGATATGATTTTTAAAAGATTTTAATAATTTTGGAATTTAATTATTTAATTAATTAATTCGAAAAAAAGGTATTTATGACGTCAGCATGATGTCATGCTGACGTCAGCAGTCAACAGGGGTTGACTGAGTCAACCCTGACATGTGGGTCCAGTGGGACTCACCTGTCATTCTCTATTTAGGTTAATTAGGGTTTAGGTTAATCTAATTACAGTTTAATTAAACTTAACTAGTTAATTAATTTAATTAAACCAGATTAATTAACTTAATTAATTAATTTATTAATTAATAATTTTATTAAATCATTTTAATTTAATTATTTATATTTATTGTTTTTATTTATTTTATTATTTATTTATTTATTTATCTTTTTATTTATTTTCTTTTATGTTTAAATCATTTAATCCATTTAGCCATTTTATAAAATTATGCCTGTTGCACCATAATTACCTTTGTAATATTCGCCAACCACCGAACAATTTTATTTTAAATTTTTAAAACTTTTATTGTTTTCATCAATTTGAATTTTGAATTTGAACGGTTTCGAATTATTGCGAGGATAGCAACAGTAATCGGGATGACGTGCCATGATTAGCATGGGATTACTGTAGCAAGATTATCCGGGCGTTACAAATCTCCTCCACTACAAGAAATCTCGTCCCGAGATTTTAGGAGGTAGAAGGAAACAGTGCGGGGTATTCATCACGCAGGCGATCCTCGCGTTCCCAGGTGGCTTCGTCTTCAGAGTGATTCGACCACTGGACCTTGAGGAACTTGATCGCCTTCTGGCGTGTGCGGCGTTCAGCTTGGTCGAGAATGCGGACCGGATGCTCTTTATAGGAGAGGTCCTGTTGCAATTCGAGCACTTCATGATCCACAGCTCGGATTGGGTCCTTGAAGCAACGGCGGAGTTGTGACACATGGAACACATCGTGAACCTGAGAAAGGTTCGACGGAAGCTCCAGTTGATATGCCACCTTTCCACGCCTCTCGAGAATAGTGAATGGGCCAATATAGCGAGGAGCTAGCTTGCCCTTGATCCCGAAGCGGTGAGCACCCTTCATTGGTGTAACTCGAAGATAGGCCTTTTCGCCAGGTTGATAGACCATGTCTTTATGATGACGGTCATAATTACTCTTTTGGCGGGACTGAGCAGTCTTGAGATTCTCGCGAATAATGCGGACTTGTTCTTCGGCATGTTGGATAATATCCGGACCGAAGAGTGGACGTTCCCCAGTTTCTGACCAGTTCAGAGGGGTCCGGCACTTTCGTCCATATAACACTTCGAAGGGGGCCATCTTCAGACTAGCTTGATAGCTATTGTTATAAGAGAACTCAGCATACGGAAGAGATTCCTCCCATTTCTTGCCGAAGGAAATAACACAAGCTCGAAGCATGTCTTCGAGAACTTGGTTGACACGTTCAACTTGCCCTTGTGACTGAGGATGAAAAGCAGTGCTGAAAGATAGATGAGTGCCCATAGCTTCTTGGAAACTTGCCCAGAATCTTGCAGTGAATAAACTGCCACGGTCTGAACTGATAACCAGTGGAATACCGTGAAGCGAAACAATTCTGGTCATGTAGAGGTTTGCCAGCTGACTAGCAGTGATCGTTTCCTTGACAGCCAGAAAATGTGCAACTTTAGAAAGTCGGTCAATGACGACAAGAATAGCATCATTGCCTTTCTGCGATTTGGGGAATCCAGTGACGAAGTCCATTTCAACATGGTCCCATTTCCATTCAGGAATAGATATAGGTTGCAGAGTTCCAGCAGGCCTTTGATGTTCTGCTTTGATACGACGGCAAACGTCACATTCAGCAACATAACGAGCAATGTCTTGCTTCATGTTAGACCACCAGAATCTCTGACGAATGTCTTGATACATCTTCGTACTACCAGGATGGATACATAGAGGCGTATCATGAGCTTCTTTCATAACCTCCTGGGTCATATTCAGGTTTTCCTTCTTACACGGCACCACTAGGCGGCCTTTGAAGTACAAGGCACCATCATCAGCAATAGTGAAGGATGAGGAACCTCCTTCTTTGAGGTCTTGCTTAATCTTGTAGACTTCAGAGTCAAATCCCTGCATTGTCTTTATGGTGCCCACGAGATCGGGTTCAACAGCCAGGGTATAGAGGGAACCCTAGGAAACAACACGGAGATTCATCTTGCGGAACTCCGGGGGAGGGGGAGCGAGTGCACCCGGAGGAACAATATGGAGGTTTAGCTTTCTGAATTCCTCAACAAGTGAGGGCTGAACTTTGTGAACCTGGAGGTGGTTGCAGTAAGACTTGCGGCTCAAGGCATCAGCCATTACATTAGCCTTGCCTGGGGTATAGGAAATACCCAAATCAAAGTCTGCAACAGTTTCCATCCATCTCTGCTGACGGAGGTTCAGGTCTGGCTGAGTAAATAGATACTTCAGACTTTGGTGGTCAGTGAAGATCTCGCAACGATTACCGAGTAGGTAATGTCACCACTGTTTTAGTGCATGAATGACAGCAGCAAGTTCGAGGTCATGAACTGGGTAGTTCTCTTCGTGAGGGCGCAATTGACGAGAGGCATAAGCAACCACTTTGCGCTCTTGCATTAGGACACAGCCTAATCCTTGACGGGAAGCGTCGCAGTAAATGACGAAGTCCTTCTTAGTATCAGGTGGAGCTAGTACTGGGGCAGAAGTCAACTTGTCTTTGAGTGCCTGGAAGCTTTCCTGACATTTGTCTGTCCATTGGAACTTGACGCCCTTATGCAATAGGTTAGTCAGAGGCCTGGCAATCTTGGAGAAGTTCTCGACGAATCGACGGCAGTAGCTGGCGAGACCGAGAAAACTTCTGACTTGCTTAACGTTCTTCGGAGGAGTCCAATCGAGAATAGCCTGAACTCGTTCAGGGTTGACGGCAATACCATCCTTAGAGATGACATGCCCAAGATAGGTTACTTCGGGAAGCCAGAATTCACATTTGGAGAACTTGGCATAAAGTTGATGCTCTCGTAGTTTTTCCAGCACGAGGCGAAGATGTTCAGCATGTTCCTCTTCGTTCTTGGAAAATACCAGAATATCATCCAGATAAACCACGACGAACTTGTCGAGGTAATCCATGAATATATAGTTCATCAGGCGAGAGAAGGTGGCTGGAGCATTGGTTAAGCCGAAAGACATGACGGTGTACTCGTATGAACCATAACGAGTCACAAATGCGGTCTTGGGGATATCTTCCTCACGAACACGGATCTGGTGGTAACCCAACCTCAAGTCGAGTTTAGAGAACACTGATGATCCAGCCAATTGATCATACAGATCATTGATCCGAGGAAGAGGATACTTATTCTGAATGGTAGCTTGATTTATAGGACGGTAGTCTTGGACCAATCGGTTTGTCCCATCTTTCTTCTTGACAAAGAGAGAAGGTGCTCCCCAAGGGGAGCAACTTGGGCGAATGAAACCACTTTGAAGAGATTTATCGATTTCCTCCTTAAGCTCAAGGAGTTCATGCGGCGGCATCTTGTAGGGTCTCTTGGCTATAGGAGTGGTGCCTGGTTTCAAGTCGATGACGAATTCGACAGCTCTAGCAGGGGGGATCCCTGGGAGTTCTTCAGGAAAGACGTCTAGGAATTCACGCACGACGGGAATGTTTTCAATGCCCTTGAGTGGTGCAACGTTCAATGCGTTTAAGGCATAAAGCCTGGCCTCGGCATTCCGAACCAGATGAGCATCATAGCTAATTATTTCATCAGAAGGGTGTAGCAGATGGACGGTCTTAGTGGCGCAAACGATAGAAGCAGTATGCGCCTTTAACCAATCCATTCCCAGAATGAGGTCGATGTTAGACGATTTCAGTATAATGGGCGAGGCACGAAACTCCAACCCTTCGATTTCCACAGGGACGTCAATGCCAACCATGGAGGTCTGACATTGTCCCGCGGGGGTTTTTACCACTACCGAA
>NC_041391.1:508306773-508324347 GCF_002162155.2 Triticum dicoccoides
ATCGGGGCCGATCCCGATCCGGATCGGTGGGGGGGAGAAGGGGATCGAGGGGGAGTGGGGGGCGCGAGTGGTGGATGGTTAGGGTTTCGGGGGTGAGGGGGAGCGGATAAGGTGAGGGGGTGGGTGGCCGGCTGGGCCTGGGGGGGGTTTGGCCCAGTTGGGCCTGTGGTCAGCTGGGCCGAAGCCCGGGGGGTTTCTCTTCTATTTTTTTTTTTATCTTTTGTTTTTCTGTTTTATCTCTTTTCTTTTATTTATTTTATTTTCTGTTTTAACTCATTTTAAATTATTTACACATTTTATAAAAATGGGTTTGTTGCACCATAATTACATTTGTAATATTTAGTGCAAACCAAACATTTTTATTTTAATTTTTGAAAACTTTATTGTTATCATTAATTTAAATTTTGAATTTGAACGGTTTCGAATTATTGCGAGGATAGCAACAGTAATCGGGATGACGTGCCATGATTAGCATGGGATTACTGTAGCAAGATCATCCGGGCGTTACAGTAACCCAACCGCGCCATTGATTGCGGCGCTTGGGAGATAAGCGAGTTTTACCAGGCCGGTGGGGACGCATGGTTTCGTCCGCCCATATATAAGGGGATAAGGATCCACCTTTTTACCTACGCCTTCTTCCTCCTTTGCTTATCCATCTCCGTGCACTCGAGCTCCAGCGCCCAAGTACGCACATCTCACCTCAACCTTCTCCAACCATGTCCGGAGCGGGAGGCAAGTGGATGGCCTCCTCCGTTACGGAGGGGCACATCAAGAAGCTGCGCAGCGCCAGATATTTGTCCAGCGATATCGCGCACCGGCTCCCCGACGAGGGGCAGCTCATCCCCACCCCCGGGCCCCATGAGAGGGTGGTATTCCTTCCCCATTTCCTCCGCGGACTGGGCTTCCCACTCCACCCCTTCGTCCGGGGGCTCATGTTCTATTCATGGCCTGGATTTCCATGATCTGACCCCGAATTTCATCCTCAACATCTCGGCGTTTATCGTTGTGTGCGAGGCCTTCCTCTGCATCCAGCCCCACTTCGGCTTGTGGCTCAAGACCTTCAATGTCAAGCCGAAGGTTGTGAAGGGCAGCCAAGCGGAGTGCGGAGGCGCCATGGTGGGCAAGATGCCCAACGTCACATGGCTCGAAGGCGCCTTCGTGGAAACCATCAAAGGATGGCAATCGGGGTGGTTCTATATCACTGAGCCGCGAGACCCTGAACAGGCAGCGGCCCCCGAATTCAGATCTGGCATCCCCACACGGCTCACCTCTTGGAAAGAGAAGGGCCTGACATGGGGCGATTCGGAGGAGCTGACCGGACTCCAAGCCTGCGTCCAAAAGCTAGTGAACAAGAAGCTCAAGCTTGTCAACGTAGTCCAGGTCATGCTCATCCGCCGGATTCTCCCATGCCAACAATGGGCTTTCAATTTGCGGGAGTTTGATCCGGCGCAGCACCAGACCTTGAACAGGCTCTTCGACACTATGTACGAAGAGGCCTGGAGGGTGCTGTTCAAGGGCGTCGAGGCTCCTGCATCCACCACCGAAGATCGCGGATTCAACTCGCAGCGTCAGGCTGGCGAGGTAAGCTATATTATCCTTTATGGGACACTTGCTTTCCATAGTTTGACTCTATGTGGGATCTAAAACTCCCTCTCCTTTGACAGGACTGGCTGAAGAAGGCCGGGCAGACTAACTGTCCGGCTCCTTTGCTAGAAGACCCAGCGGACGCCCGCTTAACGGGGCTGCTGGTTCCGGCACCTCACGTGGTGCCGGATAAGAAGGCCAAGAAGAAGGCCACGGGAACTCGAAAGAGTTCCCGTCGTCTGGTGTTATCAGACTCATCATCTGATGACTCCGAGGCGGACTCCCCCCGCGAAGACGAGGAGGAGAAGAAAGAAGCTTCTTCCCGAACGGGGGAAGAGAAGAAAAGGAAGGCTTCCCCAACTGGGGAGGCCGGAGGGTCCAAGAAGGGAAGGACCCTTCCTCCAGACTATTCCGCCAACACCGGCGACGGCGACGAGGATAGTTCAAGGGCCAAGCCCCTGGCGAGATCATAAGTATCTGGACTCCTGAATAGCTCATAACTTTTCTTTTCGTCGCATGGTGTCTTTCTAATGCCGCATACAACCCTGTAGTCCGCCCAAGGACGATCTTCCCGCTTCGTCGAGCGGGTCCTTGGGTACGTCGGATGTGGATAGCAATTCACTTCTGACCGCCTCCTCCCCCCGCGACGACGCCGAGGTGGCATCCTGGAAAGGGACCCACCAGGAGGAGGGGACCCCGGAGGTGCCGCAAGGCAACCTCCCGGACTTTGGACCGGACTCCGCATCAGAACCTGCAGTGGTTCCTGAGTCCGGCGGGCGGCCCCTTCGTAAGAAGGGCAAGACTGTGACGCCGGCGGCCTCTGTCCAACCGGAGGCACCGGATAACTTGCTGGAGGCGCTCAACGGTGCTTCCATCGAAGAGGAACACCGCACTATCATGAGTGCGGTGATTCAGAAGGTTCAGCTCGCCAAGAGCGGGCTGACCGAAGCCTGCAGTAGCCTTCTAACAGGCTTTGAGGTAAGAGTTTTAAGATATGTAAAATAGTACCGCATAGACAGTAGCCCCTGATGCTCGGTTCGGTGTTCGGAAGGAAAAGCCGGACTAAGGATCTAAAAAGATATACGCAGGAGTCTTAACAAAAATATGTCAATACGGGAATGCAGACTGCGCTGCTGACCTCTGCCGCACTGACTGTGGAGGCCAATGCCTTGAAGAAGAACCTCGAGCTGTCCGAGAGGGAGCTCGGCCGTGCCAAGAAGCAGCTCGAGGACAAGGAAGGTGAGTAACACCTTATTTAAAGTTGTACCTTACAGAAAAGGATTTGGTTGCAGGAGGAATGACAAGGATAACGTGGGTATTCCAGGGGCTACGAACAAGGTGGCAACCCTGAAGGAGGCGGTATCCGTGGCTGAACGCAATGCGGCCGCAGAACGCACCGAGCGAGAGAAGCAGGAGGCGCGGGTGGCGGAGGTACGGCAAGAGTTCCAGGCTCTCGTGGAAAAACACGAGAGTTTGGAGCGTGACTCGAAGACTCGGGAGTGTGAGCTTGCGTCGGCTCTTGAGAGTGCCAAAGCCGCTAAGGCCGAAGCCCACAAGACCCTCCAGGAGATTGAGGCATTGAAGAAAATAGCGGCGGGTAAGGCATTCTTCATGCAAAGCAAGCATGTAAAAGTGAATTACCTGTTACTTACATGAATTCGGAGCTCTCCAGGAGCGTTCGCAGATCTGCCCCGTAGCGTGTCCGACGCTGCCGCTTTCTACAGAGCCGAGGAGGGGAGCTCGACGGAGAAGGTGTTCTGGTCTCAGTATGCTGAGGCCGGACATCCGGTGCCCCTTAGCGACCAGCTAAAGCAGCTGGTCGAGCTCCACAAGGTGGCCGAACAGGCCATGAAGGGCCTCATAGTTCGGCTGTGGCCCAAAGAGGCCATGCCTGGGAGTTACTTCCGCCTGGTGGACGCTTGTCCGTGTGTTGAAGTCATCAAGCGCTCCGCGTGCATTGAAGGTGCCCGTCAGGCCCTTGCCCGTGCTAAGGTGCACTGGGGCAAGATGGACGCTGAGAAGCTTGTGACAGACGCGCCACCGCCAAGCAAGGAGTATCGCACGCCCGAAATGTATTATAAGGGTGTCCTGAAGGGTGCCCGCATTATTGCGGGTGAGTGCTCCAACGATGTAATATTTGAGTAGACTCGCATTTTGTTATCCTGTGCGCTGAAAACTTTGTTCATATGCGCTAAGCAACGCTTGTTAATTTAAAATATTACCTTCTGTGCGGTCGTTTATCAAATCTGAGAGATGGCAAGTTGTCGGCTTCAGCCCCCATGCCACGAGTGCTGGGGTGTTCGGGATAAACTTGAGCGCTCTTGTTCCCATTTTTGGGTCCATCTAGGCAGGCGCCCAACACGACGAACGAGGCAACCGGACTTATAATGCTTGAACACTCTCACTTAGCCATAGAATTCTATAATTTAAAATTTCGGCGAAGCCCCTAGTGTTTGGAAGGCCGAATTCGGGGCGCTATCCATGCCTGGGCCAGACAAAGCCGGTTCCTCGCTCTAAGCGGCATAAGTCTTTAGGGACTCGAAAAACCCTCTCGAACAGCGACCGGCTCTCGCCCCATCATGACGGTCAATTTTAGCTTTCTCCACTGAGGTGCTCGCCCAGCTCAACTGGGGCACAATCGCAGTGGTTCTCCCAGCGCTACCTTAGCCGATATAACAGAACGTAAGGTACCAAAACATGGGAGCCGGGCAAACCCAACTATTGACCCAAGACATGATTCGGAGCCGATGCATATAATGCTATAAGTTCGGGGTGCCGCACTTGCGAAAGTGTTCGGACTTATCACACCATAATGTGGGGAACTTAAGCCCCTGGTGTATTTAGCCGTATCATAGTGTACGGATGCAGCATGTCATAGATGAACACATGTGTAAGAAAGGAATGCAGTGGTAGGCAAAAAGCGATGCATTGTTTATTTAATAGGTACTGCCATGAATGCAGAATGATACAAATGGTGCGATAAGCAAGGGATGGAACTATTTAACATGTCCCTCTCCAGGGGTTGGCTGCGGAATGGTGCATAAAACAGGTATAATGCTCGTAATGGAGACCACCTGGATACTCGGGTGGCCTTTCTTCCTCCCTGGTTGTTGCATCGTGAGTTCGGCAGGTCTACTGCCGGACATGGCCTCTGGTAAACGGAGTCCTGAGGATAAGAAAAAAAGAAAAAAGGAAAAAAGGATGACACACTTGGGAGCCCTTGGTGTGGTTGAGCCGCACTCTGGGCCTGCCGTGGTCGTGCCCCTCCCCCTATGCCCATGGTATCTTCAAAGCGTAGTGATCTACGCGGAGTACTGGTTTTGCAATTTTGCAAGGGCTGGGGTTGGGGCCGCATTGCTACACGTGCTCGGAACGTGCCAGGTGGTCTTGTTGTAGGATACTCCGGGCGCGCTTGGCGGTGTCCGGTCGCTTAACGGCCGGACTCGAGAATTGCCTTAAGAGGTTGTTTTGCACTTCTGCCGCGAGAGCCGCTGTATGCTCCTCTATTCGGAGAGAGATTTCGGTGTTTCCGTTGACCGTGATGACTCCTCGAGGGCTTGGCATCTTGAGCTTGAGGTATGCGTAGTGTGGCACCGCATTGAATTTTGCAAACGCGGTTCGTCCGAGCAGTGCGTGATAGCCGCTGCGGAACGGGACTATGTCGAAGATTAACTCCTCGCTTCGGAAGTTATCCGGGGATCCGAAGACCACTTCCAGTGTCACTGAGCCTGTACAATTGGGCTATATCATGACGTAGCTCAAGCGAGCTTTGTCTACTGTGTTCGGCCCGGCCGGAGTTGCTGTATCCGGCGCGACGGTCATCGTCGCGTATTGTGGGGCGCCCACGCGATCCATAGATCGATCTTGATTGTCTTGCCTTATCCTCCAATATGTCTCACAAGTCTGGCGCATTCTCTCGTGGCTTTGTACTTTTCGAGCGATGCCGGGGTACGGCTTTAGTGGAGGGCCTGGAGGCCTTTCTGTCGCGGCCATGAGGTGGCCGGTCGGCCGTATTATGCGCTGGTGATGTGGGTTTGTATGCTTCCTCCTCTAATCGGGGCAGCAGCTTGCGTTTGGGGTAGCTTTTGGAGGGGCGTTCGAGTTCGTACTCTTCGCCCGCAAGGACTTCGGTCCATCTATCAGCTAGCAGATCTTGGTCAGCTCTAAGTTGTTGCTGCTTTTTCTTGAGGCTACTTGTCGTGGCCATAAGCCTGCGTTTAAAACGCTCTTGTTCAACGGGATCCTCAGGCACGACGAATTCGTCGTCATCGAGGCTTGCCTCGTCTCCGGAGGGAGGCACGTAATTATCGTCTTCTACCTCCTTGTCTGTCGCTCTCTCATGAGGGCTGGCTTCTCCATCCTCCTGTGCTGAATCTTGCTGGAGGGGGTTGTCTTCGGCACTGTCCGGGGTGTTGTTGTCTCCGGTGCCAGAATCTCCATTCTTACTGTGGCGGGATTTAGAACGGCGCTGCTGACGCCGGCGCTTAGGCTATTTCTTGGAGGGGTCTTCCTCCGTTGTTCCATCGCCGTTCCCATCCTTTTGGATGTCCACCATGTATATGTCGTATGACGAGGTGGCTTTCCAGGCCCCATAGGTGCTGGTTCTTGGTCGTCTCCGGCATCGTCGTCCATACCGTCGATGTCTTCGGAGTCGAAGTCTAGCATGTCGGTTAGGTCGTCAACAGTGGCTACAAAGTGGCTAGTGGGTGGGCTTTGAATTTCTTCATCGTCCGCGTCCCAACCGTCCTGACCGTGGTCCGGCCAGGGCTCTCCTGATAATGAGAGATACTTTAGTGAGTTAAGGATGTCGCCAAAAGGCGAGTGCTGAAAGATGTCCGTAGTGGTGAACTCCATGATCGGCGCCCAATCGGATTCGATTGGTAGAGGCGCGGGAGGTTCGGAGTTCGGTGAGGAGTCCGGCACCTCGGAGTCACGAGCTTCACAAGGGACAGGGTCGGTATTTGGCTCTATCGCCGTAGAGGTATCAGCCCCCGAGGCGGCGTCTAAGCACCCATCCTCGACGGGCGCAGTCAGCTCCGAGTTAAGGGTCGGAGCGGACTCTTGTGCGGCCTCCAGGGCACTGTCCGGCGGCAGAGCTAGGTCATACCCATCGTGACAATGCGGCGCGCTCGGCAGTGGCTCGAATCCGTCGAAGATCAAGTCTCCGCGGATGTCAGCTGTGAAGTTCAAACTTCCAAATCTGACCTGATGGCAGGGGCGTAGCTTTCGAACTGCTCTAGATGGCCGAGCGAATTGGCCCGCAGTGCAAAGCCGCCGAACACGAAGATCTGTCCGGGGAGAAAAGTCTCACCCTGGACCGCATCGTTGTTAATGATCGGAGGAGCCATCGGGCCTAAAGATGACGACACAGAGGAACTCTCAATGAAAGCACCAATGTCAGTGTCAAAACCGGCGGATCTCGGGTAGGGGGTCCCGAACTGTGCGTCTAGGCGGATGGTAACAGGAGACAAGGGACACGATGTTTTTACCCAGGTTCGGGCCCTCTCGATGGAGGTAAAACCCTACTCCTGCTTGATTGATATTGATGATATGGGTAGTACAAGAGTGGATCTACCACGATATCAAGGAGGCTAAACCCTAGAAGCTAGCCTATGGTATGATTGTTGTTCGTCCTATGGACTAAAACCCTCCGGTTTATGTAGACACCGGAGAGGGCTAGGGTTACACAGAGTCGGTTACAATGGTAGGAGATCTACATATCCGTATCTCCAAGCTTGCCTTCCATGCCAAGGAAAGTCCCATCCGGACACGGGACGAAGTCTTCAATCTTGTATCTTCATAGTCTTGGAGTCCGGCTGATGATGATAGTTCGGCTATCCGGACACCCCCTAGTCCAGGACTCCCTCAGTGAGGTATGTAATCTATAAGCATTAACAGTGCAAAAATCTGAAGGTAGTAACAAGTTTCATCGTTGGTATACTGGCTGTGCAACAACATTAGAATGCCTTAGCTGAAAAATCTTTAATACATCCACAATCAACAGCTAACCCTGAAATAATCCAATGACATTAAATGGCATTGGTTAAATTTATCGGTGGCATTAGACTGAGAGCGGCATTAGTTAAATGTGGCATCACTTTAGCAGCATTGCTTGACTTGATTGCTGGCATTATACTAACAGCAAAAAAAGTGGCAATAGGAGCATGGGATGCCCATTCGGACAGTGGGCGCACCAGTATGATGTACCTCCATGGACGCAGAGTGGTGAGGGAGGTATGGTTGACCAGAGCAACAAATATCCAGGCATCATATGTGGATTACGTCCCATTTTTGTTCTCTTTAGCCACCTTTTTCCTATGTGAGGACAACAAACCGATCGACCTGGTCATTCTCTATTGCGTTGTCATGCCTTTCTACCCTTCTTCAACCAAGAGACACGAGACTTGTTCCTTAGCTACTGATTTTCCCCTTTTCAACCTATATACGGGTTCGATGCCTACTCTCTTAGACAGTACAGTCTCCCTTCCTTTCCTTATTCAACCCAGACATGGATTAGTCTGCATGAAGTAGGATTTCCTTTAATAGTGCAAATTATGGTTTTCGTCTGCGTGGCCAGTAGAGCAGAGGATAGCAAATTGGGAAGATGGTGGAGTGGAAAAAGATCCACATGCAACGACGTGGCAGATGGGGCAATAGAACAAGGGTATGGTTCGAAAAGAGATAGCATACCTGAGGGTCGGCGGGAAGTGGCTTCGCTCGTGGTCGTCGTCCTCCGCACACACTACGGCAGCGAGCTTGGGGACGGAGGCCATCCCTCGCGGGCGCTAGGTCTGAGAGGACGGCCTTGTCGTTAGTGCGTGACCTCGCTCGCCGATGACGAGTGCGTCAACGCTACACGTCCTTTTCTTCCTCGGCGGATCTGTGACCACTGGTGAGGAGGGAGAGAGAGGCCATCTTTTTTAGATCTGGAGAGAGGGTGATAGTGTGAGAAGCAAGTGGGCAGCCCTTAGCAAGAAAGCGCTGAAGCTCCAGCCTATATATCTTTTTTATACTACTAGTACTGGAGGTGGAGTAGTGGTAGAGTAGTTTATATTTTCTCTGCGTACAGTACCAGTTAGTTGTGCTTCAAAACTGAACGACATGCCATTAAAAAAATAAGGTCGATAACTAATGCGGCACCTTAGGCCAACGCGGCTAGATCGCATTTTGCACAAGAAATTACACACCATGTTCCGTTGACATGTGGTCCCGTTCCAACATATCAGTGAGACGACAGCGAGTCCTTTTCTACTAGTATTTCTGAAAGGACGTGTAGGCCGGGGCGCCTCTTCGTGAACCGTGGCAAACTGGCAACCGTCCACCGACTCTTCGCCTTTCCCTCTCGATTTGGAACTGCTGTCGCACGCTCTTCCTCTCCCTCCTCCATTTTCCTTCAGCCCTTCACCCTTCCTTCTGCCATTGTTCGATCGTCTTCTCCATGGAGGGAATAGGCCGGAAACGACCCCGTTATTCTTGCCCCGATCTAAAAGATGACGTGGTGGAGGAACTCATTGATCGGTGCAACGTCATCACCTCAGCTAGCATGGCAGGTTCGTTCAAGACCATTCTTGACTCAACTAATAACATCATTACAAGGAACCCAAGAGTCAAGGAGCGGTTTGATCTCCCCTATCTTCTTTGTCGTGACCCTGATGACTGGCGCGGGGACGACGGAGGCCTCGCCTTGTGCAAGTTGATGCCGCTTGATAATGATACGTATGATGTTAAGATGCCATCGCTTGAGGGTAAGGCTTGGGAAGGCACAAATGGAGATTGGGTTGTTTACATTGGGTCCAACTGCGAGTGGGAACTTGTGAATGTGTACACTCGTGATCGGGTTCCACTTCCAAAAATCTCAGTAGACTGCCCAGAGGTTGAGCACACCGGTATTGTACGCATGTTCAAATACGATCATGGTGACTATCTTTTATGGAAGATAGCAATTTGTCGAGTTCCCAAGCGCCCTTGGAATTACAGGAACTATGAAGTTGTTGCTATCTTCGACAAGCTTGTTGCCGTCCTTCGTGGTTCGACTGGATGGATATTGCTCAAAAATCAGTTTCTATACACAAATGAGTACTGTGATGCAATTCAATACGAGGGCCTTGTGTTTGCTTCCACCACTCATGGAACTATTTGCATGGGATCCTCATAGTTTCGATACGTTTGTCTTCCACTGTAATTATAATTGTTTCATCCACATGCATGTGGGTTAGCAAGTTTCCCTTTACTAATTAACCTTCTTCTTGTGTTTCCAAGGTTCTGTGAACATTCCACCACCTATACTTGAAAATTTTTATAACCAAGGGGGAGACGACGATGGTGATGATCACGAGCATGAGGATGAGCAGCGCCCATATACTCTATGGCGCCTGGCAACTAATACCGATGGATCACCTCTTCTTGTGTGTATACAGCCCACTGATGATGTTACTACTAAGGAAGCAGGTGTAGTCTCCCATCGTCGCACTCTCCGGACCTATTCCAACACCCGTTGCATGGTATTCGGGATGGATACTAGTGTGCTAGCGCCAACACCTTCTCCCTGGTATAGAATTGATAGCCTTCGAGAAAATTCGCTCTTCCTTGGACAAAACTATCCGATGATGGTGAAAGGCGATCCAACTGCTGTTGACACAATGTTACTACCATTTATGAGAAGCAACTGTGTCTATACCTCGGACATTTGGGTGGTTCCCTACCCTGGTACTGATATAGTAGGCCGCTTAGCCTGGATGATCAGTCCTGCGTTGGTCTCGAGATCGACAATGGATGGCCCATCCCAGAGAATCACATGTGGTTCAAAGCAAGCATTTCCAATGCCGAGGAATGGTTGAGTTGAAGTTCATTTCATTGCTTGTTATTTCTTGTGTGATTAAAACTTTAGTATTTATAATGTATCCTCGTTATCGATGTGGGTTGATGACCTGTTGTATGTAATAAATATGATATGCCTGTGATAAACTTACTAAATTTATGAATGGCTTTCGAGTCGCTTCTCTGAGTGAGTGGTGCGACAAGGCAAAAAAATATTTTCCGAATACATAATTGTATGTTCATTGCAACAGGTTATCGGATGATGCCAATCAACAATAGTAGTACACTATTTGTACTAGCTTCACATGCTTCGCACGTCGGGCGGGTGTTTTTACTGTAGCCATATGTTAATATGTGTTCGCTGTACGTAACCAGCACCACGAATCCTCGATACTAGTACTATATAAGTAGTAGGAGTAGTATGGTGGCATGGGCCAGAACAAGCATTCATGTCCAGGAGTATGGCATAGGCCACCACCACGACATCCATCTGACACCATATTATTTCTTGTAGTCCGTGCTAGAGCAATCTCTTCAACCTCATCATTTCTCTAACTGCAGCCATCGCGCGGCGGGCGAGGTGGGGGTTTGCCGATAGTCGGTTTCCTCAACTGCGGTCCCACTTGTAAGGCCAACTCCACACACGACCCCAAACGGACCTCTGTTTTGCACGAACTCCAATGATAATTTTGACTAGAAAAGCAAGGCCAAAGAAAACAAGAACCACAAGAATACATTTTACTAGAAGATATCCAACTTCCATAACTGCTCCTGTAAGTTGGATTAGTGCCTTCTCGATGCATTCATTGTTGATCTGCAGAGGCTCGATCTTGCGTGCTTCTTTCTTCTTCGAGTGTAAAGAAGTAGACGTTGCTTCCTCGCATCTAGTCTCATGTCTAGCCTCTATTCTAGTAGGAGTATCAACAAGTGCACTAGTCTCATCTCTAGCCTCTATGCTAGCTAAAAGTGCTAGATCATCTACTAAATTGCGCTCTATCAATATATTGATGTACTCTTCTTCCCAATACCAAAACTTGCATCCATTCTACTCCCTCTGTTCCACAATACATGCCTTCTATTTGTCAAAATATATATGTATCTAGACATGTTTTAGTATATAGGTACATCCATTTTTGGACAAATGGAAGTCAAGTATTTTGGAACGGAGGGAGTACACAATAAAAATTTTAAGTTAGCACAACTAGTCTAATCCGAGAGCACAACCGAAGATTTGGTCGGGTTCTTCCTCCTTTTGCCGACATGTGGGATGTCCAGCATCCAGGTCGTGTCATGCAAGAAAATAGAGTGGTAGTTGAAGCCACGTGATGTGCATCTTGGGTTAAACTGTAAATAAAATCTTACTACTCTTGAGTAACTCCAAAAGCGGCCACCGAAGATCTTTATTGGATTTGTTTTTCATCACCAGCACGTCTAGGTGAAAGATGTGCAGGTTCAGCGGGTCCTCTTGCGTTTTCACTGACATGTGGGACCGCATGTGAGCAAACAGACGATGGGCTCCGCGCGTCCGCTGGCTGGCTGAGAAGAGAGATAGAGGAGGGCTGAGCACGGACTCCTGGAAATTTGTTCTACGTACCTCGATATAGGCTCGATATAGTGGGGTGGCATGGGCCATAACTAGCATTCACGTCTAGCAGTATGGCACACGCCACCCACACGAGTCCCATCCGACACCAATTTTCTTGGAGTCCGTGCTACATCCATCTCTTCTCCCTCCTGATTTCTCATCCATTGCGCGGTGGGCTGGGCGGGGGTTTGCCGATAGTCGGTTTGCTCAACTGCGGTCCCACTTGTAAGTGAAAATGCAACACCGCACGCATTCCCCCTTGAGCGGCGTGCTGGACCAACCATGTGGGGGTGCGACGTGAAGATGGTAGGCTTTTCCTTTTGAACTCGTAACTGGTAAAATTTGGTTCTGCTCCATCGCGCGACCGATAGATAGAAAATAACGATTTTTCCTAGAGTAATGAGAAGTTTGGTTCTGGCGCCGTTCATGCATAGAGTACGTACAAAAATTATGAAGTTGATGCGAAAGGTAAGATAATTACTAGTAGTACCATATACTACTACATGGATTTTACGTAAAGATAAAAATACATACGGATCCATCAACGACATCCTCACGCCCTAGTGCATTGGGTCACCAACCGACGTGTGAGGAGCAGCGGCCTTGGCGGTGAGCTCAACGTGCTTCTGAACAATGCCGTCCAAGGTTGCCCTGCGGTCCAAGAAGGCCAGCGTCCTATCATCCTCCTCTTGCATGTAGTAGTCCTTGTGGACGATTTGCGCAAAGACATGGGTGGTTATGTCGATGGTGTCTTGCTGCGCCAGGCGTTGCGCGGCGAGTGCGACCTCGAGGTGGACATTCACCGGTGCGACGGCGTGCAGTCGCAGGGCCACCAGTGCATCGAAGAGGTTGTCACCATAGTGGCCGTTGAGAGTGGCGGGCATCGCAGAGCCTGGGCGCGTCGACTGGAGGCGTACGTCAGTCGTCCGTGAGCTTCTTGACGGCGGTGAACTTGTCGAGGAAACCGAGGAGGACCTCGTCGAACAAGGAGACGAAACTGTCGTCCAAGCGGCCCCTTCCCCTGGCGGCCTCAAGCAATACCTAGAGACATTCCTCGGTGCCGGGCCGCAGGCCGGCGTCATGGACCATGTGGCACAGCCGGCTGATGCTCGCGCTCATCGCCTACATGGGTCTAGCTTAGCTTCTAGTCAACTGATCTTGCGATTCGAGTGATCACTCTTGCCCTTGGTTAGCATGCGTAGGTGTGTAGGATTTCGTACTAATCCTCGGCCCTCTACTGCACCTGCCTTTAGCTGTATGATAGGTGGGCCAGCCACCCCTTAGGCCCACGTGTCAATGACCTAAATGCAGTTGGAGTAAGTCAATGAAGCTGCGTCCCCCTCCGTGCCGGTGCAGCATAGTCATCTCACCGGACCTCTAGTTAGGGCCTGTCGGCGTTCTGGGAACGGGGGTACCCATACTTCCCTGCCTGCGGCCTGCGGCGTGGCTCAGGGAGTGGCCCAATACGGCCCATCTTCATCAACACAGGCTCAAGACCCTCGCGAGGGGCCAAGCCTCGTGGGGCGGATGACAGCAAGCTTCCTCGGGCACAGCCTCGTCAGGCTGGCTCGCGAGGAGGCGGAGTAATCAAGGCAGGGTACCTCACAAGGTGCCCATGACGCAAGCCATGACGACCGAGGTCAAGCGGGCGCCAGGCGGGCGCCGGCCTACGCAGAGTCCTTGTTTCCTCTTTGGTGCAAGGGGGGCAAGCGCAGGCAAGAGTATCAAGCAAAGGCAACCATTTCGGTGCAACAAGACCAAGACCAGCGGGACGGCAGGATGGAGGTCACCGTGGATCCCAGGACGGCGTCACCGTCAGAGTCTTTGGTAGTCGAAGACAAACTTTAGTCAGGATAAGTGTACTAGATGTTCCCCTTCAAAATGGCCAATTGTTGGCGCCCTTCCCGCTCAATATTTAGGAAGAGGACCAAGGCCTCGCTCTATAAATAGGGCTAGCCACCACAGAGTAGAGGGACACGGAGAGATTTTGGGGGGCAACTAGACAGGAGATTTTGGGCAACTAGAGATCCAGATTTTGGGTAGACTAGAGAGAGAGAGAGAGAGGCGACTGAACTCACCCAAGCAGTTCATCGCACCAGCCAAGAACAGCCCCTCGCAAGGCTGTTCTTCCCTTGTATTGTTCATCATCAGCCCCTGAGGCAATCCACCACACCACAAACTAGAGTAGGGTATTACACCACAATGGTGGCCCGAACTAGTATAAACCTCGTGTCCCTTGTGTTGTTCTTCGTGTAGTTTAGATCCTTGCGAGGCGGCGAGACGTAGGTGGGCAGGAGGTGTGATCTCCGCGCGCACCCCAGAGTTCGAACCTTGAGGGTCTGCCGGAACCCGAAATCCGACATTTGGCGTGCCAGGTAGGGGTCCACCGGAATCCGCCTTCCGCCGCCCTGTGTTTTGCCGCCCGTCGCATCCATGTCAGACGCTCGTCGAGCCCGTGCCGAGCGTCGGGCCGCCCTCGCCACTCACGTCGCCCAGACAGCCCCCATCGGCGGATTCCCCCGCCATTCCCTGTCGCCTGCCGTCAACGCCGCCACCGGCCTGGCGGGGAATGAGCAGCAGGCGTCGTCCCTGCATCCTTTGGTGCGGCGAGAAGGCCGCACCGCCACCCCATCGCTGACTCCAGTCGGTTCCTTGTCCCACGCCCATCGCGCTCCTGCGGACACGCACGCCGCGCTGCTCCTGGCGTGGGAACTCCTACACTGACATCCCGTCGACGACCTCTACGATGAGTGGCTCGCCCACATCACCGAGCTCGTCAGCGCCGCTGGGGGCTCCCCTGCGCCATCCGTCTCGCTGCACCGCGCCCCGCCCTGCGTGGGCGACGAAGCTCCGGGGGTGCCTCAGCCACCTCCCCCTCAAGAAGGCGCCTTGGCCCCAAGGCGCGTGGCCCCTGGACTGAACCCACTCCATCCGGTGCCAGCACAGCAAGAGAAGAGCTGCGAAGAGATCCCTCGTCCCCAAGAAGCTGCCTGTGTGCTCCCCGCACTAGCCCGGCTCAAACGCCCTCCTGCTCCAGCGTGCCAAGACCCCACGCTGCTCCTGGCGGCAGCACAAAGAGACTTCCAAGATCAAGCTCTCCATCACCAAAGGCCTCCCGCGGCCACTGCAGGCTGTCGTGCCTACACCGCCGAGCTGCGCAGCGTGGCCTGGCCGGGCAAGTTCAAGCCATATCTTCCCTCGCACTACGATGGCACGGCTGACCCTGCGGAGTTCCTCCATCTCTATGAGATGGGCATTGAAGCCGCCAACGGGGACGAGAAGGTCATGGCAAACCGGTTCCCCATGGCGCTCAAGGTCGGTGCCCGCACCTGGCTCCTGAACCTGGCTCCTGGCACGATCTCCTCCTGGGACGAGATGCGCACCCGATTCATCGCCAACTTCCAAGGCACCCGCGACCGGCCCCCGACCATGAGCGACTTGTGCCGCATCAAGCAGCAGCCGGGAGAGACCCTGCAGAAGTTCATCCAGCGTTTCAACAACGCTCGCCTTAAGATCCCCAGGGTGTCAGAGGAGGCCATCATCTCTGCCTTCTCCGATAGCGTGCGTGACATCAAGATGAAGGAGGAGCTTGCGATCCATGAAGACGTGTGCACCTCCCTGGAGCTGTTCAATTTGGCGACCAAGTGCGCCAGGGCTGAGGAAGGATGCCTTTCCCTCCTGGAGCTGTCGGCTGCCGACCCAGAAGACAAGAAGCCCAAGGTCAAGGACGTGAAGCGCAAGGGGGCTGCCGTGCTTGCAGCAGAACCGGACACCAAGCGAGGCAGGGATCATCCTGAGTCATCCGAGGGTAGCCAGTACTGCGTGTACCACGACCTCCACACCCACAACACCAACGAATGCCAAGAGCTCAGGGTCGTGTGGGACGTGCGTGCCGGCCGACGCCCCGAGCGCAATGACCGGGGCTATGGCCGAGGAGGAGGAAGAGGTGGAGGACAATGGGAAGACCGTGGCCCTCGCCAAGGGTGGCGCGACCGACCTCGCGAGGACCACTGGCAGGACCAGCCTCGTGAGGGAGGTTGGAGGGACCAGCCTCACGAGGGAGGTTGGAAGGATCAGCCTCGCGAGGACCGCCCACGAGGCAACGTGGGCCTCCCTCCTCTGCCACCACAACCGAGGAGGAATGAAGACCATCCTCGGGACGAGGGGGCTGGAGGCTTCTAGGAGCCGCGTGCAATCGCTTGCATCTTGGGCGGCGCTTAGGCCCCAGCCTCGTAGCGCATCTTCAAGCAGTTTGCTCGCGAAGTGAATGCAGTCCTCCCCAAGCTCGAGGCCACACGCCCTCTCAGGTGGTCCGTGTGTGCCATCACGTTCAGCTCAGCGGATCAGCTCAAGTGTGCGGCAACAGCCGGAGTCCTCCCGATGCTTTATTCCCCAATCATCAGCAATGTGCAAGTCACCAGGACCCTCATCGACGGCGGAGCAGGGCTCAATGTCCTATCCGTCGAGACATTCAACAATCTCCAATTGCCATACAATCAGCTTCAGCCAACCAAGCCTTTCTCGGGAGTCACTGATGGTTTCACAGTTCCGATAGGGCAGGTCCGCCTTCTTGTTACCTTCGGGAAGCGCGACAACTACTGCACCGAGCTCATTGACTTTGACGTCGTGCACATTCGTCTGCCGTACAATGCCATCCTCGGGTACCCAGCTCTGGCCAAGTTCATGGCCGTGACTCATCACGGCTACAATGTCCTCAAGATGCCAGGAAGCGGTGGAGTCATCACGGTGCCTTGTGAAGAGAGGGATGTTGTGTGTTCTCTGTAGCGTGCTTTTCAAGCCGCGTCAATTGAAGACCCAGATCACAGGAGCGGAAGCCTTCCCGAGGCAGTCCCGAGGAAGAAGAAGACATCGCCTGGTCCGAACCCTCGGGAGACAGGCCCCTTAGGGTCCGCGCCCGTTCAGGGGGCGCCTCCTTCTATCGCATAGGAAGGCGTGCCCAGTGCCGTCCTCGAGCAAGGCTCGAGGGCTCTCTCCTGGAGGGCCATCGACTTTGCTAAGATCACGTGGGAGGCACTCAGGCACCACTTGGAGGCGTGTTTCAAGGCACGTTTCCCTCAGGAAGGAGCGAGGCAAGGAGGGCCAAACCCTCAGGAGTTCGTCAGCAAGATCATTCAGGAGCTACAGGAGTCAAGAGTCATGAGTGGCAGCCGCCGCTTACCCACCGTGGCTCCCCATCTGGGCGAGGATGGTGGACTACGCGTCTGCATCGACATACCAGGACTCAACCGAGCCGCATCTTAAGAGCACCTCTGGCCCTCACACGTGGGACGCTGCGAAGGTCCACCCCACAGCTATGTTCGCATGCCTTACGGCTTGCCGAACGCGGCTGCTGTGCGTCAGCGCCTCATGAGGAGCATCCTGGAGGCTCAAGCGGCCAGGCATTCCACAGCCCTGGCGGAGATGGATATGGTCCGTGAGGAGCCGCCAGTGCCTCCGCAGCCTCCGAGGCTCCTGGGCCTGGGGGCTCGTAAAGATCGGCTTCCGCAACGCACGCCGTCCGCTACTTCAGCATCCCTTCATCTTCAAAATCATCAGGTGACATCCTTCGAGCTTCATTTTCAGCTGGG